>NW_028167181.1:3348169-3454077 GCF_964263955.1 Coregonus lavaretus
ACCCTCACAAACTTTTACAGATGCACCATTGAAAGCATCCTGTCGGGCTGTATCACCGCCTGGTACGGCAACTGCACCGTCCGCAACCGCAGGGCTCGGCAGAGGGTATTTGGTATTTTATTAGGATCCCCATTAGCTGTTGCAAAAGCAGCAGCTACTCTTCCTGGGGTCCACACAAAACATGAAACATGACATAATACAGAACATTAATAGACAAGAACAGCTCAAGGACAAAACTACATACTTTTTCTTTTTTAAAGGCACACGTAGCCTACATATCAATACATACCCACAAACTATCAAGGTCAAATAGGGGAGAGGTGTTGTGCCGTGAGGTGTTGCTTTATCTGTTTTTTTAAACCAGGTTTGCTGTTTATTTGAGCAATATGAGATGCAATAATGGCTCTATATAATACTGTACACTTTCTTGAATTTGTTCTGGATTTGGGGACTGTGAAAAGACCTCTGGTGGCATGTCTGGTGGGGGTAAGTATGTGTGTCAGAGCTGTGTGTAAGTTGACTATGCAAACAATTTGGGATTTTCAACACATGAATGTTTCTTATAAAAAGAAGAAGTGATGCAGTCAGTCTCTCCTCAATTCATAGCCAAGAGAGACTGGCATGCATAGTATTTATATCACCCCTCTTATTACAATGAAGAGCAAGAAATGCCGCTCTGTTCTGGGCCAGCTACAGCTTAACTAGGTATTTCCTTGCAGCCCTCGACCACACGACTGGACAATAATCAACATAAGACAAAACTAGAGCCTGCAGAACTTGCTTTTTGGAGTGTGGTGTCAAAAAATCAGAGCATCTCTTTATGATGGACAGACCTCTCCCCATCTTTACAACCATTGAACCTATATGTTTTGACCATGACAGTTTACAATCTAAGGTAACGCCAAGTAATTTAGTCTCCTCAACTTGTTCAACAGCCACACCATTCATTACCAGATTCAGCTGAGATCTAGAACTTGTACCAAATACAGTGGCTTGCGAAAGTATTCACCCCCCTTGGCATTTTTCCTATTTTGTTGCCTTACAACCTGGAATTAAAATTGATTTTGGGGTGTTTTGTATTATTTGATTTACACAACATGCCTACCGCTTTGAAGATGCAAAATATTTTTGTGTGTGAAACAAACAAGAAATAAGACAAGAAAACTGAGAACTTCAGCGTGCATAACTATTCACCCCCCCAAAGTCAATACTTTGTAGAGCCACCTTTTGCAGCAATTACAGCTGCAAGTCTCTTGGGGTATGTCTCTATAAGCTTGGCACATCTAGCCACTGGGATTTTGCTCATTCTTCAAGGCAAAACTGCTCCAGCTCCTTCAAGTTGAATGGGTTCCACTGGTGTACAGCAATCTTTAAGTCATACCACAGATTCTCAATTGGATTGAGGTCTGAGCTTTGACTAGGCCATTCCAAGACATTTAAATGTTTCCCATTAAACCACTCAAGTGTTGCTTTAGCAGTTTGCTTAGGGTCATTGTCCTGCTGGAAGGTGAACCTCCGTACCAGTTTCAGTCCTCTGTAGCTCAGCTGGTAGAGCACGGCGCTTGTAACGCCAAGGTAGTGGGTTCGATCCCCGGGACCACCCATACACAAAAATGTATGCACGCATGACTGTAAGTCGCTTTGGATAAAAGCGTCTGCTAAATGGCATATTATTATTATTATTATTAAATCTCTGGAAGACTGAAACAGGTTTCCCTCAAGAATTTCCCTGTATTTAGCGCCATCCATCATTCCTTCAATTCTGACCAGTTTCCCAGTCTCTGCCAATGAAAAACATCCCCACAGCATGATGCTGCCACCACCATGCTTCAATGTGGGGATGGTGTTCTCGGGGTGATGAGAGGTGTTAGGTTTGCGCCAGACATAGCGTTTTCCTTGATGGCCAAAAAGCTCAATTTTTGTCTCATCTGACCAGAGTACCTTCTTTCATATGTTTGGGGAGTCTCCCACATGGCTTTTGGCAAACACCAAACATGTTTGCTTATTCTTTCTTTAAGTGATGGCTTTTTTTCTGCCCACTCTTCCGTAAAGCCCAGCTCTGTGGAGTGTACGGCTTAAAGTGGTCCTATGGACAGATACTCCAATCTCCGCTGTGGAGCTCTGCAGCTCCTTCAGGGTTATCTTTGGTGTCTTTGTTGCCTTTCTGATTAATGCCCTCCTTGCCTGGTCTGTGAGTTTTGGTGGGCGGCCCTCTCTTGGCAGGTTTGTTGTGGTGCCACATTCTTTCCATTTTTTAATAATGATTTTAATGGTGCTCTGTGGGATGTTCAAAGTTTCTGATATTATTTTATAACCCAACCCTGATCTGTACTTCTCCACAACTTTGTCCCTGACCTGTTTGGAGAGCTCCTTGGTCTTCATGGTGCCGCTTGCTTGGTGGTGCCCCTTGCTTAGTGGTGTTGCAGACTCTGGGGCCTTTCAGAACAGGTGTATATATACTGAGATCATGTGACAGATCATGTGACACTTAGATTGCACACAGGTGGACTTTATTTAACTAATGATGTGACTTCTGAAGGTAATTGGTTGCACCAGATCTTATTTAGGGGCTTCATAGCAAGGGGGGTGAATACATATCCACGCACCACTTTTCCGTCATTAATTTTTTAGAATTTTTTGAAATAAGTTATTTTTTTCATTTCACTTCACCAATTAGGACTATTTTGTGTATGTCTATTACATGAAATCCAAATAAAAATCCATTTAAATTACAGGTTGTAATGCAACAAAATAGGAAAAACGCCAAGGGAGATGAATACTTTTGCAAGGCACTGTACAATGCTCTTAGTTTTAGAGATGTTCAGGACCAGTTTATTACTGGCCACCCATTCCAAAACAGACTGCAACTCTTTATTAAGGGTTTCAGTGACTTCATTAGCTGTGGTTACTGATGCGTATATGGTTGAATCATCAGCATACATGGACACACATGCTTTGTTCAATGCCAGTGGCAGGTCATTGGTAAAAATAGAAAAGAGTAGAGGGCCTAGAGAGCTGCCCTGTGGTACACCACACTTTACATAAATAAATAAATAATATGCCATTTAGCAGACGCTTTTATCCAAAGCGACTTACAGTCATGCGTGCATACATTTTTTGTGTATGGGTGGTCCCGGGGATCGAACCCACTACCTTGGCGTTACAAGCGCCGTGCTCTACAAGCTGAGCTACAGAGGACATGTTTGACATTAGAGAAGATTCCATTAAAGAAAACCCTTTGAGTTCTATTGGATAGATAGCTCTGAAGCCACGATATGGCAGAAGTTGAAAAGCCATAACACGAGTTTTTTCAACAACAGGTTATGGTCAATAATATCAAAGGCTGCACTGAAATCTAACAGTACAGCTCCCACAATCTTCTTATTATCAATTCCTTTCAACCGATCATCAATAATTTCAATCAATCAATCAATTTTATTTTATATAGCCCTTCTTACATCAGCTAATATCTCGAAGTGCTGTACAGAAACCCAGCCTAAAACCCCAAACAGCTAGTAATGCAGGTGTAGAAGCACGGTGGCTAGGAAAAACTCCCTAGAAAGGCGAAAACCTAGGAAGAAACCTAGAGAGGAACCAGGCTATGAGGGGTGGCCAGTCCTCTTCTGGCTGTGCCGGGTGAAGATTATAACAGAACCATGCCAAGATGTTCAAAAATGTTCATAAGTGACAAGCATGGTCAAATAATAATCAGGAATAAATCTCAGTTGGCTTTTCATAGCCGATCATTAAGAGTTGAAAACAGCAGGTCTGGGACAGGTAGGGGTTCCATAACCGCAGGCAGAACAGTTGAAACTGGAATAGCAGCAAGGCCAGGCGGACTGGGGACAGCAAGGAGTCACCACGGCCGGTAGTCCCGACGTATGGTCCTAGGGCTCAGGTCTCTCAGTTGGCTTTTCATAGCCGATCATTAAGAGTTGAAAACAGCAGGTCTGGGACAGGTAGGGGTTTCGTAACCGCAGGCAGAACAGTTGAAACTGGAATAGCAGCAAGGCCAGGCGGACTGGGGACAGCAAGGTGTCATCATGCCCGGTAGTCCTGACGTATGGTCCTAGGGCTCAGGTTCTCAGAGAGAAAGAGAGAACGAGAGAATTAGAGAGAGCATACTTAAATTCACACAGGACACTGGATAAGACAGGAGAAGTACTCCAGGTATAACCAACTAACCCCAGCCCCCCGACACATAAACTACTGCAGCATAAATACTGGAGGCTGAGACAGGAGCGGTCCGGAGACACTGTGGCCCCATCCGAAGAAACCCCCGGACAGGGCCAAACAGGAAGGATATAACCCCACCCACTCTGCCAAAGCACAGCCCCCGCACCACTAGAGGGATATCCTCAACCACCAACTTACAATCCTGAGACAAGGCCGAGTATAGCCCACAGAGGTCTCCACCACAGCACAAACCAAGGGGGGGCGCCAACCCAGACAGGAAGATCACGTCAGTAACTCAACCCACTCAAGTGACGCACCCCTCCCAGGGACGGCATGAAAGAGCACCAGCAAGCCAGTGACTCAGCCCCTGCAACAGGGTTAGAGGCAGAGAACCCCAGTGGAGAGGGGAACCGGCCCGGCAGAGACAGCAAGGGCTGTTCGTTGCTCCAGAGCCTTTCCGTTCACCTTCACACTCCTGGGCCAGACTACACTCAATCATATGACCTACTGAAGAGATAAGTCTTCAGTAAAGACTTAAAGGTTGAGACCGAGTCTGCGTCTCTCACATGGGTAGGCAGACTGTTCCATAAAAATGGAGATCTATAGGAGAAAGCCCTGCCTCCCGCTGTTTGCTTAGAAATTCTAGGGACAATTAGGAGGCCTGCGTCTTGTGACCGTAGCGTACGTATTGGTATGTACGGCAGGACCAACTCGGAAAGATAGGTAGGAGCAAGCCCATGTAACGCTTTATAGGTTAACAGTAAAACCTTGAAATCAGCCCTTGCCTTAACAGGAAGCCAGTGTAGGGAAGCTAGCACTGGAGTAATATGATCAAATTTCTTGGTTCTAGTCAGGATTCTAGCAGCCGTATTTAGCACTAACTGAAGTTTATTTAGTGCTTTATCCGGGTAGCCGGAAAATAGAGCATTGCAGTAGTCTAACCTAGAAGTAACAAATGCATGGATTAATTTTTCTGCATCATTTTTGGACAGAAAATTTCTGATTTTTGCAATGTTACGTAGATGGAAAAAAGCTGTCCTTGAAACAGTCTTGATATGTTCGTCAAAAGAGAGATCAGGGTCAAGAGTAACGCCGAGGTCCTTCACAGTTTTATTTGAGACGACTTTACAACCATCAAGATGAATTGTCAGATTTAACAGAAGATCTCTTTGTTTCTTGGGACCTAGAACAAGCATCTCTGTTTTGTCCGAGTTTAAAAGTAAAAAGTTTTCAGCCATCCACTTCCTTATGTCTGAAACACAGGCTTCTAGCGAGGGCAATTTTGGGGCTTCACCATGTTTCATTGAAATGTACAGCTGTGTGTCATCCGCATAGCAGTGAAAGTTAACATTATGTTTTCGAATAACATCCCCAAGAGGTAAAATATATAGTGAAAACAATAGTGGTCCTAAAACGGAACCTTGAGGAACACCGAAATGTACAGTTGATTTGTCGGAGGACAGACCATTCACAGAGACAAACTGATATCTTTCCGACAGGTAAGATCTAAACCAGGCCAGAACTTGTCCGTGTAGACCAATTTGGGTTTCCAGTCTCTCCAAAAGAATGTGGTGATCGATGGTGTCAAAGGCAGCACTAAGGTCTAGTAGCACGAGGAATTTGTGTCAGTGCAGTACATGTTGAGTGCCCTTCTCTATAAGCAGGCTGAAAGTCTGTTGTTAATTTGTTTACAGAGAAATAGCATTGTATTTGGTCAAACACCATTTTTTCCAACAGTTTGCTAAGAGCTGGCAGCAAGCTTATAGGTCTGCTGTTAGAACCAGTAAAGGCTGGTTTACCACTCTTGGGTAGCGGAATTACTTTGCCTTCCTTCCAGGCCTGATGACAAAGACTTTCCTCTAGGCTCAGATTAAAGATATTACAGATAGACGTGGCTATAGTCAGCTACCATCCTCAGTAGCTTTCCATCTAAGTTGTCAATGCCAGGAGGTTTGTCATTATTGATCGATAACAATCATTTTTCCACCTCTCCCACACTAACTTTACAAAATTCAAACTTGCAATGCTTTTCTTTCATTATTTGTTTTTTTTTATGCATGAATACGATGGCTCACAATCCATGGAGCCTTAACAGTTCTAACAGTCAGTTTCTTAACAGGTGCATGTTTATCAATAATTGGAAGAAGCAATTTCATAAATTCATCAAGTGCAGCGTCTGGATGCTCCTTATTAATCACATCAGACCAACACATATTTTTACCATCATCCACATAAGAGTCACAGCAAAATATTTTGTATGATCTCTTATACACTATTTTAGGCCCAGGTTTCGGGAATTTTGGCTTTCCTGGATATAATAATCATAATATGCCATTTAGCAGACGCTTTTATCCAAAGCAACTTACAGTCATGCGTGCATACATTTTTATGTATTGGTGGTCCCGGGGATCGAACCCACTACCTTGGCGTTACAAGCGCCGTGCTCTACCAGCTGAGCTACAGAGGACCACCTATATTGTGATCACTGCATCCAATGGGTACGGATACAGCTTTAGAACAAAGTTCTACAGTATTAGTAAAAATGTGATCGATACATGTGGATGATCTTGTTCCTGTAGTGTTTGTAAACACCCTGGAAGGTTGATTAATAACCTGAACCAGATTACAGGCACTGGTTACAGTGAGAAGCTTCCTCTTGAGCGGACAGCTTGATGAAAACCAGTCAATATTCAGGTCCCCAAGAAAGTAGACCTCTGTTTACATCACATACACTATCAAGCATTTCACACATATTATTTAGATACTGACTGTTAGCACTTGGTGGCCTATAGCAACACTCCAAAAGAAAAGGCTTTAGATGTGCCAAGTGAACCTGCAACCACAACACTTCAATAACACTTGACATAAGATCTTCTCTAAGCATTACAGGGATATGGCTCTGAATATATACAGCAACACCTCCCCCATAAGCATTTTTGTGTCTTCTATAGATGTTATATCCTTGTAATGCTACTGCTGTATCATCAAATTAATTATCTAAGTGAGTCTCAAAAATGGCTAATATATTAATGTTATCTGATGTTAGCAAGTTATTGATTTCATGAACCTTATTTCTAAGGCTACAAATATTAATATGGGCTATTTTCAGCCCTTTCCTGGGTAGCTTATTAGAGATCGACATAATATGGAAAAGAGCAAACAAAGCAAGATAAAATAAATATACATTCAACAGTCCATTAATCAATTGGTGTGTGTGTGTGTGCTGCAGGGTTGAAGCTACGAACCCATAGGCTTGGCTCTCTCATCCCATCCAGGCTTCTGGGAGGGAGGGTGGACAATGAGCCTGTCATAGCGGATGTAAGCAATGTCCGAACACGCTCTGGCAGCTTTCATGGATGGGAAAAGTTATTTCCTCTTCCGGCGCACAGCTTCAGGATAGTCGTCGTTGAGGAAGATATACGTTCCTCTCATGTTCTTGGCTCTTTCCAGAACAGCTACCTTGTCCTTGAACCTCAGGAACTTGACCACTATCGGCCTGGGCCTGTCACCTGGGCCGGTGGTGGGTTTTCCTGTCCTGTGGGCGTTCTCCACCTCAATCTTCCTGTGGTCCATCTTACATTTCTCAGAGATAATTTCCCTCACTTTGTCCTCCGTCCAGGTCTCATATGGAGATTCTGCAATTCCGTCCACAACCATGTTATTCCACCTTGATTGTCCCTCGAGATAGTCTGATTTATCCGTCATTGTTATCATGGATTCACACACAGAACTGATGTCCTCTCTCAATGACTTACAGATTGCTGTCATCTTGCCGTTCTCCTGTTTCAACTCATCGAGCTGACCCTGGGAGAACTGCAAGCTGTTCTTCAGGTTCTGGACCTCTCTGGTCAGGTCGTCCATTATTTTATTAGTTGAATATGGGTGGTGCGGTCTTCCCAATGCATCATCGGAGGCACACTGCCTACCACCTTTCCAACAAGTCAGTTCGTCAAATTTCTGCCCTGCTAGAGCTGCCCCGGTCAACTGTAAGTGCTGTTATTGTGAAGTGGAAATGTCTAGGAGCAACAACGGCTCAGCCGCGAAGTGGTAGGCCACACAAGCTCACAGAACGGGACCACCGAGTGCTGAGGTGCGTAGCGCGTAAAAATTGTCTATCCTCAGTTGCAACACTCACTACCGAGTTCCAAACTGCCTCTGGAAGCAACGTCAGCACAATAACTGTTCGTCTGGAGTTTCATGAAATGGGTTTCCATGGCTGAGCAGCCACACACAAGCCTAAGATCACCATGCGCAATGCCAAGCATCAGCTGGAGTAGTGTAAAGCTCGCTGCCATTGGACTCTGGAGCAGTGGAAACGCGTTCTCTAGAGTGATGAATCACGCTTCACCATCTGGCAGTCCGACGGACGAATCTGGGTTTGGCAGATGCCAGGAGAACACTATCTGCCCCAATGCATAGTGCCAACTGTAAAGTTTGGTGGAGGAGGAATAATGGTCTGGGGCTGTTTTTTATGGTTTGGGCTAGGCCCCTTAGATCCAGTGAAGGGAAATCTTAACGCTACAGCATACAATGATACAGATCCTGTTGTGCCTGTTTTCCTTGCCTCACGCTGTTTTCCTCTCCGCTACAGTTCTGCCTGCTCTGACTCTGGTCCCTGTCTCCAGTCCCACGTCTCGTCATCCTGCTACTCTGTCCTGGATTCCCCACTCTACTACTCCCTTGGATTCCCCTCCGGACCTGCTCACCCTGTCTCAACCCCCCTCGCTCCAGCCGCAGCCTCTGCACCTAGTTTCCAGCAGTTTCCCCTGACCTGCACTCCATCTTCCAACTGTGTCTCAATAAATACCTTGGTTACTTCATCCCAGTCTCCTTGTCTGAGTCTGCTCTTGGGTTCCCCCGTTCCACTCCGCGTAACAGTACGATTTGGCCCAATACAATTTGATTTGATCTGATTTGAGTAGGCCTATGGTGGTTTAAGAATAGACACTTTGTCTCATTCTGCATTTTGATATAGTATGTGACACAACATTGAAGACACCAGTTGCACTGCAGCCAGAGATGCCTTCAAAAGCAATTTTCCTATATGATAAATACAGTATGATTCATGTTTCTAAACATCTTAGCATCAATGGGCCTATGTAGTTAAAATAACTTGTTTTAGATAAGTAACATATTTCCCCTTTATTAATTTGATGGCTTGGTGAAACCATTGACAGACTTTTCATTAAGGCCAAGTTGAAAATGAAGCCATTGTATCTTACAGAAGTAAAATGACACATGAGCTTGAGTTTACATTGAAGGCCTCTCAAATTCAATTAAACATTTCTGATCATACCCTTCAATTTCTTTCTAGGAATTTCTAACAGATGTTCTGCTTTGCCATCACCTCAAATAACCTACTCCCACTTTTTATTCTAGTAGGATACCTACGTCACAGCGACGCATAGCTGGACGTCGCCAAACTTTACGCATGGGAGCGCCATTTTTCTCCCGGCGTTCGCTCCCCGTTGAGAACACGTTGTTTGAAACACCGTAGTAAAACGACACTTTAAAACCTAAAGTATCATTCCTGGAGGACAGAATCACCCGAAGAGTGTTTCTGGGTGAGTTGGATTAAAATGTAAATGATAGTAGTTACAAACTTGTCAAATAAATAATGTTTTAATGGGCTGCTTGTCCAGCTGGCTAGCTAGCTAACAGAGTTAGCACAAACGTCAGCACTGTTCGTTAGCCAACTAGCTAGCTAACGTTAGCTTACTAGCTAGTGTATCACAGCCACCTCTGTTAATTTCACATGACAGCTGATCGTTTATTTGATAGTTTATAACTGCCAATTAAGTTACCCGGTGTTTAATTATAGCTCACTGACACTAGTAAGCTGGCTAACTAGTTTTTATAGCTAACAATGTGAGCCAACGCAAATATTTCCAGCTGATTTGGATTAAGTGACCCTAGCTAACGGTAATGTAACTAGCTAAGGTAAACTAAATGCTAGTTGGCTGATTTGCTAATCTAGCTAGCTGAGCAGTGTTGATGCCACTTTGACAGTCTCCGTCTCTTTGTTGATGGCTATCCTTGTTTCATATTTACCAGTGTTAATAGTTATCTAACGTTAGTTGTAACTAACGTTATCCATCTCGCTTTCTTGTCTCGAAGTGGGAGATGGATACGAGATAGATATAACTAGATACGTTCTTCTTTCTTGCCTCCCCCAGATTTGGAGCACACACTTAATGTGTTGTGAATGTAGTGTAATGTTTTTTAAATTGTATAACTGCCTTAATTTTGCTGGACCCTAGGAAGAATAGCTACTGCCTTGGTAGCAGCTAATGGGGATCCATAGTAAATACTAATTTACAGGCCATTTCTGTGTTCATTCATCCAAACTGTTATCAATCTGACTCACTGTCTCTGCAGACACTACAGGCCTAACCCTTGTCTTGTCTGATCAAAACTGTCATATCTCTGTATTGCAGTACTCTGGGGAGGGATTCTGCTCCGCCAAGAGTTGACAAGAGGCAGGCAGAATGTCGGAGAAAAACACCAGAATCGCCATTGTGAACCATGACAAATGCAAGCCAAAGAAATGCCGGCAGGAGTGCAAGAAGAGTTGCCCTGTGGTTCGGATGGGTAAGACTTGTGTTGCATCCTTTCCTACTGTACTGAACCTAGTACTTGAGAATCTTGGCCTATTATAATATCACTGACACATACACTATAACTAATTCCTCCAAGTCTTGAGGCAGTAGCCTAAAAGATAATGCCTCAAGTTATGTACAGTTGAAATGGTCCATGTTTACTTTTTCAAGCCTCAACTGTCATTCATCTTTGTAATCTTTTTGTCTTGCAGGCAAACTGTGCATAGAAGTCACAGCTCAGAGCAAAATTGTGTGGATTTCTGAATCACTCTGTATCGGATGTGGCATCTGTATCAAGGTAAAATTGTAACAAAATGACTGACCCTCTGTTGATACAAATGTGGACGAGTAGTGTTTTCTTTATGTATTTACCTTCAGTCCTGATTACATGGCACTTAGCACTGACTTATTTTTTCTTCCAGAAATGTCCATTTGGGGCCTTGTCTATTGTCAACTTGCCAAGCAACCTCGAGAAAGAGACAACTCACAGATACTGTGCCAACTCCTTCAAGTTGCATAGGTGGGTTAATTTTCAAGGTAAAGAGGGCTGTGTTTGTCTCAAATAGGCCTAATCTCAATAAACGTTTGTTTCTGTCTTGAATCCATGGACTGTACTTTTGCAATATTCCATTCCAGATTACCCATTCCCAGACCTGGAGAGGTTTTGGGACTTGTGGGCACCAATGGAATCGGGAAATCCACGGCGCTGAAAATTCTGGCTGGAAAACAGAAGCCTAACTTGGGAAAGTATGATGTAAGTGTGTAACTATTAGTTTTATGACACAGCCTTGTAGAGAATGTAGCTAAATGTCTAATACATTATATGGCTTTAAAATGTTTAAAGGATCACACAGTCACTTATTGGAAGTCCCTCTGGATAATTACAGTGGGGAGAACAAGTATTTGATACACTGCTGATTTAGCAGGTTTTCCTACTTACAAAGCATGTAGAGGTCTGTAATGTTTATCATAGGTACACTTCAACTGTGAGAGACGGAATCTAAAACAAAAATCCAGAAAATCACATTGTATGATTTTTAAGTAATTAATTTGCATTTTATTGCATGACATAAGTATTTGATACATCAGAAAAGCAGAACTTAATATTTGGTACAGAAACCTTTGTTTGCAATTACAGAGATCATACGTTTCCTGTAGGTCTTGACCAGGTTTGCACACACTGCAGCAGGGATTTTGGCCCACTCCTCCATACAGACCTTCTCCAGATCCTTCAGGTTTCGGGGCTGTCGCTGGGCAATACGGACTTTCAGCTCCCTCCAAAGATGTTCTATTGGGTTCAGGTCTGGAGACTGGCTAGGCCACTCCAGGACCTTGAGATGCTTCTTACGGAGCCACTCCTTAGTTGCCCTGGCTGTGTGTTTCGGGTCGTTGTCATGCTGGAAGACCCAGCCACGACCCATCTTCAATGCTCTTACTGAGGGAAGGAGGTTGTTGGCCAAGATCTCGCGATACATGGCCCCATCCATCCTCCCCTCAATACGGTGCAGTCGTCCTGTCCCCTTTGCAGAAAAGTATCCCCAAAGAATGATGTTTTCACCTCCATGCTTCACGGTTGGGATGGTGTTCTTGGGGTTGTAATCATCCTTCTTCCTCCAAACACGGCGAGTGGAGTTTAGACCAAAAAGCTCAATTTTTTGTGTCATCAGACCACATGACATTCTCCCATTCCTCCTCTGAATCATCCAGATGGTCATTGGCAAACTTCAGACGGGCCTGGACATGCGCTGGCTTGAGCAGGGGGACCTTGCGTGCGCTGCAGGATTTTAATCCATGACGGCGTAGTGTGTTACTAATGGTTTTCTTTGAGACTGTGGTCCCAGCTCTCTTCAGGTCATTGACCAGGTCCTGCCATGTAGTTCTGGGCTGATCCTTCACCTTCCTCATGATCATTGATGCCCCACGAGGTGAGATCTTGCATGGAGCCCCAGACCGAGGGTGATTGACCGTCATCTTGAACTTCTTCCATTTTCTAATAATTGCGCCAACAGTTGTTGCCTTCTCACCAAGCTGCTTGCCTATTGTCCTGTAGCCCATCCCAGCCTTGTGCAGGTGTACAATTTTATCCCTAATGTCCTTACACAGCTCTCTGGTCTTGGCCATTGTGGAGAGATTGGAGTCTGTTTGATTGAGTGTGTGGACAGGTGTCTTTTATACAGGTAACGAGTTCAAACAGGTGCAGTTAATACAGGTAATGAGTGGAGAACAGGAGGGCTTCTTAAAGAAAAACTAACAGGACTGTGAGAGCCGGAATTCTTACTGGTTGATAGGTGATCAAATACTTATAACAAATTAATTACTTAAAAATCACACATTGTGATTTTCTGGATTTTTGTTTTAGATTCCATTTCTCACAGTTGAAGTGTACCTATGATAAAAATTACAGACCTCTACATGCTTTGTAAGTAGGAAAACCTGCAAAATCAGCAGTGTATCAAATACTTGTTATCCCCACTGTATGTCAGCTGAATGACTTTACAGTGTCAGCTTAATGACTGAAATGCAACTAGTTACTATAACACCTTGCTGTGTTACATCACACTTATCCCTAGTTTCAAAAGCTCCATTCTCTCCCGGTCCTCCACCAGGCTCCACCAGACTGGCAGGAGATCCTGACCTACTTCCGTGGCTCTGAGCTCCAGAACTACTTTACCAAGATCCTGGAGGATGACCTGAAGGCCATCGTCAAGCCCCAGTACGTCGACCAGATCCCCAAGACTGTCAAGGTCAGTCAAGCCCGTGGGTGTGGGTTCAGACCTGTAGAAATGAGGGGATATAATGGGTGCGTTCCAGATACACAGATCTGTACTGAATTGTTGTCTGACGGGCTAACAGTAGTGCTTTGTTCCGCCACCAGGGGACTGTGGGCTCCATTCTGAGCAGGAAAGACGACTCCAAGACGGAGACCATCGTCTGTGAGCAGCTTGGTACGTTTGGATTGGGTTCTCCCCTTGTCTTCTTCTCTTCGAGTCTATAATCTAATGTTTGTCTATATGTAATCCTAATTTTCCATTTATGTTAAACGTTCCTTTTGACCCACTTCTACAGTGAAGTTGTCAGTAAAATATACCATTTGGCCAGCAGATTATTTCATCTCTTTCCTCTCTCAGATCTGACTCATCTCAGGGAGAGGAATGTGGAGGACCTATCAGGAGGAGAGCTGCAGCGCTTTGCCATCGCTGTGGTCTGCATCCAGAGAGCAGACATGTAAGTCAACAGCTTCAGTCAGTCTTTGGCCCCATCAGCAGAGGCCATCTTTGACTGAGTATGTTATGTGGTTTTTAACGCGGCTCTCTTTATGTGGTTCATTCCAGCTTCATGTTTGACGAGCCGTCCAGTTACCTGGATGTGAAGCAGCGTTTAAGAGCTGCCGTCACCATCCGCTCCCTCATCTCCCCAGACAGGTCCGTTACATTACATGATGCTCTCACTAGAGGACTGGGCCGTGTTCATAAGGGCATACTGTAGCAAAGTGTTTTGCAACAGAAAAAGAAAAACAAGAGTTTCTCATTGGACAAATTCAGGTAGTAACGTCCCGTTTCAGTTTTCTTCCGTTTTTCTTCCTATTAAACACAACCCTGGTAGTTCCTCCCTATTTTACTCGGTTTGCTTTGGTTTTATGCCTACTTCAACATTATCCACTATTCTTCCATCAGCTTTGTCTTGTCTTATAGACTCTTGACTTGTATTTTGCCCTCTCTCTCCCAGATATATCATAGTGGTGGAACACGACCTGAGTGTGCTGGACTACCTGTCTGACTTCATCTGCTGTCTGTATGGAGTGCCCAGTGCCTATGGAGTGGTCACTATGCCCTTTGGAGTCAGGGAAGGTAGGACCCTAAACACTACATACTACACCATAAACACTACACTGTCTGTACGGAGTGTCCAGCGCCAACGGAATGGTCACTATGCCCTTTGGAGTCAGGGAAGGTGACTACCTCTTCCAGGGTATAAAATTAACTTTTTGGTCCACCAGCCATTGTGACTGGTAGATTTAAAAATCTACCAGCCACTCAGATTGTTTACCAGCCAAAATAGTTTTGGGTCGATACAATTACACCAACAAAACACAGAAAAACAGATTAGCATGCATTGTAATGTTTCTAAAACAATAAATAATAATAATATGCCATTTAGCAGACGCTTTTATCCAAAGCGACTTACAGTCATGCTTGCATAATTTTTTTTGTGTATGGGTGGTCCCGGGGATCGAACCCACTACCTTGGCGTTACAAGCGCCGTGCTCTACCAGCTGAGCTACAGAGGACCATAAAGGTATTACTAGTAAGAAGTAACTTGTGGTATATTGAATAATTACTTTTTGTGACATGAGTCTTTTCACCTGCCCCTTTAAGGGCGTGAGGTTACCGTGGTAATGTGACTCCAGTCATGTTTGTGCCTGTGAGATTGAGTCTGACTAGTACAAGCCTTGTCTTCTCTTCCCTAGCAGTTGAAATGCAAACATAGAAAAACAACCTAGCTTGTGAACAAAACAATGTAAATAGCCAAGAAACACAAGGATAAAGTCTCACGTCAGTAGACTTTCGTTTTTCTGTAAATTAGACCAATGTTTATGCCTGTGCACAGCGCTTCTAAAAATGAATCTTTCACTCTTTACGTGCGCACAGCACGCAGCCAGGCAGTGTTGCAATGCAAGGTGAGATAGGCTATATAGGATTTGTAGTTCTTTGACTTTGTGCGATTAAATTACCATCTATGAAACAAAACTGCAGAAATACTTTGAAAACAGCTACTGCAGCATTTATTTTACTATAAATGTGAGCATACTTGAATATTTGTATTCACAAATGTGAGTGAAATGCTCGCCCTATGGAACCCTGACCACCCGCAAACGTGGCTGGTGAAATGGACAACTTATCCGCCAATGCCAATATCTACCCGCATTTGTCAGGTGGCGGGTGTTAATTTTAGGCCCTGACCTCTTCACCCTCTTACTTACCTATTTTATTTATTTAACCTTTTATTTAACCAGGTGAGTCAGTTAATTAAGAACACGTTCTAATTCACAATGATGCCCTGGCTATTGATATGTTTAGTTGTTTTGTTCTTTTTTTCTTTAGCATTGATACTGAATAGGTTTTCTATGGATAAAGCATATCCTCAGTGCATGGCAGGCTACACTCTGTCTCATGGGTCTGCTGCAGAGCCAACTGGTACAGACATTTCAAGAAAGTCTTAAGCCCCTAGCCTAGCGCAACACCCTATAGACCACCCCCCTCTCACTTACCCTCAAAATGGTACCACAGCTTTTCCAAATCTAAGTCAGGGGAACATTTCACCACAACCAAATGATCCCACAACCAATGGATATTTTCCCAATGCACAACTGTCCTGTTCATTTGGCAGCTTCACCTCTAACCCCAGTCCTCCTCCGCTCCCTTCTCCAGGCATCAACATCTTCCTGGATGGCTATGTTCCCACGGAGAATCTGCGCTTCAGGGAGATATCGCTGGTGTTCAAGGTAATGTCATAAAAATAAGCAATATATCACGGCTAAGGGTTGTTCTTATGCATGACGCAACGCAGAGTGCCACAAACCCCAGAGGTGCCTTATTGCTGTTATAAACTGGTTACCAACCTAATTAGAATAGTAAAAAGTAGTTTTTTTGTCTTACCCATGGTATACGGTCTGATATACCATGGCTTTCAGACAATCAGCATTTAGGGCTCGAACCATCCAGTTCATAATAATCGATAAAAACTACAATAATGTGATAATACTGTGTAATATAACGCTAGGTGGCAGAGATAATGTGATAATACTGTGTAATATAACGCTAGGTGCCAGAGATAATGTGATAATACTGTTTAATATAACTCTAGGTGGCAGAGATAATGTGATAATACTGTGTAATATAACACTAGGTGGCAGAGATAATAATGTGATAATACAGTGTAATATAACATTAGGTGGCAGAGATAATGTGATAATACTGTGTAATATAACACTAGGATGGCAGAGATAATAATGTGATAATACTGTGTAATATAACACTAGGTGGCAGAGATAATGTGATAATACTGTGTAATATAACACTAGGATGGCAGAGATAATAATGTGATAATAATGTGTAATATAACACTAGGATGGCAGAGATGATAATGTGATAATACTGTGTAATATAACAGTAGGTGGCAGAGAATGTGATAATACTGTGTAATGTAACAGTAGGTGGCGGAGATAATGTAATCATACTGTGTAATATAACACTAGGTGGCGGATATAATGTGATAATACAGTGTAATATAACACTAGGTGGCAGAGATAATAATGTGATAATACTGTGTAATATAACACTAGGTGGCAGAGATAATACTGTGTAATATAACACTAGGTGGCAGATATAATAATGTGATAATACTGTGTAATATAACACTAGGTGGCAGAGATAATAATGTGATAATACTGTGTAATATAACACTAGGTGGCAGAGACGGCCAACGAGGAAGAGATCAAGAGGATGTGCCACTACCAGTACCCCCACATGAAGAAGAACATGGGAGACTTTGCCCTGGAGATCCTGGAGGGAGAGTTCACCGACTCTGAGATCATGGTCATGCTGGGAGAGAATGGTGAGGAGAGGGGGAAGGGAATGGTGGAGGAGTGTGTGAGGAGAGGGGGTGTGTGTTCCATATAATGAGTCTTATTTCTAAATCCTCTCTTTCAGGGACGGGCAAAACCACGTTCATCAGAATGCTGGCTGGTCGTCTGAAACCAGATGAAGGGGGTAAATAACATTTGACAATTTATTTCCTCTTCACATTGTCTAATTGCTGGAACCATGTACTCCACTATACACTGAGTGAACAAAACATTAGGAACACCTGCTCTTTCCATGACAGACTGGCCAGGTAAATTCAGGTGAAAGCGATGATCCCTTATTGATGTCACTTGTTAAATCCACTTCAAATCAGTGTAGATGAAGGGGAGGAGACGAGTTAAAGAAGGATTTTTAAGCCTTGAGACAATTAAGACATGGATTGTGTATGTGTGTCATTCAGAGGGTGAATGGACAAGACAAAAAATGTAAGTGAGGCTGTTCTGAGGGCAAAAGGGGGTGGTGCAACTCAATATTAGGAAGGTGTTCTTAATGTTTTGTGTAAGTTTTTCCTAAACATTTTCTATTACTTCCAAAGGGGAAGTGCCTATCCTGAACGTCAGCTACAAACCCCAAAAGATCAGCCCCAAATTCAAAGTAGGTACCAACCAGTCACTGCCTTGACAACTAAACACCTCTAACACAGACACCTGCCCATCTCATCTCCTGACTAACTAACTCCCTCTGTCTCTGTAGGGTAGTGTGCCCCTCTCAGACCCTGACTAACTAACTCCCTCTTTCTCTGTAGGGTAGTGTGCCCCTCTCATCTCCTGACTAACTAACTCCCTCTGTCTCTGTAGGGTAGTGTGCCCCTCTCAGACCCTGACTAACTAACTCCCTCTTTCTCTGTAGGGTAGTGTGCCCCTCTCATCTCCTGACTAACTAACTCCCTCTGTCTCTGTAGGGTAGTGTGCCCCTCTCATCTCCTGACTAACTAACTCCCTCTGTCTCTGTAGGGTAGTGTGCCCCTCTCATCTCCTGACTAACTAACTCCCTCTGTCTCTGTAGGGTAGTGTGCCCCTCTCAGACCCTGACTAACTAACTCCCTCTGTCTCTGTAGGGTAGTGTGCCCCTCTCAGACCCTGACTAACTAACTCCCTCTGTCTCTGTAGGGTAGTGTGCCCCTCTCAGACCCTGACTAACTAACTCCCTCTGTCTCTGTAGGGTAGTGTGCCCCTCTCAGACCATGACTAACTAACTCCCTCTGTCTCTGTAGGGTAGTGTGCCCCTCTCAGACCCTGACTAACTAACTCCCTCTGTCTCTGTAGGGTAGTGTGCCCCTCTCAGACCCTGACTAACTAACTCCCTCTGTCTCTGTAGGGTAGTGTGCCTCTCTCAGACCCTGACTAACTAACTCCCTCTTTCTCTGTAGGGTAGTGTGCCCCTCTCAGACCATGACTAACTAACTCCCTCTGTCTCTGTAGGGTAGTGTGCCCCTCTCATCTCCTGACTAACTAACTCCCTCTGTCTCTGTAGGGTAGTGTGCCCCTCTCATCTCCTGACTAACTAACTCCCTCTGTCTCTGTAGGGTAGTGTGCCCCTCTCATCTCCTGACTAACTAACTCCCTCTGTCTCTGTAGGGTAGTGTGCCCCTCTCAGACCCTGACTAACTAACTCCCTCTTTCTCTGTAGGGTAGTGTGCCCCTCTCAGACCCTGACTAACTAACTCCCTCTGTCTCTGTAGGGTAGTGTGCCCCTCTCATCTCCTGACTAAATCCCTCTGTCTCTGTAGGGTAGTGTGCCCCTCTAAAACCCTGACTAACTAAATCCCTCTGTCTCTGTAGGGTAGTGTGCCCCTCTCATCTCCTGACTAACTAACTCCCTCTGTCTCTGTAGGGTAGTGTGCCCCTCTCAGACCCTGACTAACTAACTCCCTCTGTCTCTGTAGGGTAGTGTGCCCCTCTAAAACCCTGACTAACTAACTCCCTCTGTCTCTGTAGGGTAGTGTGCCCCTCTCAGACCCTGACTAACTAACTCCCTCTGTCTCTGTAGGGTAGTGTGCCCCTCATCTCCTGACTAACTAACTCCCTCTGTCTCTGTAGGGTAGTGTGCCCCTCTCAGACCCTGACTAACTAACTCCCTCTGTCTCTGTAGGGTAGTGTGCCCCTCTCATCTCCTGACTAAATCCCTCTGTCTCTGTAGGGTAGTGTGCCCCTCTAAAACCCTGACTAACTAAATCCCTCTGTCTCTGTAGGGTAGTGTGCCTCTCTCAGACCCTGACTAACTAACTCCCTCTGTCTCTGTAGGGTAGTGTGCCCCTCTCATCTCCTGACTAAATCCCTCTGTCTCTGTAGGGTAGTGTGCCCCTCTAAAACCCTGACTAACTAACTCCCTCTGTCTCTGTAGGGTAGTGTGCCCCTCTCAGACCCTGACTAACTAACTCCCTCTGTCTCTGTAGGGTAGTGTGCCCCTCATCTCCTGACTAACTAACTCCCTCTGTCTCTGTAGGGTAGTGTGCCCCTCTCAGACCCTGACTAACTAACTCCCTCTGTCTCTGTAGGGTAGTGTGCCCCTCTAAAACCCTGACTAACTAACTCCCTCTGTCTCTGTAGGGTAGTGTGCCCCTCTCAGACCCTGACTAACTAACTCCCTCTGTCTCTGTAGGGTAGTGTGCCCCTCTAAAACCCTGACTAACTAACTCCCTCTGTCTCTGTAGGGTAGTGTGCCCCTCTCAGACCCTGACTAACTAACTCCCTCTGTCTCTGTAGGGTAGTGTGCCCCTCTCAGACCCTGACTAACTAACTCCCTCTGTCTCTGTAGGGTAGTGTGCCCCTCTCAGACCCTGACTAACTAACTCCCTCTGTCTCTGTAGGGTAGTGTGCCCCTCTCAGACCCTGACTAACTAACTCCCTCTGTCTCTGTAGGGTAGTGTGCCCCTCTCAGACCCTGACTAACTAACTCCCTCTGTCTCTGTAGGGTAGTGTGCCCCTCTCAGACCCTGACTAACTAACTCCCTCTGTCTCTGTAGGGTAGTGTGCCCCTCTCAGACCTGGACTAACTAACTCCCTCTGTCTCTGTAGGGTAGTGTGCCCCTCTCATCTCCTGACTAAATCCCTCTGTCTCTGTAGGGTAGTGTGCCCCTCTAAAACCCTGACTAACTAAATCCCTCTGTCTCTGTAGGGTAGTGTGCCCCTCTCAGACCCTGACTAACTAACTCCCTCTGTCTCTGTAGGGTAGTGTGCCCCTCTCATCTCCTGACTAAATCCCTCTGTCTCTGTAGGGTAGTGTGCCCCTCTAAAACCCTGACTAACTAACTCCCTCTGTCTCTGTAGGGTAGTGTGCCCCTCTCAGACCCTGACTAACTAACTCCCTCTGTCTCTGTAGGGTAGTGTGCCCCTCATCTCCTGACTAACTAACTCCCTCTGTCTCTGTAGGGTAGTGTGCCCCTCTCAGACCCTGACTAACTAACTCCCTCTGTCTCTGTAGGGTAGTGTGCCCCTCTAAAACCCTGACTAACTAACTCCCTCTGTCTCTGTAGGGTAGTGTGCCCCTCTCAGACCCTGACTAACTAACTCCCTCTGTCTCTGTAGGGTAGTGTGCCCCTCTAAAACCCTGACTAACTAACTCCCTCTGTCTCTGTAGGGTAGTGTGCCCCTCTCAGACCCTGACTAACTAACTCCCTCTGTCTCTGTAGGGTAGTGTGCCCCTCTCAGACCCTGACTAACTAACTCCCTCTGTCTCTGTAGGGTAGTGTGCCCCTCTCAGACCCTGACTAACTAACTCCCTCTGTCTCTGTAGGGTAGTGTGCCCCTCTCAGACCCTGACTAACTAACTCCCTCTGTCTCTGTAGGGTAGTGTGCCCCTCTCAGACCCTGACTAACTAACTCCCTCTGTCTCTGTAGGGTAGTGTGCCCCTCTCAGACCCTGACTAACTAACTCCCTCTGTCTCTGTAGGGTAGTGTGCCCCTCTCAGACCTGGACTAACTAACTCCCTCTGTCTCTGTAGGGTAGTGTGCCCCTCTCAGACCCTGACTAACTAACTCCCTCTTTCTCTGTAGGGTAGTGTGCGGGCCCTGCTCCATGAGAAGATCCGAGACGCCTATACTCACCCTCAGTTTGTGACTGACGTCATGAAGCCTATGCAGATTGAGAGCATCATCGACCAGGACGTAAGTTGTGCATTCTGGGTTGTGTTCAGTTGGCATAGAATGTTTTGCAACGGTGCGAAACGGGGAGGTACTACTATTCGAACTTGTCCAGTAAAAAACAGAATAAAAACAATTCTGATGCAAAACACTTTTCTACGCGGTGCCCCAATGGACCATACACACCAGATCAGAAAATGAAAACAAGCATTTCTTATTGGACAAGTCCAGTTCAGGTAGTCCCTCCCTGTTTCAATCCGTTTTCTTCTGTTTGGTGTCTAATGAACACCCCCCTGCTTGTGTCTCTGTAGGTCCAGAACCTGTCTGGAGGAGAGTTGCAGAGGGTGGCCATGGCTCTGTGTCTGGGGAAACCAGCTGATGTCTACCTGATAGACGAGCCCTCCGCCTACCTGGACTCTGAGCAGCGTCTCGTGTGCGCCAAGGTCATCAAAAGGTAACCACACACACCTGTACACATACACACACTCTGATCCTAGATCTTTGTTTAAGGTGAACGTCTACCTCCAGCTAAGAGATCCATCTAGTGCTTTGCATTGCTCACGGCAGTACCATTCACACACCTTTGTCTTTTTAATCATCTGTGTTTTGATTAGTTTGACAGGAAATACAGAAACTCTATAACCTCACAAACCTTAATGGACTTAAATGGATGCCATTGATTTTGATACATTCATTTGTTTCTAGATTCATCCTCCATGCCAAGAAGACAGCGTTCGTGGTGGAGCATGACTTCATCATGGCCACCTACCTGGCTGACCGCGTCATCGTGTTCGACGGTATTCCCTCACGAAGCACCGCTGCCAACACGTACGTCAACCCTTCCCATCATTTGGTTTGATAGTCTCATCCACTGATTTACCCAACATGTCTGGTATTCCTTAATGTCTGCTGTTCTTCAAGATATTGTTCTCTTCCCTTAACTTGATGGAACTCTTACCTCCTTCAAACTGATTATTGGGTGATTTGTAAGCAAACTGTCAAACTCCCCACTTCAAAATATAGGCAAATCTTGACTGTGAAATTCATGTTCCAGTCTGACAGGAAAGTGGTATTTTCATGACAAGACACACTGAAAGCATGCTAAGATATGGGTTGTTGTTAGGAACCCATGTTTAGCTCTTAAGGATGCGTGTAACACAAGCCCTGTCAACGTTTGACCTCTCAGGCCACAGACCTTACTCGCAGGGATGAACAAGTTCCTATCACAACTGGAGATCACGTTCAGGAGAGACCCCAACAACTTCCGACCAAGGATCAACAAGATGAATTCCATAAAGGTACAGGGGAAAACCTACGTTTATTTACATCCATTTTGTGCTTTTAGTAACGTATTGACTATTATTGCCTTTCATTCAGTTAATTCATTCAGCACGACTCCATTTTCTGTCCTTTGCTCTCCTCTAACCCAATCTATACAATCTCTATGTTGAATATCTAGTATTGTGGCTTCTCTGTAACCCAATCTCTGTTGTATATCTAGGATTGTGGCTCCTCTGTAACCCAATCTCTATGTTGTATATCTAGGATTGTGAACAGAAGAAGAGTGGGAACTACTTCTTCCTGGACGACTAAAGGACCAATCCCTCCCTCCCTCCATCAGAGAGACCTCCATATCCATCCTCCTCAAGCCCTGACACCTGTATGGCTGTTCTAATACCCACACTAGCATTCCATGCTACATTGCTCCGTTCTAAGTGGTATGTTAGTGTGGATATTTGGAATGTAGCCCTACCCTACTGGCCCCCCTTGGGCCGATGGCTTAGAGAGCCCCAACCTGGGTGGACCACCAGAGTCATGCGCACACACACAAGGCGAGTTAGTTTTGCATTGCCTGGTGCCCTGGGTGGGCGGGGTTTACATATTAGACCATTGGTCCTAAAGTGAAATCTTCATCCACCCGTGAGCAGCGGGCTATGCAAAACGAACTCGCCCACACACACCTACCTTTGGGAGCCAAAGGAGTGTTTTATCAAAGTCATTCAATTCATGTGATTTTTTAAAGAATATCTTATGAATAAACAAACCCCATTTCCTGAGCATGGTGGTGGTTTTTGAATGAAGTGAAATTGTGGATTTTGTCCACAAGAGGGTGGCAGACTACTGTGGTTCGTTGGTTCTCCATCAGAAAATTGACATCTGAAGTAATACATTATCTATTTACTGCAATTAAAGTCAATGTACCTTCATATTCTGCGTTCAACAATTAAAAGTGTCTCTATCCAGTTCTTGTCAATGTGTTATAGTTAATGACAATTGTGTTATTCCATAATTAAATTTGTCCTTCAGACCAAGATTCAAGCTTATAGCATTTATCAAAGCAATTCTTACTTTGCCATACAGCTTTAAAGGGAAAATCCACCCAAAACCACAATTGCTTTAATTTACTGTGTTAAATAACACTGTGAATATTTTTTTGTGAACAAATGTTTATTTTGTCATTATAATAAGGTTGGTAGCAACGTGGAAATCTGTTGCAGCTCAAGTCGACTACAAAACATGCAATGCTCTATGGGCTGGCTGCGAGCTAGTAAATGTAGCTACATACAGTGAGGGGAAAAAAGTATTTGATCCCCTGCTGATTTTGTACGTTTGCCCACTGACAAAGAAATGATCAGTCTATAATTTTAATGGTAGGTTTATTTGAACAGTGAGAGACAGAATAACAACAAACAAATCCAGAAAAACGCATGTCAAAGATGTTATAAATTGATTTGCATTTTAATGAGGGAAATAAGTATTTGACCCCCTCTCAATCAGAAAGATTTCTGGCTCCCAGGTGTCTTTTATACAGGTAACGAGCTGAGATTAGGAGCACACTCTTAAAGGGAGTGCTCCTAATCTCAGTTTGTTACCTGTATAAAAGACACCTGTCCACAGAAGCAATCAATCAATCAGATTCCAAACTCTCCACCATGGCCGAGACCAAAGAGCTCTCCAAGGATGTCAGGGACAAGATTGTAGACCTACACAAGGCTGGAATGGGCTACAAGACCATCGCCAAGCAGCTTGGTGAGAAGGTGACAACAGTTGGTGCGATTATTCGCAAAAGGAAGAAACCCAAACAAACGGTCAATCTCCCTCGGCCTATAGGACTCCATGCAAGATCTCACCTCGTGGAGTTGCAATGATCATGAGAACGGTGAGGAATCAGCCCAGAACTACACAGGAGGATCTTGTCAATGATCTCAAGGCAGCTGGGACCGTAGTCACCAAGAAAACAATTGGTAACGCACTACGCTGTGAAGGACTGAAATCCTGCAGCGCCCGCAAGGTCCCCCTGCTCAAGAAAGCACATATAGATGCCCGTCTGAAGTTTGCCAATGAACATCTGAATGATTCAGAGGAGAACTGGGTGAAAGTGTTGTGGTTAGATGAGACCATAATGGAGCTCTTTGACATCGCCTCAAGTCGCCGTGTTTGGAGGAGGAGGAATGCTGCCTATGACCCCAAGAACCCCATCCCCACCGTCAAACATGGAGGTGGAAACATTATGCTTTGGGGGTGTTTTTCTGCTAAGGGGACAGGACAACTTCACCGCATCAAAGGGACGATGGACGGGACCGTCAAATCTTGGGTGAGAACCTCCTTCCCTCAGCCAGGGCATTGGACATGGGTTGTGAATGGGTATTCCAGCATGACAATGACCCAAAACAAATGGCCATGGCAACAAAGGAGTGGCTCAAGAAGAAGCACATTAAGGTCCTGGAGTGGCCTAGCCAGTCTCCAGACCTTAATCCCATAGAAAATCTGTGGAGGGAGCTGAAGTTTCGAGTTGCCAAACGTCAGCTTCGAAACCTTAATGACTTGGAGAAGATCTGCAAAGAGGCGTGGGACAAAATCCCTCCTGAGATGTGTGCAAACCTGGTGGCCAACTACAAGAAACGTCTGACCTCTGATTGCCAACAAGGGTTTTGCCACCAAGTACTAAGTCATGTTTTGCAGAGGGGTCAGATATTTATTTCCCTCATTAAAATGCAAATCAATTTATAACATTTGACATGCGTTTTTCTTGATTGTTTTGTTGTTATTCTGTCTCTCACTGTTAAAATAAACCTACCATTAAAATTATAGACTGATCATTTCTTTGTCAGTGGGCAAACGTACAAAATCAGCAGGGGATCAAATACTTTTTTCCCTCACTGTACAATAATACCAAAGTTAATATCAGCATGTGAAGTAGCTAGTTAGCTGTACAATCGCCTAAACAAACTACTATCAATTTAGGAGTGTAAAATCTCACCATGTGCCCAGCAGTGGCTCGCAGGATGCAGTCTGACATTAGCAACGGCACCCTGGATTTAAGAGGCAGATATATAGGAGAAATGTAGTGGACCCTCTATTAAATTACATATTTCTCGATGTAGGAATATCGTAAAAATATAAATGGGTCATTTGAGAGAAGACAACCTCCCGCGTGAATGATACGTTTTCGTGATCTAAAAGTTGTATTCCTATTAATTTCCAGCGTAGATAAAACATCACTCAGAGATGCACAAAAACAATATAACATTCAAAATGGGTGAATCTAGCCTTTTTAAAGGTGCAAATGACAGAATATCCGAACTAGTATTCTATATTGTAGTTTATTAAAAGTCAACCATTAGATGGGGCTAAATATCCACTATAACACTAAGAAATAGTTTTACGTTGATGTTCATTATGTTCAACGTTAATGAAGATGACTGTCACAGCAGACTGAGGGCTAGGGATTCCTCCCTTTGAATAGGAGGGGAAACGTTTGGAAACTCTGAGCTTGGTACACAACAAGGTGACACTGGCTGCTTCTGAACATGTTTTGATTTTATTCTCTCCAGTTATTTCTATTTATTTTCTCTCAGCATTGTTGGGAAGGGCCCGTAAGTAAGCATTTCACTGTTAGTCTACACCTGTTGTTTACAAAGCATGTGACATAACATTTGATTTGATTTGAAATGGAGTCTGGGTGACATGGTGGAGAGATCGGTTGGTTGACCCTCTGGTATAAAGTAGTACACTATACAGGAAATAGGGTGTGATTTCAGATGCAGCCACTGTCATTTTCCAGAAGGTGACCCCCTCCATATCACTGTCCTATGGGGACCAACCAACCGCTTTCTCAGCTATCCTCTCCAGCCTATTCAGAGGACTCATAAAGTGTAGTATATAGTAGAGGAGAGGTTATTGGAGATCTGTGGACAGCATACCTGGGTTCAAATACTATGTGAAATCTTTCAAATACTTTAAACTGTTGATTTGGCCTGCCTGTGGTTCTAGATGGACTGGGTTTACAGGTGTGCGACTATTCTACTGGTTCCATGGCGCCAGGCAAGCTCAATACCGGCCAAATAAAGAATTTGAAGTGATTTCAAATAGTATTTGAACCCAGGTCTGACTGTCACTGCTGTCCTGAGAGGGTTGCTGTGGTAATTGGCCATGATCGATGGGACTGGTCTCCCCCCTAGGCCTGAGCTGCACACTGAAGGAGGTGGGAGAGAGGAGTGGATGCTTGGAGGGGGGGGAGATATATGAGGGGGGAGATACTAGAGGAGAGAGATGGGGATAAGATATATGGGGGGGAGATACTAGAGTAGAGAGATGGAGAAGATATATGAGGGGGGAAATACTAGAGGAGAGAGAGAGGGGGGAAGATACTGGAGGAGAGAGCGAGGGGGAAGATAGAGAGGGGGTAGATAGAGAGGGGGGAGATAAAGGAGGGAGGGGGGGGAGATATTAGATGGAGAGAGAGGGGGGAAGATAGAGAAAGAGCGAGAGAGGGGAAGATATTAGAGAGAGAATGGGGGAAGATACTAGAGGAGAGAGAGAGAGGGAGATACTACAGGAGGGGGTGAATAACTAGACTATTGGAGGGGGTAGCGAGGGAGGAAAGAGTGGTGGTCTGTCTGCCCTGGTGGGAGTAAAATGATGCAACAACCCCTAATCAAGAACGAAGGGGGGGGGGCAATCCAATTGGATTGGAGCAGTTAACTGGGCTTGTAACCACATTTCCCCTGACCCTAACCCCACTACCTCCTCCCTCCTAAAGTCCCTCCACCTGCCTCTCTCGGGTGCAGGGTAGTGAGGACACAGCTGCATGCAGCCCAGGGGGGCTGTGGTGTGGTGCTACAGCGATGAATCCACCACTGGTCTGGAGGGGGGTGGCACGACATCATCATTCAGTCTGGGTAGGTGGGTGCAGCTCGCCTCTCTCTCTCTCTCTCTCTCTCTCTCTCTCTCTCTCTCTCTCTCTCTCTCTCCTAAAGGTCAATAAAGCAAGGGAGGGATGTCCCCAAGCTTCTGCCTCTTTAACAAGTGTTCAATTCAACAGCCCTGCTACACCCACACGTACAGATATTTTAACAGGCATTTCATGGTGGATGAAATGTTCTAATAATGTTCATTGAACTATTCGGTTTTATGCCGCTTATAATTGCGTGCTGCATCTCAAAATTCTGGAAATCAGTGGCCCTTTTATTTGTTTGTCATACCACACCTCCTTTGAGATCGTGCAGTTATAACCTGATATTATTTTCGACTGGACAGGGTGTCCTTACTCCATGACCGTCATTGTGTTGTAACAATAATACAGTTTTCCTTTATTGTGCTAAATCTGTATCACGATCCATTTGAATGAGTCTTCCTTATATCTAATGACTACCACAGCTGCCCCTCTCCTTGTGTTACTCTGTACTCGTTGACGGTCGACCCCAAACATACCCTAATGATCTAATTCCAATCGCGGCCTGAGTGATTGGTTTTAATTTTCCAACCAAACAAAATCTGTCATCACTGCTTTGTTTGGGAACTGGGATCTATTTTTGCCCGCTGTTACAGTATGTTCTGGTGTTTGGAGGCCAATCCAGGAAGAGGTGACGTAATGATGCTATCGCTTACAATGCTCTCTCCCAACTCCCAGATGTACACACGTGTGTGTGTGTGTCTCGTGAGAGATGACCTCATCACTGCACTCCATTAAAACAACATCTATGTAATCTAGCAGATTTAGCTAGAATTTTGCCCCATTGTGACCCCTACTACAACAGCAGATCCATATTTAGTATGATATACAGTACTGTAGTATATCAGTGTTCTTAGATCCCTCATAGTTGGGTTCTGTGTTTATATCAGAGATAGAATAGACCTGGATGTACAGTATGAGATGATTTCCTTTAAGGTGTTCTGTCATCACAAGGCTATAGTTACATCATCCATTTTCTCAACTTCCTCTCTCTATTAAAGATCGTTTAACTGGTTGAGGAGATGTCCTCGCACACTACTTCTTGTCACCCCTGACATCACTTCACACGGATATTGTGTATGAACGCTATGACGAATTGTTAACCCACCGTAAATGAAATCCATTACCCCATTCCCTTAATGGAGCTTCTGAATGAGCGTTGTGTGCTACTGCATTGTGTCCTTTTCAAAGGCCTTGAAGAATGTTCTATGATCTTCTAATCACATCCATAACAACAAACGTGGATGTGTCATGAGATGTATGCCTGAAAGTGAAGGTCTATCTGAGAATTCACCAGCATGTGTCTAATAAAATACAACAACCTCTCACAGTTAGGAGAGGCACGTTGTGTCACCAACCCTTTTCTGTTGTAGCCTACAAACCCATAGCCTATAAACCCATGGCATCATGGTGGATCCTTGACTGACAGCCGTGCGCTGCTGTCTGACGCTGACTATTCCATTCATCCACCAAGTGACCGTGGCAGCTGACGCTATCCCCCCCCCCCCCAACCCGCCAAACCCTGGGGACAGGGGCAGCCCTGACCACCCTCCATGATGCCCTGCCTTGGGGACCTCTTCTGGGGGGTGGTTGGGTGGGGGTGGGGGGCAGGCGACCAGCCCCAACTGTGATTTTTAGACACAGCCGACGGTCTGCCATCTCAGTTTACATACGGCGGGTTCACAAATAGCACATTGTCCTCCGAGACAAACGGCAATCACCAGCGGACCTGTGATCCAATCAGATCAGGCCTGTGCTGTGTGTGTGTGTGTGTGTGTGTGTGTGTGTGTGTCCTTACAGGCTGGGGTTGAGTCATACTTAGAGAAGTGACAAGTAGGGTACTACTGATGCATTCTTGTTGTTGCATACCATGTGTGTGAGTGTGTGTGCACGTGTTGCTGTATGGGTGTGTGTCTGCATTGTTCTTTTGCAATTTAAAGAGTCATGATGACACACAGCAATATGCTTGTTGTGGTCACTGACATGAGTGAGTGACACCTGAATGTTTCAGTATGCTACTGAGGAAGGCTTAGGGCATTGTGCTGTGCAGTGACTGGATGGAGATAGTGAGCCGACAGCCCTTGGAGACAGAATTTTAATATTACCACTCACAACATTATTTCTAGAAGGACTTGTGGAAAGCCGCGTCAAGAGAGGCGCCCGTTTGAAATGCGAGCTGGCTGATACACTGCCTGCCACGATGCCTGTCATTACTGAAAACCCTACCAGGCCTGCCAAAGTCCTCCGGTGGGGGGGAGAGAGAGCAACGTCCCCACTCGCACCGCCCGCCCGGTCTCTCTCACTCTCATCTAAACACATGTGTGTCTGTCATCGTTCGTTGTAGAGCATTCCGATGCCCGTGCCAATTCATGGATGTCTATGGAACGCTGTGCTGCAATCCAACCTTCCAGCTATGCTCTTCCTCATGCCGTCTAGCCTAGAGACAGGCTGGGTTCCAATGCTTTTAAATGGGCCAATGGCACGCTGTCCTCATGACCTCTGATCTCAAACAACTAGGTGAAATCAAAGGGGCTGGCCATGCGCCCACAACATTAAGTATATGATATTAAAGGCCCACAGTCACTAACCATTGGTTCCACCTCTTATTGGTTCCCACCTATCGCGTCTAATTTTAGTCATTTTATATCAGTGGTCACTAAGGAGTGGACAGACAGGTTTAAGATGAAGACAGGTGTACCAGGATCATAGGTCTCACTACACCAGTGATGTCAATGACTCACACTACTAACCATTGGTTCCCACCTAAGGTTACCCACCTATCGGCTTATTTTAGATCAATGGTCACTAGTCACTAAGGAGTGGACAGACAGGTTTAAGATTGAGTCGGGTGTAGTTATCTTAGGTAATCTTAGGTCTGGGTCAGTTATGCATTGAACCCTTTATTTTTGGTTAGGGTTGGTCTCGGAAGAGCTGATCCTAGATCTGTGCTTAGAAAGCAACGTCTTCCATTATTTAGTACACAGGCAGTGTGTGTGTGTGTGTGTGTGTGTGTGTGTGTGTGTGTGTGTGTGTGTGTGTGTGTGTGCATGCATGCCTGTGTTTGTGTGGTTAAGAGAGTTGGGAAGGTGACGACCTCTCCAATAGATCTTTTCTCTTCTCCGTCACTCTGAGGTATCCAGCTGTGTGATGACCTAACAATAGGACCTGTCATAGAACATCTCAGGAAAGAAAAAGACACACACACACACACACACATCACTAGAAAGAATGGTAGGGAAACAGCGTATGGAAGATAAGGGTATTGACTCTATTTCCCAGTTCTTCCCAAAGTCCTGGTTTCATTAAATGTCTATTGACTTTTACTATGATTTACAGTTGAGATGCATTTTCCTTTTCTTGTGTTAACAGCTATCTGAAGTAAAATATGATAAGGTATCCATTGATTATATGAGTAGACAAATTAGTTGAATCAAAATTAGGATCAGTCAAACATTCCATGAAAGGCCAGTGTCATACCGACCGCCATCCACCATAATTTAGGAGTCTGTCATTCTATTTTTAATTCAGATACTCTGCATGTGACAATATTTCCTGCCCTGTACTTTGTAGATACACAACATGACCAAAAGTATGTGGACACCTGCTCATCGAACATCTCATTCCAAACTCATGGGCATTTTATGGAGTTGGTCCTCCCTTTCCAAATAATCCCAAAGGTGTTAGATGGGGTTGAGGCCAGGGCTCTGTGCAGGCCAGTCAAGTTCTTCCACACCGATCTCGACAAACCATTTCTGCTTTGTGCACGGGGGCATTGTCATGCTGAAACAGGAAATGGCCTTCCCCAAACTGTTGCCACAAAGTTGGAAGCACAGAACGGTCTAGAATGTCATAGTATGCTGTAGCGTTAAAATGTCCCTTCACTGGAACTAAGGGGCCCAGCCCAAACCATGAAAAACAGCCCCAGACCATTATTCCTCCTCCACCAAACTTTACAGTTGGGACTATGCATTGGGGCAGGTAGCATTCTCCTGGCATCCGCCAAACCCATATTCGTCCGTCAGACTGCCAGATGGTGAAGCTTGATTCATCACTACATAGAACGCATTTCCACTGCTCCAGTCCAATGGCGGCGAGCTTTACACCACTCCAGCCGACACTTTGCATTGCGTGTGGTGATCTTAGGCTTCTGTGTGGCTGCTCGGCCATGGAAACCCATTTCATGAAGCTCCCAATGAAAAGTTATTGTGCTGAAGTTGCTTCCAGATGCAGTTTGGAACTCGGTAATGAGTGTTGCAACCGAGGACAGACGATTTTTACGCGCTACGCGCTTCAGCACTCAGTGGTCCTGTTCTGTGAGCTTGTGTGGCCTACCACTTCGCGCTAAGCCTTTGTTGCTCCTAGACGTTTCCACTTCACAATAACACTTATAGTTGACCTGGGCAGCTCTAGCAGGGCAGAAATTTGATGAACTGACTTGTTGGAAAGGTGGCATCCTATGATGTTGCCACGTTGAACGTCCCTCAGCTCTTCAGCAAGGCCATTCTACTGTGAATGTTTGTCTATGGAGATTGCATGGCTGTGTGCTCGATTTTATACACCTGTCAGCAACGGTTGTGGCTGAAATAGCCGAATCCACTAATTTGAAGGGGTGTTCACATACTTTTGTATATATAGTGTATATCAGCAAATGCATATTTTTTTTTGCAATCAAGTCATCAAAATACCTTTTACAAGGTTCTGATTCAAATAGGTTTGATAAATGGATTACCATTATGCTGTGCTCACACTGATAGTCTGTCTGGCACAGAATGTGTGCATTGTGTTTATCAGATATGATGGTGCCATAATGCAAATAGGGTGGCTGCCAGCTTTGCAAACAAATTAATTTACAGTATTTGGACAGTGAGTTGCAGTCTGTAAAAGTACAGCCAGAACAAGAGAGAGCAAACAGACACTGTTGCTGCTCTAAAACAGCAAAGTAATCAAATTTGCTGACAATTTTATTATAATTCAGGGCTCCTCCGAGAGTCCTCGTCTTTCCTCCTCAACTGCTCTAATCACACTCGCACATCGCACTGTTTTCCCAGATTTCACTTCACATTCACGTGCAGCTTGCTCTCGCCTCACTCAGACATTCTGTCGCCAGCCCCGTGACGTAACCTGCGCTAGTAACTTCCACTTTCAGCGGTTTTCCTCCGCCGCTAGTAGTCCTGAGGAGAATCTAGTTCCACCGGCTTCTCTCTGTTTGCTGCCGATGGCTATTCCCTCCAACTTGGCAAATAGTAATGTCAAAGTTGACCGTTGAACTCAAACAAAATTCTACGAAAATGAACATCACCATGTTTAGGTTATTTAGCCTATGTCTCATCTTGGCATGGGCCAATTCTATTCTATTCTGTTCTATTCCATTATTTTATATTCTGTTTCATTCTATCATGTCATATTCTATTGTATTATATTCTTCTTTGCCTCCTTTTCTTACAGGCTTCCAGATGTAGGCTAGGCTATGGTGCACTATACCACAATTGTAAACTATCAGTAATTATTATTAGCCTATGCATGGAGCCTATTTATCAATTCAGTCAATACATATAACATGGGTTTATGTCTGCAGTCTAGTATCATCTCTCTCACACACAAATCTGAGAGAGGAAAATACACTTAATGTTCCTGTCCTCCACCCTGTGCAGTCTGCCTGCCTGCTGCCTGCCTGCTACCCTATAGTCTATTTTCATGCATTAGCATGCAGTATTAATGAGATGGTTTGATGAATTGTTGAAGCTTCGTTCTCTCTGACAGTGCAACTATCAAAATGAGGGTTGATACAAACTAAGCCATCTTTCTCCACATAAAACACAGGCCCATTGTTGTTAGGTTGTAACAAAGCTGTCTTTCTCCACATAAAACACAGGCCCATTGTTGTTAGGTTATAACAAAGCTGTCTTTCTCCACATAAAACACAGGCCCATTGTTGTTAGGTTGTAACAAAGCTGTCTTTCTCCACATAAACACAGGCCCATTGTGGTTAGGTTGTAACAAAGCTGTCTTTCTCCACATAAAACACAGGCCCATTGTTGTTAGGTTGTAACAAAGCTGTCTTTCTCCACGTAAAACAGGCCCATTGTTGTTAGGTTGTAACAAAGCTGTCTTTCTCCACATAAACACAGGCCCATTGTTGTTAGGTTGTAACAAAGCTGTCTTTCTCCACGTAAAACACAGGCCCATTGTTGTTAGGTTGTAACAAAGCTGTCTTTCTCCATGTAAAACACAGGCCCATTGTTGTTAGGTTGTAACAAAGCTGTCTTTCTCCATGTAAAACACAGGCCCATTGTTGTTAGGTTGTAAAAAAGCTGTCTTTCTCCAAGTAAAACACAGGCACATTGTTGTTAGGTTGTAACAAAGCTGTCTTTCTCCACGTAAAACACAGGCCCATTGTTGTTAGGTTGTAACAAAGCTGTCTTTCTCCACATAATCACAGGCCCATTGTGGTTAGGTTGTAACAAAGCTGTCTTTCTCCACATAAAACACAGGCCCATTGTTGTTAGGTTGTAACAAAGCTGTCTTTCTCCACGTAAAACACAGGCCCATTGTTGTTAGGTTGTAACAAAGCTGTCTTTCTCCACATAAAACACAGGCCCATTGTTGTTAGGTTGTAACAAAGCTGTCTTTCTCCACGTAAAACGCAGGCCCATTGTTGTTAGGTTGTAACAAAGCTGTCTTTCTCCACATAAACACAGGCCCATTGTTGTTAGGTTGTAACAAAGCTGTCTTTCTCCACGTAAAACACAGGCCCATTGTTGTTAGGTTGTAACAAAGCTGTCTTTCTCCATGTAAAACACAGGCCCATTGTTGTTAGGTTGTAACAAAGCTGTCTTTATCCACTTTACTTTAAAACACTGTCTTTCGGGCCTAGGCCTAGAGCAAGGTGTGCCTATATGAGGACATGAGAGAACATGCTCTTTTGTGTGGATACTCGCCTTAGACACTTTGTTCTCCTGACTACATAAATAGTGCTTATCGCGCCACAATCAAAGAAGGGGAACTAAGAACAAGCTTAGCACAGATCAGTTCAAGAGTTCAGATCAGTTCCATCAGATAACCACACCAGTGTTATCGCTCTGGCTCTCATATTTGCAAGAGATTACTGATCCAGTTCTGATGCAGAGGTGTATTTTTAACTTGTGGTGATAATAGGCTTATATTCGGTCTACAGTAAGTTGGCATATTCTGGTTATTGAATATATACTGAACAAAAATATAAACGCAACATGTAAAGTGCGGATCCCATGTTTCATGAGCTGAAATAAAAGATCCTAGAAATTTTCCATACGCAAAAAAAAGCTTATTTATTTCAAATTTAGGGCACAAATTTGTTTACATCCCTGTTAGTGAGCATTTCTCCTTTGCCAAGATAATTAATCCACCTGACAGGTGTGGCATATTAATAAGTTGATTAAACTGCATGATCATTACACAGGTGCACCTTGTACTGTGGACAATAAAAGGCCACTCTAAAATGTGCAGTTTTGTCACACAATCCAATGCCATAGATGTCTCAAGTTTTGAGGGAGCGTGCAATTGGCATGCTGACTGCAGAGCTGTTGGCAGATAATTAAATGTTCATTTCTCTAACATAAGTCACCTCCAACGTCGTTTTAGAGAATTTGGCAGTACATCCAATCAGCCTCACAACCACAGACCACGTGTAACCATGGTAGCCCAGGACCTCCACATCAGGCTTCTTCACCTGCGGGATATCGTTTGAGACCAGCCACCCAGACAGCTGATGAAACTGAGGAGTATTTCTGCCTATAATAAAGCCCTTTTGTGGGGAAAAATGCATTCTGATTGGCTGGGCCTGGCTGCCAAGTGGGTGGGTCTATGCCCTCCCAAGCCCACTCATGGCTGCACCCCTGCCCAGTCATGTGAAATCCATAGATTAGGGCCTAATTTATTTATTTCAATTGACTGATTTCCGTATATGAACTGTAACTCAGTCAAATCTTTGAAATTGTTGCATGTTGCTTTTATAGTTTTGCAGATGGATTGGCACAGCTGTTTTTGTGTACATGCTTGACTGTAAGTAACTTTGAATAAAAGCATCTGCAAAATGGCATATATTATTATATTATATATTATTTCACCAGAAGAACCTACGTTTTTATGTCGGTGAAATGCATTCACTTATAATGTATTCTATGCATTCCTTTGACAAGAAATGATCACAATCTTTATTTACCTTTATAACAGTCGTACAGTGTGTGCATATGTGTGGGCATTTTGTTGAATCAGCAATACATCAATGGCAATAAATAGATATTTCGAATAAATGCAACTGTTCATCAAAAACAGCTGTGACAATCCATCAGCAAAAATGTTAGGCTATCTAATCACAATTAATCAAACCCTCAAAAATGTTCACAGTTTCGTCAAATAAATATGATAACTGTACTTATTTTCTCATTCATGCAATTTGCATATAAAAGATGCAGCACATAACTGTATCAAGTTTTTCCAATTAAAGTATCTAACGACAATAACTCATGTGCTTCAAACATAGGATTCAGATGAGTATATAGTCCTCTACAATCAACTTGGTGCTCCACTAAAGAGAGTCTCCACTGCCAAAATAGCAAAAGAGCTAGCCCTCCTTTAAAAAACTCCACGAAAGGATACATTGTTTTATAGTTACATAATCCATTCCACAGTGCATGAAAATGTTAGATGTGTAAAAGTAGGTCTTGTTATTCACGGACCGCCCCAAACTGTATCCCGCGGCATGATACTGGCGCTCCGCGGAGGGTGCGACGGCTCCGCGACTCACTGACGCCAGCGCGAATAGACCGAAGACAGGCAGCTGTATAGTATGGAAGCTTTGAGAGCGAGCTTGATAGCGGTTTATAAGGTACTGTAAACTTTATTTTTCACCCGTCAAAACATAAACAACCTTGGGGGAATGAGTATGTTCGGTTGACTATATCTATTGTTTGTAAAAATAATAATAATTAGCATTTGCAACTTTTAAAAAAGGGATAGTGAAAGTGTTTTTGAGGCTTCAAACTTTTCTGTCTATCATATTTGGCATTAGAGATTGATTGGCAATTAGTATAATGTGGGATTCATTTTATATGTATAACATCATAGTGTATTCTACAGTTGGAACACATACTTGTAAACAATATTAATAGCGTGCAGAATGTGTGAATTTCAATGTGTGCAGTCAGTCTGCTTTGATGATTAACCTTTGTGATGCATTGTGTTGGTATGATGTTTGACATCAGTCTGTCCATCTGTATCTGTTGTGGTTATATCTAATATGCTACTGATGTAGGCCTCTTGTACTCAGAAATAATATCAACATCAGATATCAGATTTGTGACACACATATTTACTTTCCATCTGTAAATGTTTGAGGGATTGATAATGAGGTGTGTTTGCTTCAGACTAAAGCTTTATATGCAGATTATTTGATTGATGTTCATGCATCATGCATGGAGCAGCAAAACCAAGATTTGCGAGATTTATTAACAGTGATCTTCATCTCAATGTCAGTGTAAATTTGAAGGGAAGCTGTGTCTTTCAGGGCTAAATGACTTGATTTCAATAATCAACATAGGCTATCTATCTTCTCCATCTTGTGTGTGTTTGCGTGCACCTGCACATGCATGTGTGTGTGTGTGTTCCATGTCTCATGGATGCAGAGCGAGCCTGTGTGTGTGTGAGACCCTGAGCAGCAGGGCCAGATCTCCTGACATCATTGAAGATGACATATCAGATTACTCAAAGGGCTGGAATTTGTCCTTGTCCATGATTTAGTACAATTGTTGAATCCTTCTGCATTCTTGTCAAATTCAGCTTTGTGGTTTATTATAGATGAACAATTTGTTTCTGTTTTCTTTGCGGGGCACACTGTAGAGTTTGTCAGTTTGCCTTTATTCAATCTTTTAAATTGATATAACGATTGTGATGCAACGCCTGTGTTACATAGTTTATAAAGATAGGGCTGATGCTTATAACAGATAGATGGTAGGTTTGCTAAAGACAGGATAATGGAAGGAGTGAAAGGGACAAGTCTACTGAATCGCTAAATCCTAGTATTGATAGTGATAAGTATTTTAAGAAGTATTTTTCATTACAGTTCTACTGTGTAGTTAACACTGTGAAAATTAGTCCAGTCTTAGTTATGACATTTAGTCTAGATCTTATACAGAGGGAATAGCACATTAGCAAGAGCACATTTCTCAGTTCCTCTTCTGGTAATCTATAGGTGGACATCTCCTGGATTCAGTCTGGTACAGCACATGGTGGACTTGGAGAGACATTTCCCCCTTATAGGAATAAACATCAGTTAACCACGTTCCAGTCTCCAGCCATAACATCATTCTCAGTTCAGACAGAGGCATCCTCAGAATAGCCCTTCTCTATATGTCTCTGCCCCATCTCATCCCAGACCCCTCATGATGTGTTGGCCTGAAGTGTCCTCCCGACTGCCCCAACCACCATAAACACAACACTTACCCCAAATGCCTGGGATGGTTGGGATAGCTGATTGAAACACCATGTGTTGGTTACAGTGGGTGAGTTATGTCTGTGGCTAATGTGAGGTGTGGTGGATATGTGTGTGTGTGTGTGTGTGTGATAACTGACCCTAGATTTGTGTAGTCCTCCCAGGTCAATGCTGTGTCTAGTTGCCAAGGGCAACACCTCCGTCTGAGAGTCTGTCTGGTTATTTCTGACTACTGAAGAGACTGGAGACGTATGTTTGTTTGTGTGTCGTGGTGTCGTGGGTAGGCCTAGTTCGTGAGGGCTTGCTTGCCGAAACCCTTTATCTTGGTTGCTTTGAATTTTGATATCCAATTTTTGCACTTGATGACTGTTATTTGTGTATTAATGAACATATAATAATTGTAATAGGTGGGTCAGGCCACACAGAGTGAGAGGGAGACAGCACAACCAGGCCATACAGTCACTATTTGTGTTTGGCTGCTGAGCTGACAGTTAGAGGGAACACTCCTGTGTGAAGTGGAAGGTTTACACCAAGAGGCTAGACAGTGTGTGTATTAACAAGAACTTGCATACCCCTTCGCACTCCTTCCTCTTTCCTCTCTCTGTCTCTCTTCACTCTTTTTCTCTCTCTCAGACACACTTGCACACACACACGCACGCACGCACGCACGCACGCACGCACGCACGCACACACACACACACACACACACACACACACACACACACACACACACACACACACACACACACACACACACACACACACACACACACACACACACACACACACACCACACACACACACACACACACACACACACACACACACACACACACTCTCTGCCCCCCCACCCCCTCATCTCCCATCCCTCTCTCCTCTCATCTTTATCTCTCTCCATCTCTTCATCCCTCTCTCCTCTCATCTTTATCGCTCTCCATCTCTTTATTCCTCTCTCCATCCACTCCTTCCTTTATAGCCAGCGACTCAATTGAGTGGGGGCTAATGGAGGCCCCGTCCAGGCCCTGCTGATAAATAATGTAACTTCTTTATAATGCCTGGTCTCTGGGGAGAGAGCAGAGAGCATCATTACTGGCTCCTCATCCTACAGCCCCGGCCCCTAAATTGATTAACAGCACTGACCGAAGCAGCTAGCGCAAAATGATCAATGGGGTTGGTAGGGATTGGTTGCTTGCAGCTAGCGCAGGCTCGGAACGGCACAGGTCAGGCTAACAGGCCTTGTCAATGACACGTGATCATGGGCTAACCTATTAGATCCCACTGACTCCCATTAATTCTGCCTGGCTATGCTAACTACTCACTAACGGGTTAGCGTTAGCGGCGGTTAGCTCGCTAACCCAATACAGGCTGAATGAATGGCAGGCAAGGGCGGTAGATAGATAGCGCTGCCCGGGCACTTTTATGGAGCTCTTGTGTAAATGGCGGTGTGTGTTTCAGCTTAAATGGGCAGGGGGGGGGGTAAGAGTGGAACCTGTCCGCTTCAGATATTTGTGTGATGCTTCATTGGACCCTACTTGTGTAAGAGAGAGGCGTAAGTCTGCGTCCCAAATGGCACCCTATCCTCTGTATATGACACTACTTTTGACCCATAGGGCCCATAGCACTATGTGCACTATGTAGGGAATACGGTGCCATTTGGGACACACCCTAAGTATGTGTTGGGTAAGAGAGGTTAGAGAAGGGGACGGCACGAAGAAGATGTTTGGGAGGTTTAGGGAAGAGAGAAAAGTGTAGGTCAGGCTTATCTTTAGGAGGGGGATCAGATATCAGATTATTACTGATCTACTGGGTCACCTGTAGTAACCAACAACCATTGATCAAATAATGACTTGTAGTAACCATTTATCCGAAAATGACTGATCTAGTTATTGTGCCTGATGACTAATAAGGTGATACTGAAACCATCTAATGGTTTACTTCAGGTGACAGATCTTCTGGAGGGAATCAGATGTAGAAGAGGTGGCATTAGAGAACAACACCTTACCCATCACATTACTTTTGGTTTCTCATTTACATTTTTCCCTGTTCTCCTGTTCTCAGAACATTCTGTATAAAGCTAATGTAATAGGGGTGTAACGATTCGTTTTAACAACGATTCGATTTGTATCACGATTCGTGGTTGTCGATACGATTCAAGGACGATATTGGTTAATTTAGAACGATACGATCCGAAACGATTCAGTGACTTGAAATCGATTCAGTAACCTTTTAGCCAAAAATTCAACCAGTGTGACTGAAATAAATACCTGGATACTGGACAGTGCAGGTGAAGTTTCCTAGATTCCTGTTTCTTGTAAGGACCGCAATGGTGGCTTGATAATTTCTCGCTCGTCGGCTTCTCCTGGCTTCTCCTCTGTCGTCCGCCATGCTATGTTTTGTTGTCTTGGCGCCTTTGCGCTGCTGCTGGCGCGATGACGTCACGGATAGGCAGACTGAATCGAGTAATGTTTAAAGCCTTTATCATTAAAAGTGCTAAGAAAAAACATCCATATAAACAGGGGTGCACATACCTTTTTCAGTGAGTTACTCAGGTGAGTACCAGCAGATGGTGTCTGGTACTCACCCCATATGTAGCGTGGTCTTAATAAGTACAGTCTTCCTCACTGTCCTCTTCAGTGTCGCCCCCCACTGTCCTCTGCTTCAGCTTCCTGCATGGTAGATGAAGATGCTGCAGATACACCTCCCTGTCCTTGGTTGAGCCTCCGATTAGCTGTCTCCATCCACAGGTCAACAGCAAGCTTTGGGTCAAATGTCTCTGTGGTCTGCTTTGACAGGTGAATGTGCATCAGGGCTGAGAGACGAGCATGTGACAGACAAGATCTGTACTTGGTTTTTATTATGTTGAGATGTGAGAATCCCCTCTCACAAGCTGCACTGCTTAAAGGCAGTGTAAGAGACAGCTTAACCACCTTGTTGATGTTGGAATAAGCATCTGGGTTACTTGTACTTACTATTTGGACCAAGTCATACACAGAAGAGGCTCCCAGGCGTTTTCCTGCCTGCTTTAAGCGCATCCATTCTGTCACAGTGGTATCTTTGTCAAGTTGCAAGGTGGCCTCATATTTCTTGAGAATGCTGCAAACTGTTGTGTTTCCAAAACTGTGGAGGTCTTGCATTTCCTGAGGCCATGTTGAAGGATCAAATACTAAGAAATGATCACATGACTTGAGGGAGTCATATCTGATTTCAAACTCTTCAATTAACCCCCTGAGTAAGTGTGTCTTGTCTCTGTCAGCATCAGCATTGGAAACAGTGTGTGCCCTGTGGCTTTCACCATCAAGCAGAAGTGTGAACTGTCCAATGGCCACCATGAGTTCATCCTTACATTCTCCAATGGTCAGCTTTTCCTTCTGAAACCTAATGGATGTGGTCTTCAAAATGTTGCAAATGTCAAGCATGTTTGACAGAAAGCACTGAAAACGCTCTGTGCAGATATGCTGCAAGTCACTTATCACTCGTAACCAGTTGCATTTTAATGGCTGGCAATAGTCTTGATATTTTTAACAGTGTTTCATGCCTCCATGCAGACCATCTGGTATTATGAAACTTACCCAGTTCCACAAAGGAGATCTTATTTTCTTCACATAGCTTTATTCAGTGCAGCAGTTTTTTTTGCTCCACCTTTTTGTAAATAAAACTGCAGCAGCTTGACCACAGAGCGATGAAATGTCTCACAGTAAGGAACGTTGCGATCAGCTGATTTCGCGCAATTCTCCAGTGTGTGTGCGGTGCACAGAATGTGCACAAGGGAGTCTCCAACCGCAGCATGTTGCCGGAGTTTTGGCACAACGCCGTTGTAGATACCTACGTTGACAGCAGCCCCGTCTGTGCACACAGCGACCAACTTTGTTGTCCAGTCATCCAAGCCTGTGTCCTGGAAAAGTCTCACAAGTCCGTCTGTTATGGCCTGTGCGGTTCGGTCAGCACCCAATTCAATCAGTCCAATAAAGTCCGAAGTAAACTCTCCGTTGCTGGACACAGACACAATGTAAACTATTTCCTGCTCAGTTTTTGTGATGTCCTCAGATCCATCAAAAAGCAGCCCCCAAAATTCAGCAGACTGCAACTTGGCTCGTAACTCCCCGCTGATGGTGTGAGCGATGCTCTGCATGATCCGTGTGCCCCCTTCACGTGAATGATATGCACCTCCGACATTTACTCCTAGCCGCTTCAGTAAAGGAACATCCTCAGAATAGGAAGACATGGGACGTGCGTGTTTAGCTTTATGGAAAGAGAAAAATATTAAACAGAGCTTGCCGCTGTTCTTCATTCAGCTTGTCTCGCCATCTGGCAAGTGGGCGACTGGACATTTATTCTCGGCTAGCTTTTAGCAATGGCTTGCGCCACATTCATGTGCTCCTTGCTCTTTTCATGTTTGTCAAATAAAGGATGGTTGAAATTCTTTGGGCCTTTATAAAATGCACCTGTTTTGTCTGCTAGATGTGGATTTGAGCGGCAAATCTTGCACCACATTTCAGTGCGCGCATCGTTAGCTTCAAGCCACTGCACATCTTGGAGCCACTTTTCCGAAAAAAGTATTTTCTTCGGCTCTGGCTCCAGTTGGCGTTTCTTTGTAGGTGGCGAAACGCCAAAGAAGCTGCTTAATGTCTGTTGCTTTTTGGACATCCCTGACAGTAGTTGACAAGCAACATGTCATGTGTAAGGTTAGATGAGAAGATCGGTCAAGTATGCAAAGGCGCGTAGTAACACAAGTGGCATTACGCATTCCTGATTTTTGTCGCGCTTGCGTATCTGCGTACCAGTTATGTGCACCCCTGCATATAAAGTCTGACGTGCTTAAATCCAATGGGTTATTTCCTAGTATCGATACAATCGATTTATTACATTTTAAAACGATGTTAGATCGATATATGTTGTCCAAAAGGCCAACTCGCCGAGCACAGATCGATGTAGTTGGATCATAGGAATATAAATCGATACATCGATGTAGTAGATGGATCGTTACACCCCTATAATGTAAGATTATCAGAGTAGCCCAAACTGTCCCCCATTCTATACAGTCCAGAGTAGGGCAAACACCGGCCCCATTCTATACAGTCCAGAGTAGGGCAAACACCGGCCCCATTCTATACAGTCCAGAGTAGGGCAAACACCGGCCCCATTCTATACAGTCCAGAGTAGGGCAAACACCGGCCCCATTCTATACAGTCCAGAGTAGGGCAAACACCGGCCCCATTCTATACAGTCCAGAGTAGGGCAAACACCGGCCCCATTCTATACAGTCCAGAGTAGGGCAAACACCGGCCCCATTCTATTTTGACTGGTCCACAGACAACCCCAAATGAGCATTGTCTGTCTCAAGCATCAATACAATCCCATTTTGACCTTTTATATAACTTTGGTCAAACTCTGGTCAAACAGTGGCCATATATTGGTCATACGTTATAGATCCTCCTCAGGTTGGAGATTAGTAGATTCTAATGATGGCAATTGACGAATGAAACGTCATGTTTTTTTTACTGAAATAGCTAAATAAAACATACCATTTTTAACTGTGAGCGAAAGTCACACCTATTCCCTTCAGATTCTCAGGTTTGGAAATACCCAAGTAGAGTCTGGACTGGAGAGATCTAGAAGATCTAATCCAAGTGTATGATGTTGTTGACAGTAGGTGATTGTGGAGAGAGGTCTGACTGTCCAGATGTTCCAGTTACAGTCTATCGCGCTCTACTTTCCTGGAATCCTCCATCTGAATTGGATTACAAGTTGTTTTTTTGCAGCTGGTCTGGAGCATGTGGTGTGATGGTCTGTCGATGACTGACTGTCTGACTGACTGTCTGAGTGACTGCCTAACTATCTGACTGTCTGACTGACTGTCTGAGTGACTGACTAACTATCTGACTGTCTGACTGACTGACTGAGTGTATGTCTGACTGACTGACTGTCTGAGTGACTGACTAACTATCTGACTGTCTGACTGACTGACTGAGTGTATGTCTGACTGACTGACTGTCTGAGTGACTGACTAACTGTCTGACTGACTGACTGACTGACTGAGTGTATGTCTGACTGACTGACTGTCTGAGTGACTGACTAACTGTCTGACTGACTGTTTGACTGTCTGACTGACCCATCAAAGCAGGGTTGTGTTTGAGATTGACAGACAAGAGCTGCCTTTTGTCTTGAGTTGTGTATCATTGCTTCTTTTGACCTTTCTCTCCTTCTCTGTTCATGGAAAGGGAATCTCATCCCAGAATGGTGGGAAAACCAGTAAGAGAGAGAATGGTTTATTTCAAATTCAATAAGGCAACATTACATAGTATCAATGGCAGCTAATGCTGAATTATTTGACACAATTTGCAAAAGTCATAAATACACAATAAAATCTACAACTTAAAAATGCATATTTTCTTGAAAAATGCTCTGGGTACCGTATATGTACACTGCACAGGAGGTTGGTGGCACCTTAATTGGGGAGGACATGCTCGTGGTAATGGCTGGAACGGAATTAGTGGAATGGTATCAAACACATGGTTTCCATGCGTTTGATTCCATTCCACTTGCTCCTTTCCAGCCATTATTATGAGCCGTCCTCCCCTCAGCAGCCTCCACTGGTATACAGAACACATGTAAAGGTCAGGTAAAGGTCACATAACAACACTGAGACAACGTTTTTACCCTCCCTTTCCAATCCTAACCCTTCCCATCCCCCTGTCCACCCATGGAGAGGTCGTCAACCCTATAGGAGATGTGCTGCCCACCATGAGAGAGAGAGAGAGAGAGAGCGAGAGAGAGAGAGAGAGAGAGAGAGAGAGAGGAAACATATGTCCTCTGTTCTTCAGTCCTCTGAATGTTCTCAGAGACGGAGTGATAGATCCCATAGCTACTTCCTCCCATATGGCTGAAACACAATGCTGCTCCAATGTGGCATCATGGGAGTGGGCCTGGCCCTGGTCAGCAGAAGGCCACACAGAGGATATCTGCCCTCAAACCCAGGTTTCCCTTGAAGTAGCTCATCTCTCTCTCTCTCTCTCTCTCTCTCTCTCTCTCTCTCTCTCTCTCTCTCTCTCTCTCTCTCTCTCTCTCTCTCTCTCTCTCTCTCTCTCTCTCTCTCTCCTCTCTCTCTCTCTCTCTCTCTCTCTCTCTCTCTCTCTCTCTCTCTCTCTCTCTCTCTCTCTCTCTCTCTCTCTCTCTCTCTCTCTCTCTCTCTCACACACGCACATGAGCACGTGCACATACACTAAAACACATGCCTTCGCATACACACCTCTCCCCTCCCCTTACGCCGCTTTTTAAATTAGCAAATGTGATTGGGCGGCTAGGCTAAATATAGGAGGAGCTTTCAGCTTTCCTGTCAGCGTGGTTAGCAATAGCAGGCCTCCAATGACACCTCACCTTACCGCCAGACACACACACACACACACACCCTCCCAGCTGTTGTAAACAACACCTGTTCTCACAGAACGATCACTGCCTGTTTGTCTCTAGTAGTAGTAGTACAGCAGCAGTAGTAGTGGTAGTAGTAGTAGTAGTAGTAGCAATATAGTAGTAGTAGTAGTAGTAGTAGTAGTAGTAGTAGTAGTAGTAGTAGTAGTAGTAGTAGTAGTAGTAGTAGTAGTAGTAGTAGCAGCAGCAGTAATATTAGTAGTAGCAGGAGTAGTAGTAGTAGCAGGAGTAGTAGTAGTAGTATTAGTAGTAGCAGTAGTAGTAGTAGTAGTAGTAGTAGTAGTAGTAGTAGTAGTAGTAGTAGCAGGAGTAGTAGTAGTAGTAGTAGTAGTAGTAGTAGTAGTAGCAATATAGTAGTAGTAGTAGTAGTAGTAGTAGTAGTAGTAGTAGTAGTAGTACTCGTAGCAGTAGAAGTACTACTAGTAGTAGTAGTAGTAGTAGCAGTAGTACTAGTAGTAGTAGAAGCAGCAGTAGTACTAGTAGTACTTGTAGCAGTAGTAGTAGCAGCAGTAGTAGCAGTAGTAGTACTAGTAGTAGTAGTAGCAGTAGTAGTAGTAGCAGTAGTAGTAGTAGTAGTAGTAGTAGTAGCAGCAGTAGTAGCAGTAGTATTAGCAGTTGTAGTAGTAGTAGCAGCAGCAGTAGTACTAGTAGCAGTAGTAGTAGTACTAGTAGTAGTAGCAGTAGTAGTAGTAGCAGCAGTAGTAGTACTACTACTATTAGCAGTAGTAGTAGTGGTACTAGTAGTAGTAGTAGTAGTAGTACTACTAGTAGTAGTAGCAGTAGTAGTAGTACTAGTAGCAGTAGTAGTAGTACTATTAGCAGTAGTAGTAGTAGTAGTAGTAGTAGCAGCAGCAGCAGCAGCAGCAGCAGTAGCAGTAGCAGTAGCAGTAGCAGTAGCAGTAGTAGTAGTAGCAGCAGCAGTAGCAGCAGTAGTAGTGGTAGTAGCAGTAGCAACAGTAGTAGTAGTAGTAGATGTAGTTGCAGTAGTAGTAGTAGTAGTAGCAGTAATATAGTAGTAGTAGTAGCAGTAGTAGCAGTAGTAGTAGTAGTAGTAGCAGCAGTAATATATTAGTAGTAGTAGTAGCAGTAGTAGTAGTAGCAGTAGTAATAGTATGCCACACATACAGTAGCACATACAGAGAGACATGGCTATCACAATGGTTAAAAATAACCCTCTGCGTTGTGTGAAAGGCGAAGATCGCAGACTGGTGAAAAAAGAGAGGAAGGTTGATTATGTTTTTGTTTCTGGTAATAGGAAATCTAATCTGTTGCTGTATTTAATGTCACAGAGCTAGCCTAGTCTCTGACTCAGTGGTAATACAAATATGATATTTGTGTGTGTGTGTGTGTGTATTTTTTGTCGTGGTGGATAGATATATAATGTTTACAATGAAATGGATGCACAATAAAGCAGAGATTTATGTGGGTACCTGAAAAGTGAGTAGGCTACACTATCCTCAACCGAAATGCTACTTGCTTCCATCACTGCTGATATCTTCAGAAGGAGTATGAACTATTGAGTCCCTGGTCTCTTATTTCCACTCCAGAAGGAGAAAGTGGGCTCGTTTCTCCTGGTGAATTGGTGTCGGAGGACCTCAGTGAATGGGGCACATTTATCCTGAATTTCACCATGCATTTCCTCTTTTATTGGCCTGGATGTCGCTAGCTGATTCCTGCACTTAAAGCTGTTTGTTGCTGGGTGTTTTATAGAACATATAGTCAATAAAGTTCTGTTTACTTTCATTTTCGGCCAAATTTTAGCTTAACAATTCTGCTTCGTTGGTCCAATTCTATTTATGTTTTATGTGTATTTTCTTGATCAACTAAATCATTTGGATAATGAATGTTATTGGATAATGCAGATAATTCTATGTAACTGCCCCCATTGATATGGCAGAGTTCTATGATCTAATGTCCTTTCTAGCACACTTCCAAGAATGCATGCCCAATACATGATTTCATTCTACGTAGTTTGCTAGTGTTGATATTGAAACAGAGATCTCTCTGAGTGACATTTGAGAGTGGTTATGTGACGGTAACAGGGCCTTGTGTACAGGAAGTTATCTGGAGAATGGCTGCTGACTGTAGTGGGACGGTGTTCATTGTCACCCCACTGCTGTCAATTCCCAGAAGTCATGACACAGTGACATCATTGGCCCTCTCTCCTTGCCAATGTTGTTCTGCTAATAGACTGCATCACTCCGTTTCCTTTGGAGGGTTGCTAGTTGCTTTCCAGGCAGGATTAGTGCGAACACTGATATCTCTTCCTTCAACTGTCCACTTGAAGGGAATCTGTTGAAGTCTGTCTGTCTATGTTAGAAGTGTTATGGATCTCGTTAGCGTTGGTTTAATCTTCTCCTCCATCTTCCTCCTCCTAGGTATCCTGTTCAGAAGTTCTGTCCTGAAGCTTTGAGGACCGAGGACTACCCAGCAACCCTGCCATCTCAATCAGTGTCACCCCCCAAAAAAAGAACAGCAGCTTTTAACCTCCAACTTTTTCCTTCACCAAGTGGACTATCTCTGTATTGTAAAACCCACCCCTGCACACTCACGTGTAACGTCCCAACAACGCCACGGTCGCAAGAGGCGACAGACACGAACGTCACCATGAACGTCACGTCTCTGTTCTCCTTCACCAGCCCGGCCGTCAAGCGCCTCCTCGGCTGGAAACAGGGAGACGAAGAGGAAAAATGGGCGGAGAAAGCCGTAGACGCGTTGGTGAAGAAACTGAAGAAGAAGAAGGGAGCGATGGAGGAGTTGGAGAGGGCTCTGAGCTGCCCGGGTCAGCCCAGTAACTGTGTCACCATCCCTCGTTCCCTGGACGGGAGACTTCAGGTGTCCCACAGGAAGGGCTTACCCCATGTGATCTACTGCAGGGTGTGGAGGTGGCCCGACCTGCAGTCTCATCATGAGCTCAAGGCTCTGGAGTGCTGTGAGTACCCGTTTGGCGCCAAGCAGAAGGACGTCTGTATCAACCCGTACCATTACAAGAGAGTGGACAGTCCAGGTGAGTGGGGGGGGGGACATTGAAGCACTAGAGGGTTTTTATGTTGTGCTGAAAAGTCAATGTAAAATTATCATCTGGGATGATATGCTTTTTTATTATGTTTTGTGTAAATATATCTAATGTTTTTCCACTAGATCTTTCCAGCCTAATTCCCATTTACTGTATGTTTGATTTATGATACCCTTTCAAAATGTGTTGTGATAGTCCATACTTTTCCTATGAACCTTCACATCGCTCTTGAACATGAACCATTCATGGTGAACCATACAAATGACCCTAAACATAACCCATAACATACCCACCCCAGCAGCCTGTTCCTCCCCTATCATCAGCCGTATGTTCTCTCTTCTCTCGTCGTGGCTTTCCCCTTCCCATGGTTTCTGCAGACGTTCACTTCTTTTTTCTCCCGTTCCCCCTTTCATATCCTCCCCATGTCAGCCAGGTGCTCTAATCTGTCTGAACTGAGACACATGAGAAAAGAACAACCACCACAGACTATTGATATGCCTCAGAAATCTCAGCTGTGTGTGTGCTTGCGTGCGTGCGTGTACTGTATTTATGCGTGTCTGCGCGTGTTCCTGTATGTGTGCGTGTGCATGTGTATGTATGTGTGTGTGTGTGTGTGTGAAACCGAAAGATATTTGTTTCCCTAATAGACAGGGGACATCAAATGTCCTCTTTTGTCTGTCTGCTAAGCAGAAGATGAGGCCCAGCTGACTAGACAGAAACAGCTGTCCACAGGGTGCTACAGGAAGGGGGGCGAGTGTGTGTCAGTGTGTGTGTGTGTGTGTGTGTGTGTGTGTGTGTGTGTGTGTGTGCGTGTGTGTGTAACAGGAAATTCCAGCCGGGGGAGAATGAGGGCTTTGTTTTTGGCGTGCTCTGTGCGGCCGGTCGGGCCGGGGAACACACACACACACACACACACGTGGTGTTTCTCTGAGGAAGAAGGGGACAGGAAGCCACACACAATGGGAGGAAGGAGTGGATGCCCGCCTCACACACTTGTTTTAACAACTGGGCTGTAGCACCTGTCTGTCCACACCTCCCCCCACCACCCACACACACACCCACACACACACACAGACACACACAGACACACAGACACACACACACACACACACACACAGACACACCCCCCCCCCCCACACACACACACACACACACACACACACACACACACACACACACACACACAGACAGAGCTATTCCCAAAGCAGTAACACCAGGATAGAACAGATAACATGAAACGCCCTGACACTAGTCTTATATAGAACAATAGCCAGGGTTCAGACTCAACCTTTTTTTAAACGTTCAAACTAAATTTGTCAACAAAATATGCTGTAATTAGAATTTAAAACACAACTTTTGACCAGTAATCTTTCTCATTATAGCATTTTATTGGGAAAGGGGAGACCTAGTCAGTTGCACAACTGAATGCATTCAACCGAAATGTGTCTTTCGCTTTTATCCCAACCCCTCTGAATCAGAGAGGTGTGGGGGGCTGCATGAATTGACATCATCAGCACCTGGGGAGCAGTTGTTGTTGGGGGTTAACTAACTGCCTTGCTCAAGGGCAGAACGGCAGATTTTTTCACCTTGCCAGCTTGGAGATTTGAACCAGTGACCTTTCAGATTACTATCCCAACGCTCTTAACCGCTAGGCTACCTGCCACCATTGACAACACTCTTAGTTCCACTATTAGTTCAGTATTATTTAATTATATATTTATTACCAATTTATGGATATCGGTGGAACAGATCTCTAGTGGTTTATATCTGATCTCATACCTCTGAATGGTCCTCACATCACCAATTAGCCACAAATATTTCCCCCCAAGTGATAGATTCTTCATAAAGGGACTCACTCACCTCTGAGATGTTTTCTCTGAACAGAATGTCTGGTACAGAGGCCAAAAACTGCTGGCTAAACCAACACTCTGCAAGCTGCAATTCCAAAAATGCAGGGGCATCTGCAAATGTGCACAGCGAATAGAGAGAGAGAGGGAGGAGGGATAGAGAGAGAGACACAGAGAGAAAGAGAGAGGCTTTTTATGATGCTGTAATTAAAGAACTCTGTCCATCCTGGCTCTGTGTGTGTGTGTGTGTGTGTGTGTGTGTGTGTGTGTGTGTGTGTGTGTGTGTGCGCGCGCGCGCGCTAACTGGACTCATGGGGCTTAGGGACACAAAGAGAGGGCTAACCCCTTACCCTCTCTACCCCCAATACCCTTGCTAGCAGGGTCAGCCATTGCACCATAGCAGATATTCAACTAAAAAGGCTCTGGACATCTCAATGAAACTAAATGATAAAAATAGGACTGCTGAGAGTTGTAAAGGCTAGAATATTTAATGATTGGAATATTGATTATAGAGAAGAGTGTATTTGGATGTGCCTTTCATTCAAAAGGAAACTGGCCTCACCAATTATGAATGTGTTATATAGTGTCTATCTATGCAATGGTGCAACAGACCCGGCAGACATTTTGTGCCGAATTGGGCCATAACATACCATTCAAATCAGTATAGAGATACAGAAACTGACTGTAACTAACCTTGGGTCGTGTTCATAAGAGAACACAACAGAAAACATTTAAAACATTTAACAGCAGAAAACAAACATATGTATTTCTTATTGGGCAAGTCCAGGTAGTCCCTCCCTGTTTCAGTCCGTTTTCTTCTGTTTCATGCCAACTGAACATGAACCTGATGTCCTCTCTCCTTTCCCCTCTCCTTTCCCCTCTGTCTCAGTGCTGCCCCCGGTGTTGGTCCCGCGGAATAGCGAGTTCAATGCCAAACACAGCATGCTACCACGCTTCCGCAACCCTCTGCACCAGAACGAGCCCCACATGCCCCAGAACGCCACCTTCCCAGAGTCCTTCTCCCAGGCCAACACCCAGATGAACTTCCCCCAGACACAGGCACACTCCCCTGGGGGGAACAGCTACCCCAGCTCCCCTGGTAGTGGCAGCAGTGCCACCTTCCCCCACTCCCCCACCAGCTCTGACCCAGGCAGCCCATTCCAGATGCCAGGTGAGACGCCAGGTCAGATGCCAGGTACAATTCACTAATAACTTTAATAACGTTTGGCGTGATAACAATGTATTGAATCATGCCATCACCCTCTTGGGTATCTACACTGTGTACAAAACATTATGAACACCTTCCTAATAGTGAGTTGCAGACCCTTTTTCTCAGAACAGAGTCAATTGGTCGCGGCATGGACTTTACAAGTTGTCACAAGCGTTCCACAGGGATGCTGGCCCATGTTGACTCCAATGCTTCGCACAGTTGTGTCAAGTTGGCTGGATGTTCTTTGGGTGGTGGACCATTCTTGATACACACGGGAAACTGTTATGTGAAAAACCCAGCTGCATTGCAGTTCTTGACACACTCAAACCGGTGTGCCTGGCACCTACTACCATACCCTGTTCAAAGGCACTTCAATATTTTGTCTTGCCCATTCACCCTCTGAATGGCACACATACACAATCCATGTCTCAACTGTCTCAAAATCCTTCTTTAACCTGTCTCCTCCCCTTCATCTACACTGATTGAAGTGAATTTAACAAGTGACATGAATAAGCTTCACCTCATCATAGATCATAGCTTTCACCTGGATTCACCTGGTCAGTCTATGTCATGGAAAGAGCAGATGTTCCTAATGTTTTGTACACTCAGTGTATATGTGTGTGCTTGGCAAATGGCCGGTCCAATCTAAACAATGGAATAGGCTAAGCAGCAGTAGACTTACTGTAGGTGATGACAGGAAGTAAAGGTCGTATGACAGGAATATTCTGGTCGCTGTACTGTGTAGGTCAGCGTTTCCCAAACTCGGTCCTCGGGACCCCAAGGGGTGCACGTTTTTGTTTTTGCCATAGCACTACACAGCTGATTCAAATTATTAAATCTTGTTGGTTATTTGAATCAGCTGTGTAGTGCTAGGGAGAAGAAGAAAAAAACTTGCCCCCCTTGGGGTCCCGAGGACCGAGTTTGGGAAACCCTGGTGTAGGTGAAGGTGTTTTTGTCAGCATGTTGGAGTAAACCAAAGGCTCTAAAACAGATAAAGCTGGTAAGTCAATTTCAATATAGGGTGACAGTTGGAAGACTTCTTTCTCTCTGTTTTAACCCTCTCTCCCCATCTCCTTGCCCTCCTCCAGAGACCCCCCCTCCAGCCTACATGCCCCCAGAGGAGCGGATGACTCAGGACTGCCCCCAGCCCATGGACACCAACATGATGGTCCCTGCGTTGCCCCTGGAGATCAGCAACAGGCCAGGTAATCAGCTGTGACATCACCCACTTAGAGCTGTCAGCGCCCCGCCTGCTCGTACTACAGGTGCAAGGGATTTCTGGGAACACCAAGTACGCAACCATGACACGCTCTGCTTTTTATTTGTCGTGGTGAATCAAGCCCAGTTTTAATAGGCTATGTAGTTGAAAATAACACTTGAAAAGTAGTTGTGGTTGTTGGGGTTTGTGGAAGTGTTCATTTAAGTTCTCATGCATGTTGTAATGCTAGTAAGAAAAACGGATGTAGGTGCTAAATCCCTCTGTTAAAATAAGGGGTGATTAATATGATGACTTTCAAAATTGCACATCATGGGTTGGAAAAGATTAGCTAGAAAACAATTTCCTTCATATATTCAATTAAAAGAGAATTAAAGGGGAATTTTATACGATCATTAATGCAGGGTAAAAGGAAAAATAGCATTAACGCGTATCCATTTTCAGAAAAGCAGAGTATCTCACACCATTTTGAGGCATTAGGTTTTAGATTTTAGTATGAAGAACACAAAAGCGTCAGTCTATACATGCAACCCTGAGGAAAGATCAGAGAGTCTGCAAATTAAATTTGGTCTCAGAGCAGTTTTTACGAGGCCTTTTAAAAACCTCTGGCTGATGTCATCTCTGCCGATGGTAATTAACAGAAAGCTTGTTAAGAACTTGTTAAGAATTGGCCTCACTAATTACATCCAATTTTTTTTTATCTGAAACACTTGTTTCAAATAAAAAAACCTTGTTTGCTACCACCTACCTCAACTGTGGTTTAGTCAATCGTTAGTTGCTGTGGAGATCTGGCATTCCTTCACATCACACATCTGAACAGTCAGTGCATACACAAAAGCCATGTACGCCACCAGTCATGCAGGCTATTTACATGGCAAAAGATAATGTGTCATGGGGGTGTTTGATTTTTGAAGTCGAAGCAATTTTAAAGTGTCTACAGTACCAAGTCTGTGGATACTTTCAGCAGCCAAGGTATTGGACAGAATTGTACAAAGTGTTTACGCTAGCTAAAACCAGTATTCCAATCTCCCTACCAATCTCCCTATACAATTGTTATGCATCCAGTCACAGTAGTATCCCCACCCACACAGATGAATATTGCAATGGGTGTGGAGAAATACTCCCTGGAAGTGGCGATTGGGGAATTTTCTGTCCTTCCCCAAGCTGCATCCTGTGCAGTGTGCTAGTGGTAGGAGAGGTTTCCATTGTGGGCCGAAAAGCATAGACCAAACCCACCTGCTGGCCACTACTCTCAGCAGAGGAAGTTAGGGAGTAGTATGCCGCTTGGATAAACTCTCCCTCCCTCAGAGAGAGGAGGCCAGCTGGCATAAAGCTCACCCAAGATACTGGGAGAGGGCACCAGGCGGGCACTGGCTTGGTCTATTGACTGACTGCTTGACTCAATAAATACTGATCCCAGACCAGACTGCCTGCAGTCAGTGACAGTATTTGATCAAGACTGGCCCTGTCCAGACTGACCACAGTCAGTCTACTAGGGTTGGATGGATTTGTCAGCATTGATTTTCTGTTTCGGTTGTATGCAAACATGACCTATAGCTTTCTGTGTACTTAGACTTACTTCACATACCACACATTTCAGACACATTTTCCACGTTTGTCATCAACATACACAACACCATTTTTTTCTCTAATCCTAGTAAAGGAAGTTGGAGATGAAAGCCTAACATCTGCTATATCAAACTGCAGCTGATAGTCAGACTAGACAGACAGACAGACAGACTTGAACTTTATCAGAACACAGAACAAAAGGCCTGATGCTCATAAGCCACTCCAGTCAATCTGCGCGTGCATGCGCGTGCGTGTGTGTATAAATGTCTCACTGTGTGTGTGTGTGCGTGCCTGCGTGTGTGTCTGATCATACACACATCTCACCCTTTCTGTGTGTGTTTGACATCCTGTACAGATGTGCAGCCGGTGGTCTACGAGGAGGCAAAACACTGGTGCTCCATAGAGTACTATGAGCTGAACAACCTCCTCCTCTCATCCCTCTCTCCTCTCCTCTCATCCCTGTGTCCTCTCCTCCCTTTGTCCTAGATGTTCAGCCGGTGGCCTACGAGGAACCTAAACACTGGTGCTCCATAGTGTACTACGAGTTGAACAACCGGGTGGGAGAGGCGTTCCAGGCCAACTCTACCAGCGTCCTGGTCGACGGCTTCACCGACCCGTCCAACAACCGCAACCGCTTCTGCCTGGGCCTCCTCTCCAACGTCAACCGCAACTCAACCATAGAGAACACCCGGCGACACATTGGCAAAGGTAAAAATGGCCATGGATGGGAACACTCTTATATTGCCTTATATTTTCCCAAATATAAGGCCCTGGACACACTGTCCACAGGACTGGTTCAATTGTTAGTGTCAATGTGTTATGGGCTATGGACTGTGGCTAAACAGGAGTAGTGCAGTCCAATCATAAATAATTGTGTCAGCATTTTAATGGATCAATTAAGAATCCAAGTAAGTTCTACTCTACTGTACTCTACACTACTACATTCTAGTCCCATGTAACCCTCTCTTCCCCTCTCCCCAGGAGTCCACCTGTACTACTCTACTCTACTCCATTCTAGTCCCTTGTAACCCTCTCTTCCCCTCTCCCCAGGAGTCCACCTGTACTACTCTACTCTACTCCATTCTAGTCTCATGTAACCCTCTCTTCCCCTCTCCCCAGGAGTCCACCTGTACTACTGTACTGTACTCTACTCCATTCTAGTCCCATGTAACCCTCTCTTCCCCTCTCCCCAGGAGTCCACCTGTACTACTGTACTCTACTGTACTCCATTCTACTCCCATGTAACCCTCTCTTCCCCTCTCCCCAGGAGTCCACCTGTACTATGTGGGTGGTGAAGTGTACGCTGAATGTCTGAGTGACAGCAGCATCTTCGTCCAGAGTCGTAACTGTAACTACCACCACGGCTTCCACCCCACCACCGTCTGTAAGATCCCCAGCGGCTGCAGCCTCAAGATCTTCAACAACCAGGAGTTTGCTGAGCTGCTGGCACAGTCCGTCAACCACGGGTTTGAGGCTGTCTACGAGCTGACCAAGATGTGCACCATCCGCATGAGCTTCGTCAAGGTAACCGTCATAGACATACATCCCATAATATAGAGAATATAATGTTAAATGGTTCAGTGTGAAGGAGGTGAGGTCAGGGGCTAATCTTATGCTTTGAGATGAAGACGAGAGGATTCAAAGAATCAAGGAAATAAGATAGAGAAAGAGCCATGTTGATGATACCTGTCCCTAAAGAGAATAGCTCTCTTCCTCTTGCTCTCCCAGGGCTGGGGTGCAGAGTACCACCGTCAGGACGTGACCAGCACCCCCTGCTGGATTGAGATCCACCTGCACGGCCCTCTGCAGTGGCTGGACAAAGTGCTCACTCAGATGGGCTCCCCCCACAACCCCATCTCCTCCGTGTCCTAGACTCAACTGTCCCCAGGCCCCAGGGCTGTCCAAACCCAGCATTTAGGTTCCAGTGGAGGGGTGGGAGGGGTGGGATGGGTGGGTTTCAGGGTTGGGGTCAATTCCAATTGAAGTCAGTCAATTCAGGAAGTACATTTACATTTACATTTACGTCATTTAGCAGACGCTCTTATCCAGAGCGACTTACAAATTGGTGCATTCACCTTATAGCCAGTGGGATAACCACTTTACAGGAATATTAAGATAATCTGAATTAAAATTGGAATTTATTTACTGGATTGACTGAATTGAAATGGAATTGACCCCAACCCTGGTGGGTTTGTACAGACGTGGTCAAAAGTTTTAAGAATGACACAAATACTAATTTTCACAAAGTCAGCTGCCTCAGTGATGATGAATGCAATTTGCATATACTCCAGAATGTCATGAAGAGTGATCAGATGAATTGCAATTAATTGCAAAGTCCCTCTTTGCCATGAAAATGAACTTAATCCCCAAAAAACATTTCCAATGCATTTCAGCCCTGCCATAAAAGGACCAGCTGCCATCATGTCAGTGATTCTCTCATTAACACAGGTGAGAGTGTTGACGAGGACAAGGCTGGAGATCACTCTGTCATGCTGATTGAGTTAGAATAACAGACTGGAAGCTTTAAAAGGAGAGTGGTGCTTGAAATCATTGTTCTTCCTCTGTTAACCATGGATACCTGCAAGGAAACACGTGCCGTCATCATTGCTTTGCACAAAAAGGGCTTCACAGGCAAGGATATTGCTGCTAGTAAGATTGCACCTAAATCAACCATTTATCGGATCATCAAGAACTTCAAGGAGAGAGGTTCAATTGTTGTGAAGAAGGCGTCAGGGCGCCCAAGAAAGTCCAGCAAGTGCCAGGACCGTCTCCTAAAGTTGATTCAGCTGCTGGATCGGGGCACCACCAGTGCAGAGCTTGCTCAGGAATGGCAGCAGGCAGGTGTGAGTGCATCTGCACGCACAGTGAGGCAAAGACTTTTGGAGGATGGCCTGGTGTCAAGAAGGGCAGCAAAGAAGCCACTTCTCTCCAGGAAAAACATCAGGGACAGACTGATATTCTGCAAAAGGTACAGGGATTGGACTGCTGAGGACTGGGGTAAAGTCATTTTCTCTGATGAATCCCCTTTCCGATTGTTTGGGGCATCCGGAAAACACCTTGTCCGGAGAAGACAAGGTGAGCGCTACCATCAGTCCTGTGTCATGCCAACAGTAAAGCATCCTGAGACCATTCATGTGTGGGGTTGCTTCTCAGCCAAGGGAGTAGGCTCACTCACATTTTTGCCTAAGAACACATCCATTAATAAAGAATGGTACCAACACATCGTCCGAGAGCAACTTCTCCCAACCATCCAAGAACAGTTTGGTGACGACCAATGCCTTTTCTAGCATGATGGAGCACCTTGCCATAAGGCAAAAATGATAACTAAGTGGCTTGGGGAACAAAACATCGACATTTTGGGTCCATGGCCAGGAAACTCCCCAGACCTTAATCCCATTGAGAACTTGTGGTCAATCCTCAAGAGGCAGGTGAACAAACAAAAACCCACAAATTCTGACAAACTCCAAGCATTGATTATGCAAGAATGGGCTGCCATCAGTCAGGATGTGGCCCAGAAGTTAATTGACAGCATGCCAGTGCGGATTGCAGAGGTCTTGAAAAAGAAGGGTCAACACTGCACATATTGACTCTTTGCATAAAGTTAATGTAATTGTCAATAAAAGCCTTTGATACTTGTGGAATGCTTGTAATTATACTTCAGTATGCTATAGTAACATCTGACAAAAATATCTCATAACACTGAAGCAGCGAACTTTGTGAAGACCAATACTTGTGTCATTCTCAAAACCTTTGACCATGACTGTACTCTACTTGAAGGATCATATCTGAAATTGGGCACATTGCAGATTGGCATGGTGGGGGCAAGGCGAGATAGAAGCATCTGGAAGATACTTGATCTTTGTGACCAACTGTAATAATTATCAATCAGACTCAGATCATTATAAACGAATCATCAATTCATCACTACGCAAAGTATCCTCCTCATCTGGGGCCCATATTCAGAAAGAGTCTGATCTAGGATCAGTTTGGCCTTTTAGATCATAATGAATATGTTTATATGGACGGGGGGGACCGGATCATAGATCAGCACTCTGAGACGTGAATATTGGTCCCTGATCTTGTTCCGGCAGTTTTCCATTGGAAACCCATACAGCCAGTTTCATGGGTTGTTACAACAATAATAAACGTGTACAGAATTGGAAGGATTGGAAGACAACCAATATCGCTGAAAAACGTATATAAATGTAAAAATATTATGTTTCTTGTGAAACATATTTAGAACGTATGAAGATACTGAGGTCCGTAAATACAAATGTCTCCCCCAGAACCCTAAAATGTTGCTCTTTTTTTAGGTTTAGGCAAATAAAAAAAGTTAAAGAAAAAGACCCCTATACAAAATCCCTTTAGATTATTTACAAACCCTATCATGATGAGAAATCAGGAAAGGGCATCAGTGGGAGCGGGGCGGGAGAGTGAGGTGGGCATTGTGGGATTGTGCTCACAGGGCGTAAGATAAAATAAGTTGTACATAAATAAATATTGCTCTTCTTGTGTTACACTCGTGTTACAACTGAATTAAACGATTTTAATCGCGTTTTAGGCATACTCACCATTAGAGTAAAGTGCTGTGCAGTCGGTTTTGCAAAGCGTAGTTTGGTTTAGTGTAGCAAATCACAGTTTGGCTTGTTTAGGTAGTGACTGAAGAATGACACTAAGCAGAGACAGAGATGGGCACAAGCGTAGGATAGTTCAGTTTGTCCCTAGCTGTGCATGGTACAGCAAAAAAAGAAATGTATCAATCGTAGAGTCACATAGAGCCCAACAGTGGAGTCACATAGAGCCCAACAGTGGAGGTGTCATAATACCCATAAAACCTAGCGGTCTAACAGGGAAATGGTTCCAATAGTTTTTCCACCATTCATTTTCCCATAGGGATTTTAGAAACACTTAAAATAAGGGCTGTGTTTCGTGTAGGCTTACTCTGGCGTGACGTTTTTGATAACCATGTAAATCTCTCTCTGACAAGGTGACTTTTATCAGTATATTCGGCTCTATTTACTCTCAGATTCGAAAATGCTAATTAGCATCAAAGTAGACATCATGCAAAACTACAAATCCCTGCAAGCTCCTGCACGTCATCTCTAGCTGACACCTTTGCTAACAGGTATTGTGTCAATTTAAAACTTGCACAAGACAGTTCACAGAATTGTTTATTTAAAGAAATGTAACCAATTTATTCATTACTACTATAGCAAACATTAGATAGTTCATCCAGAGATTCTTATCTTTGCCTTGATTCGGCAGTCTCGTCCAGATCATCATGGCATTTGTAGTTCTTTATGATAGCCACATTAGTAGCTAATTAGCATTTCATTTTTGGGGGCGAATATATTGATAAAAGTCACCTTGTCCTAGAGAGATTTACATATTTATCAAAACGTCACGCCAGGGTAAGCCTTCACGAAACACAGCCCTTATTTGAAGTGTTTCAAAAAATCCCCTATGGGAAAAATGTATGGTGGAAAAACAATTGCAATCACTTCCCTGTTTGTTCGCTAGGCTTTATGGGTATTGTGATTCATACTGTGGTACTCTATTGAGGATATATCTCTTCTGATACATTCTCTGATTGCATCGACTCAGCAAAACTTACTAAAAGACAGTTAATAATAAAACAATGTAAAAATGTTTTGCCTAGGCCTATTACATTTGGGCATCCTTCAGAAGTTGTTGACTGAAAAAAGGTATTCATTTCACTGCTGAGTAAGTTACTGATGGCCCTAATACATGATTTTATCGTAATATAAAAATGCAGACTGTTTTTGCCTTTCAATTATTTTAGGCTTAGAAAATCCCATCTGCTTTTAAAATGTTGTAATGATTTTTGTATTTTTTTGAACATGTTTTCTTGTTGTTTCTTGTTATCTGCACTTTCACGGATTGTTGCCTTTTCTTTTTGTTTTTTGTTTTGTTTTTTCTTTGTGCTGTTTTTGCTGAGTAGTACTCCCAGAAAGCAGTTTTATTCCATGAATATCAAGTCTCTACTGGAAGATTCAATAAATAAAGTTGTTTCGTTACCTATGGCCTCTTATTGTTTTCATTTTTAAGAATAAAAGAAAGTTAATGTCCTTGGATGTGAACACGTGTAATGTTGGTATCATACTCTACATATCGGAGTCAAGTTGAAGCTCAAGAAAGTTAAGTATAAACATTGCATAAGTGCCATTTTATGCTTGATCCGAAAATGTGGGCGGAGGCACCGTATGGATGGTGTTGCGCAATCGCGGAGCCTTCAGAGGCGCGCAGAGGTCAAATTGAGCGCTGTACCGCATCGCTGTGCGCCTCTCAAATGTTGTAACAATGTGGAGGGTGTGGATAGAGGAGTCCTCTGACCAGATATAGACCAATGGAGGCTGATGGGAGGAGCTATAGGAGGACAGGCTCATTGTAATGGCTGGAATGGAATAAATGGAACGGTATACAACACATCTAACACATGGGGTGCGTTCGTAAATTCGCTCTGGCTATCTACTCCGATTTCAGAGCACTCTCGTCTGAGTGTGCCAGAGCGCCGAATAACTGATGAATTTACGAATGCTCAATGTCAGTAAAAAAGTATAATTAAATTGTTGCCAGCAGCACAGTTACAGTCACCAACACTCTGGATAACATGAAAACAACTAACCAGCTCAGCTAGGGCGAATAAAATGGTCAGAGTGAGGTGTTCTCTCATTTGTGTCTGGAAGTAGCTAGCAAGCTAGCCAACGTTAGCCGATTAGCTTGGGTGCTTGACTGCCGTTGTGAGGTCAGAAAGCTCGGATCAACCCTACTCCTCGGCCAGAGCGTCCAGTGTGAGCTCGGAACGCTCCGAGAGCGACACGCTCTGAATTTACAAACTGACAATGTTCTGAATTTACGAACACCCAGAGCACACTCTGAGCGCACTCTGGCACTCCAGATTGAATTTACGAACACACCCATGGAAACCACGTTTGACTCCGTTCCATTTATTCCATTCCATGCATTACAATGAGTCTGTCCTCCTATAGCTCCTCTTACCAGCCTCCTCTGATAAAGACTGAGGTCATGGTATTGGAAGCATACCTGTTGCAAGGCCTTTAGGTGGAAACATTTTCGGATTACCCTTGGGGAGTGGGATATGCAAAAAACACATTTTCAATTTACATGCATTTTAATACACGTGTACCTGTATGAAATAGGACAAATACTGTATAAGCACCCACAAAAGTATTACAACTCAAGACACTAACTTGAAATTGTATGGCCATAATGGCTGAAAATTGAAAAATTCATTCAGCCTAACATGCAAAATTGTGCCAGAGTTATCTATCCGTAGATAAATGCCACCACCGCGTGGCCTTGAGTAGTACTATTTATTCTAGAAAGGGGCGGTGTTTTACGTCACAGGAAGTAGGAAGTGAACGAAGCAAAAAAGCAAGACCCCACTGGGTTTCACTAGATAGCACAGCCACGAAGTCAAAATTGGCCATAGCGTAAAGATTTATGAAAACTAAAATTAGCTTTTTGGTCTTAATTGAAGGTTATGGCTAGGCATAAGGTTAGCAGTGTGGCTAAGGTTAGGGTTAAGGTTAGGGTTAGGTTTAATATCAAATGTTAAGAAGATCAATTGTAGAAATGGGCGGGGTTTATGACTTTGTGACAGCGGTAACTAGTGACGACCAAAACACTGGTAGGTCAACGTGTGATTGCTTTTGAGTAGCAAATGACAGAATTCTCCTTATTTTCTTTATTCCTAAATTAATACTCAGTTATGAAAGTGTTTGGAGCAATAGTAGAGGACAACAGCAAAGACGAACTAAACAGATTCATGTACAAATAGCTAGCTATTAAGGTGAGTTCTCCATTGTATGTACACGTTTTGTAACTGTTTAGCTATGGCTACTTGTCAGTCAGTTACCGGTGTATGTATGTATATATGCATATGTCCATTCGTTTCTACTGGCAGTATTTGCTCTTGAATGCCACAACCTCAAACAGTCTAAATAGCCCAAAGTGAGTGTCATAGAATAATCAGCAACAGCCTAGTTTTTGTTCTGCCTTGTTGAATTAACTGAAATGTGTCACAAATCTCTATTGAATGCCTGTTTATCATAGTGTCCTCTAACGTTACATCATTAACAGACTCTCTCCCCTAGAAAAGGGACCAGTGCCAGACAACCATGGGACCCTCAGTACTCTTTCCTCTCCTCCACCGCTTGTCCTCCCTCTCCCTCTTACGAACTGTCACCCCAACATGGGGCCGATGCCTCCTCCACCGTCTAGCCCCACCATCCTGCACTCGTACCCCCTCTTTCCCTGGGCTTAACTCCCAACACATCCGGAGTATGTGTGTGGAATCCACCCTAAGCCATATCAAGGAGCTGAGTCCACCAGAGCAGAGGCTGTTGAATAAACTGTATAAAGGACTAATCTCAGGTCAGCGGGCCAGTCTGGCTGAGTCCATTACCCTGGTGGAGACCCAGCACCCCAGGAAGAAAGAGCTGGCCCAGGTCCTGCTGCAGAGAGTACTGGCCTACAGGAAGGAGCAGGAGAAACAGAATGGAGGGAAACCCCTGGCCTTCAGAGTGGGTTAGTATGTGGATTTGTTATGTTCAACATTGTTGTGTCTATGCCCAGTACACAGAATGCACACAGACCTAATAATATGTGAACATTTAAACATCTGAACTAGTGGCTTGCTTAGAGTTGGACTACTTGAATTGGTGGGATGCAATGTGAGCTTTTTATTGAAGATTTTTCTATTCATACAATTGAGGTAGCTAAGTCTTAAAAGACCATATGGAGAAGAGTGTGGGCTTGATGTGCGAGCCTGTTTGTTCTCTGTGAGGTGACGTCTGTCTGTCTGTCTGTCTGTAGGTCTGTCTGGCCCACCCGGAGCTGGGAAGTCCACCTTCATTGAGGTGGTGGGGAAGATGCTCACAGGACAAGGACATAAAGTCTCGGTTCTGGCTGTCGACCCCTCATCCTGCACCACAGGAGGTATGTCTCTACATCATTCTACATATTCATTGCTATGTTTGTGAATGGTATTCCATGGGGCGGCGCACAATTGGCCCAGCGTCGTCCAGGGTAGGGGAGGGAATGGCCGGCAGGGATGTAGCTCAGTTGGTAGAGCATGGCGTTTGCAACGCCAGGGTTGTGGGTTCGATTCCCACGGGGGGCCAGTATAAAAAATAATGTATGCACTCACTAACTGTAAGTCGCTCTGGATAAGAGCGTCTGCTAAATGACTAAAATGTAATGTAAAATGTATTTCATCAGTGTTGTGGACTATATGTATTGGGTTAAATGGGTCCGTTAGAATGCGTTGTAATGCCAGACAGATTCTTACACCGTAATATATGAGATTTTGGAAACATTTACATAACTATTCCTCCTTATGCAATGTTGTTCAATATAGTTTCCTCACCACAAGAGGTTGGTGGCACCTTAATTGGGGAGAACGGGCTTCTGTTAATGACTGGAGCGGAGTTTGTGGAATGGTATCAAACACATGGTTTCCAGGTGTTTGATGCCATTCCATTTGCTCCGTTCCGGCCATTATTATGAGCCGTTCTCCCCTCAGCAGCCTCCTGTGTACCTCACATATATCTTCTTCAAACTAGGCAAAGGATTATTATTAAATATTGATAGCTATACTGATATACTACCACTTTTATACTTTGTGTTGGTGTTACGCGTAAATCCTCCCCTCTCTCCAGGGTCTCTGATGGGTGACAAGACTCGTATGACTGAGCTCTCCAGAGACATGAGCGCTTTCATCAGACCCTCCCCTACCTCTGGAACACTGGGGGGAGTCACCAGGACCACCAATGAGGCCATAGTACTCTGTGAGGGGGGCGGCTACGACATCGTTCTGGTAGAAACTGTAGGTGAGGAACCCAACAGATCAGTTGACTGTTTAAAAGCCTCAAAAGGAACAAATCTTCACCTGCGATAGGCCACCTGCACAGTTTTTATTGAACCAGATTTAGTCTCACTGTGATTCATGCTTTGCATCTTTCACATCACATGGTTTATAAAGTCTGAATGGTATGAAGAAGAAAATGATGAGATTACATAACATAGCTGATAAAGTTTATGAAGAAAATTCCTAGCGTTTCATAAATACTTAGTTTCATTGTGTGTTGTGTCCTCAGGTGTGGGCCAGTCAGAGTTTGCAGTGGCTGACATGGTGGACATGTTTGTGTTGCTGATCCCACCAGCAGGGGGCGATGAACTACAGGTCAGACAGGCTGCACCACCATCACCATCACACTCCCCAGTTACAATGCCATTAAAGAACCACTCTGTGATATTTACAGACATTTTTGATCATTTAAATGAATAATATATCCATTGATTCTTGATTAATATAAATGTCTCATGAGCTTAGTTCAACTCTTTAAAGTGCATCCCTGTTTCCTCGCTCCTTTCATATTTGGAAAAGAAACAAAATGGTTTCTTTCCACCCTGTTGTCTTCACTTATCCTTTCTCAGGATGCATTTTTAAGGATTCAAACAGGATCACAGACTGTGACTGTCCATCAATCAGTTTAGATATATAGACATAAGATTTACATCCAATTTCCCCTCTGGAAATCAATAAAGTTGATTCAAATCAAATCAAATTGTATTGGTCACATACACATATTTAGCACATGTTATTGCGGGTGTAGCGAAATGCTTGTATTTCTAGCTCCAACAGTACAGTAATATCTAACAATACACAACAATACACACAAATCTAAAAGTAAAAGAATGGAATTAAGAAATATTAGGATGAGAAATGTCGGAGTCCGGAGTATAAATATATATATATGTGTGTGATGCACAGGAGGTTGGTGGCACCTTAATTGGGGAGAACGGGTTCATGGTAATGACTGGAGCATAATAGGTGGATTGGGCTCAATTACATCACACACATGGCTTCCATTTGCTCCGTTCCGGCCATTATTATGAGCCGTTCTCCCCTCAGCAGCCTCCTGTGATGTGATGTATAGACACTATATGGATAGAATATCTAGTATATCTGAAGAATAGTATACGTACAACAATAGTTAAAGAGGATGGCCTTGACTAGAATACAGTATATACATATGAAATGGGTAAAACAGTATGTAAACATTATTAAAGTGACCAGTGTTCCATTATTAATGTGACCAGTGTTCCATTGTTAAAGTGACCAGTGTTCCATGACTATGTACATAGGGCAGCAGCCTCTAAGGTGCAGGGTAGAGTAACCGGGTGGTAGCCGTCTAGTGACAGTTTCTAAAGTTCAGGGCAGGGTACTGAATCTGAATCTGTGTGTGTCTTCTCTATTGCCAGGGCATTAAGCGAGGCATCATAGAGATGGCAGACCTGGTGGTGGTCACTAAAGCAGACGGAGACCTGTTAATTCCAGCCAGGAGAATCCAGGCAGAGTACACCAGTGCTCTGAAACTGCTCAGGAAGAAATCAAAGTCCTGGAACCCTAAGGTGGGTAGTATTGGGTTTAATGTTTTTTGTCTGAGGGGTAGTAGGAAGGGGTAAAACGTATATAAAAGTGCTTCAAATAGCTGCTCAGGAAGAAGTCCAAGACCAGGAACGTGGTTAGTTTTGGGTTATGTGTGTTTATGCTCATACTTTCATTCGCACAGAATTAAGAAATAAAACCCCAAAATGATCAATAAATGCATACCTACAAAAATGCATGTGACAAAAAATTGCAAAACATGACATAATCCATGTTACCTGTTACCTGGGGAATAGAACTCCAGGCAACATGGTGTTGGAACCTGATATTTTTCCTCATTTCCTCTATTGGAGAGATGTGTTACATTTCCACTGATAATCCTTTTTTGGCGCCCATAACTCTCCGCGCGCGCACCCACATCACCAGAGCCGACAGGCCGTCCCACTGCACAACGAGGTCAGCTGACCCGGGGGAGGGGGATAATGTGATGTCATCATCAGGGCACTCTAGTCTGTCGCAGTGTTCCGGGGGTGGGGAGAGGGCGCTCTCTGCATGCCTCCCCACCCTGGGCTAGCGTTGTCTCTTTGTCTCTTTGTCTCAGACCGACCGCGGCCCAATGCAGCATCTGCCCACCTGGCACCCTGCCAAAGTCCCCTACCGCCACCCACACACCCTTCCTCTACCTCCCCACCCACCCTTCCTCTACCTCCCCACTCTGAATACAGAGCTGCTGTGTCATGTATTTTCCTGATTAGCAGCCCACCCACTCAGATAAAAGGCTCCCAGACCTGTCTCGCTCTCTGGTTCTCTTTCTCTGTCTCTCGGTCTCGCTCTCTCTCTCTGTTTTTCTGTCTCCATTTTTCTCTCCACCTCTTTCTCTCCATCTCAACTCTCTTTTTCTGTCTCAATTTCTCTCTCTCTCTCGCTCTCTGGCCCTGTTCCTCTCTCCACTAGTACCAGAGGCAGCAACACTTACTTCAGGACAGGAGATCTCCACCACAGTGATTTTTAATGGGTCTCCACATGATTCCTCCTCTGCCAGATCTCAATATTAGGTTAAGGGGAGATGGCACTTTGGAAGGCTCCCTTCTAGCAGATTAATCATTTTGACTGTAACTTTGTAAGACATTTCTACAGTAGTTCACCATGTCTATTGGCACACTTGAATTGTAACTAGACCAATTAGAAATGACAAGATATAATACAGCTTGATAGTGTGTTGTACTATAGAATGACCCCTATATCATTGTACCATTGAGATATGACTTAACAGTTTCCTTTTTGTAGTGCCGTCACTCTCATTCAAGCACTGGTCAATACTGAGTTGTTTAGTCCTTAAATCACTGGTGTTGTCTGAACAGGCCTGAGGTGAATATGTGAATACAGAGACCCCACTGGGTGTGAGATATCTGTGGTGTGTTACTGTGCCTGCATGGGCGTGTGGGGGATTGATTACCAACTACATGGGGGTCCACACGTGTGTGTGCGTGCATTCGCGTGTTCGTGCGTGCTTGTGTGTGTTCATATACACTACCAGTCAAAAGTTTGGACACACCTACTCATTCAAGGGTTTTTCTTTATTTTTACATTATAGAATAATAGTGAAGACATCAAAACTATGAAATAACACATATGGAATCATGTAGTAACCCAAAAAGTGTTAAACTAATACAATTATATGTTATATTTCAAATTCTTCAAATAGCCACCCTTTGCCTTGATGACAGCTTTGCACACTCTTGGCATTCTCTCAACCAGCTTCGTGAAGTAGTCACCTGGAATGCATTTCAATTAACAGGTGTACCTTCTTAAAAGTTAATTTGTGGAATTTCTTTCCTTCTTAATGCATTTGAGCCAATCAGTTGTGTTGTTACAAGGTAGGGGGGGGGGGGTATACAGAAGATAGCCCTATTTGGTAAAAGACAAAGTCCATATTATGGCAAAACACCTCAAATAAGCAAAGAGAAACGACAGTCCATCATTACTTTAAGACTAGAAGGTCAGTCAATACAGAACATTTCAAGAACTTTGAACTTTTCCTCAAGTGCAGTCGTAAAAACCATCAAGCGCTATGATGAAACTGGCTCTCATGAGGACCACCACAGGAATGGAAGACCCAGAGTTACCTCTGCTGCAGAAGATAAGTTCATTAGAGTTACCAGCCTCAGTAATTGCAACCCAAATAAATGCTTCACAGAGTTCAAGTCACAGACACATCTCAACATCAACTGTTCAGAAGAGACTGTGGGAATCAGGCCTTCATGGTCGAATTGCTGCAAAGAAACCACTACTAAAGGACACCAATAAGAAGAAGAGACCTGCTTGGGCCAAGAAACACGAGCAATGGACATTAGTTTGGTTCCAAACGCTGTGTCTTTAGGACGTGGGGTGGTTGAACGGATGATCTCGGCATGTGTATTTCCCACCGTAAAGCATGGAGGAGGAGGTGTTATGGTGTGGGGGTGCTTTGCTGGTGACACTGTCTGTGATTTATTTAGAATTCAAGGCACACTTAACCAGCATGGCTACCACATCATTCTGCAGCAATACGCCATCCCATCTGGTTTGGGCTTAGTGGGACTATCATTTGTTTTTCAACAGGACAATGACCCAACACACCTCCAGGCTGTGTAAGGGCAATTTTACCAAGAAGGAGAATGATGGAGTGCTGCATCAGATGACCTGGCCTCCACAATCCCCCGACCTCAACCCAATTGAGATGGTTTGGGATGAGTCGGACGGCAGGGTGAAGGAAAAGCAGCCAACAAGTGCTAAGCATATGTGGGAACTCCTTCAAGACTGTTGGAAAAGCATTCCAGGTGAAGCTGGTTGAGAGAATGCCAAGCGTGTGCACAGCTGTCATCAAGGCAAAGGGTGGCTATTTGAAGAATCTCAAATATAAAATATATTTTGATTTGTTTAACACTTTTTGGGTTACTACATGATTCCATGTGTTATTTCATCGTTTTGATGTTTTCACTATTATTCTACAATGTAGAAAATAGTAAAAATAAAGAAAAACCCTTGAATGAGTAGGTGTGCCCAAACCTTTGACTGGTGCTGTATGTGAGAGTGTCTGCCAGTGTATGTCTGTATGCACTGTGTGTGTGGGCTTGTGTTACTATCTTCGTGGGTACCGGAAATCCCAAAAGGACGAAGGGTATTTTAAGCATAGGGTTAAGGTTAGGGTAAGGGTTAGGGAAAATAGGTTTTTGCATGGAAATACATTTGAGGTCCCCACAAGGATAGTAGAACATGCTGTGTGTGTGTGTGTGTGTGTGTGCGCTTACTGGTCCCTAACCATATATGCTGGTTGTGTCTGTGTGTATGGTTCTCCCCACCAGGTAGTGCGTGTGTCATCCCAGACAGGCGAGGGCGTACCAGAGCTGTGGGGTAAGATGGAGGCGTTCCGCTCAGCCACCCTGTCCAGCGGGGACTTCCAGACCAAACGTAGGGCCCAGCACAAGGTGTGGATGTGGAGCCTGATCAAGGAGAATGTCCTAAGGCACTTCCAGGAACACCCTGCCGTCAGGGGGGAGCTACCCAAGCTAGAGGACAGGGTCACCAGGGGAGCTATATCACCGGGCCTGGCGGCTGATCTGTTACTGAAGGCCTTCACCTCCTCCTCTTCCTCCTCCTCACAGTGACCTTCTAGCCGAAGTGGAGATCTACTACCAACAGCATTATCCATATACTGTAACATTGATTACTCTTCTCGCCTTGTCTCTCAGATCACTGCTCTGTAAGGACCATTTATTGGTGAAAGCAAGATGGTGTCAAGCTTTCACCTATCAGTGTCCATCTAAATGAGAGAAGGGAAGGAATAGTAGATATTGGTCCCCCTCCCAACTCCACACAGCACACACTGCCTTCAAATTGAAACACTGACCTACTTACTAATACAAGAGACTGGACATTGCGGTTTATCGGTTTGTACTTGAAGAGTATCAATGGATGCAGTTTTATAGATTTTTCAGAATCGATGGGTTGAATAAATTATGAAATGAATTAGATAGTTGTGGACGTTTTCTGTTAATGACATGTTTGTGTGGGGAAGTAGCTGCTACACAATGGCTAGGAAGCTTCTGAACATTACAACTTTTAATACAAACTTCATATATTATTCCCATTGATTGTGGAACATTTTAAATGTAATCCAGCCAAAATTACCTGAGTTTCGCAATGAAGCCTCTTGGCCACTTGATGTCCCCCTAACTCCACAACCTCATCTAAACCATTATCATAATGACTGGCCTGAGAGCCACCCTCCTCCCTCCCCGCTCCTCCCCTCAGGATGTGCTGGGTGACAGGTCACAGAAAGGCTGCTAGGATACCAGATCCCTCTTCCCTGGAGCTCTGAGGACACCATGGTAATCCTTCACATCCATCCTCCATGCCAGTCAGAGCCTGGCTTCTAGCAGACACTAGGCGACCTACCTACTGCTGGGCAGAGGAATGATCAAAGAGACAATAGTATTATCATAAAGCGTCAGTTACACCGGCGCAGTAGGCATCAACCTCATTGTGCAGTGCCACTGTAAAGGATGTCCAGGACAGTCTACATACAGTGGGGAAAAACTGCTTCTATGCTGCAGTCCATAGCCACAAACCTCTGTTTGTTGTTAGGAAAGAATCCCTCGATTCTTAGTCAAATCCGTCCCAGTCCCCCCCATTTATTCCATCCACTTCAAGCTTTCCTTGATCGTTTACATCTGTCTGTTCCGGAGGAGTGAGCCCCAGCCTCCAGAGTGTCTCTCTGCTCGCAGGTTGGCGGTCGTTTGCTCCTGTCTGCGCCTGGAAGAAGACTGCCCCCTGAATGCAGATGGATTCATTAGGCTTGAATAACACCCTTCTCCTTCATCAAGCTGTCTCTCTCACACACACTGTACCACTCTAGGGAACAGTCAGTCCCAGCTTCATCTCTGGACACACACACACACACACACACACACACACACACACAGTGTACACTAGGCTCCAGTGTAAACACCCTGATGCGGTTTCTCAGTGGAAAGATTAACTCAAGTGCTGTCGTATCATGTTCAATGTTCAGCCATTTTAGCCCAAACACAGACCAGTCCACATGTGTTTACCATTTAGAGCCATTTCTTTCATGTAAGCACAGGACCTGGACACGATCTTTGATGGGGTTGGAGGGGGATTTTTTATTTCTCAAGACTTGGATTGATATATTTTCTGTCCGTCAGCGCGGCGGTCCATCCCCACATTTTCATCCAAACCCAGCTGCACTTGACATCTGCAAATGATGACTAATTACAAAACAATGTAATCATTATGAATGGTTAGTAGTATAGAGCATTGTTGTAGAGACACGACAGTCAGATTCCTGTGTGTTGTTTCTATGACTAAAGACAACCAAGTCTTATTGTTATAAATGGTAGTGTAGACATTGTTGTGGTGACAGACCTATGCAGTCTGTTGTTGCTGCTGGTCTACAGAACCATGTCTTAGAATTCTGAATGGTTAGTATGAAGCATTGTTGTGGTAACTTGTGTGTAGTGCTAGACAGAGACCTAGGGCTCTATTCAATCTGTATCGCGGAAATTCAGCGCTAAAGCCCAATTTGAAAATTAAAGGCAATGTTCCCAAGTTGGCGGAGACGGTAAACGCTGCATATGTCGGCTCAATTGTAAATTACCTTTCCATTTCTATCACGAAATCTGTAACGCTTCAGCGATTAGGATTGAAAAGAACCCCTAGGTGGTTGTTGTTTTGCTGTTGGTCCTGCTGGTGTTGTATTTGGGTATGTTGTCTGCTCTGATCAGAGCGAGTGGGATGCGTGACACTGAATGAAATGTCACCTGGGCCCTCCCACCATGCTAACGCTGGGCTCTTTCTCGCTGTGTGTGTGTGTGTGTGTGTGTGTGTGTGTGTAGTGTGGCTGCTGGTCATGGTCTGCCGATCCACAAAGCCTCTCCTTCCCTGCTGTTTTGTCTCTCCTCGTCTCCCCACAGTTCCCCCTGCTCACACACACACACACACACACACACCCTTCCCTGACACACACTCCTCCCGCCCGCCCGGTCGCTCCGACTCGGCTGGCTGCTCGGCCGTCTCTCTCGTGACAGATGAGTGTGTGTGTGAAGCATTTCATTCAGGCTCACGGCTCAGTTTCAAGACCGCTGTAAAACGACCCACAGACACTAGTAGGGATGGATTGGACTGGCGAGAGCAGAGAGGATGGAGGGTGTGTGTGTATGATTTGTGCTTTTTTGTTGTTTGTGTGCTCACCCTCTAAGAAATCCCCTCATTACACCATACCGTCTCTCTCTCTCTCTCCTCTAGTAGTAGACCCCTAGTGGCTGGTGGACATGTCTTGCGATATTAAAAGGAGTGTAGGGTTAATCTATCTATATGGTGTCTACTTATGGACGATGAGACACTGATTGGCTAGTTTTTATGGTGTCTCACTACCAGTCTGAGTGGGGTCTAGTCATTCTACTGAACATAGTAGGCAGAGCATGGTGGTAAATAGTATGATGGGGCCCCTCGGGTGGTCAGCTAGTGTGAGTCTCCCCCTTTTATTAAAGCGCCTGAGGGAAACTCATTCTCATCCACACTCACTAATTCTTCCACACACAGACCTGTGTTTGCTGTGTGTAATTTGCTGGCTCGCCCGCCTGCTGCCTATGGGCCTGGGGATGATGATGATCTACATGTGGAGAGAGATGGAGAGCAGGAGTCTTCCTTGGCGCCCAGTAATTGGACTTTAGAAGCCGATAGGGTGAACTTGATTGACCTCTGGTAATGGATTTGAGTGAATAATTATTTGTAGTTATGGTTGGAAGATGATATCGGAGGGAGTGAGAGAGAAGGATGAATCCCACTGTGTGAGTCACCACTGCCGTAGAAGAGAGAGAGACGGTGCTGCCAGCACTCAATTAATGAAATCCAGCTGCTTAGGCTCCCCGCGCACACTGCCTGATAAAACAACGCCCTGGCGGTCTGGTCAGGAAAAAGGGTTATCTCACTCTGCCCCTTTCCAGCCAAAACTACCGACCCATCACCCTCCTCGATTGCATTGTTAAAATCTTAAAGTCCACCCCACTCCAGACTCCAGGTAAAAGAGTCCATTGTTGGTGGTGGTGCTTAGCATTTGCACGTGTGTGTGTTAGCTTATCTTAGCATAGCCAGCGGCCGCCATGATAATATAACCTAATGAAAGCGATTCTCAAGATGGCAGCCAGCGCCATTCCGCGCCACCTCAGGACACAGAAGGCAATCACTCTTAATCCACAGTCTAATTGACCTGGCTGTGCCTCCTCTGGGCCTAAGTGAATTCAGCTGTTCGATTACTGCGGGCCAATAATCGGTCTCTACTACCCTGAGAATGGCTGGAACAACATTTGACCGACTGAGATGTCTTGTTTAAACAAAAGGAGGTCCGATGAGACCTGGCGGACACAGTGCATCTTTCAAAAGGTGGATGGATGTCTTGGACCCGGTCTCCTCCCTCTGGTGTGTGTGTGTGTGTGTATCTGTTAGGACTCAGTGTTCTCTGGCAGAGACAGAGACATCAACCCAGGCAGAGAGGTTCTGGCTTGGCAACTCTCCCCCTCCCCTCTCATCTCTCTCTGCCTCTCCCCCTCCCCTCTCTGCCTCATCTCTCTGCCTTGAGAGGCTGTGTCCTAGATCAGTGGTATGCAGGGTGAAAATCAGCCCTCTCGTCTCCCTTGCTCAAGCTACTAGCTCCCCCTTATTATCTCTGGCTGTACTCTCTCACTAGCCCTCATCCCCCTCTCATCTCCTCTATCCCCCTCTCTCTCTCTATCCATCCTTCACTCCCCCCCATCCCTCTCTCCTGGTCCTGCTGCCCTCTTGCCAGTCGCTATTATCAGTGTCTTTCCAGTGGTCCCTCCAGGCTGGGCTCCAGACAGACCATGTTTTGACAGGCAGTGTCTTTCCAGTGGTCTCTCCAGGCTGGACTCCAGACAGACCATGTTTTGACAGGCAGTGTCTTTCCAGTGGTCCCTCCAGGCTGGGCTCCAGACAGACCATGTTTTGACAGGCAGTGTCTTTCCAGTGGTCTCTCCAGGCTGTGCTCCAGACAGACCATGTTTTGACAGGCAGTGTCTTTCCAGTGGTCCCTCCAGGCTGGGCTCCAGACAGACCATGTTTTGACAGGCAGTGTCTTTCCAGTGGTCCCTCCAGGCTGGGCTCCAGACAGACCATGTTTTGACAGGCAGTGTCTTTCCAGTGGTCTATCCATGCTGGGCTCCAGACAGACCATGTTTTGACAGGCAGTGTCTTTCCAGTGGTCTATCCATGCTGGGCTCCAGACAGACCATGTTTTGACAGGCAGTGTCTTTCCAGTGGTCTCTCCAGGCTGGGCTCCAGACAGACCATGTTTTGACAGGCAGCATCTTTCCAGTGGTCTCTCCAGGCTGGGCTCCAGACAGACCATGTTTTGACAGGCAGTGTCTTTCCAGTGGTCTCTCCAGGCTGGGCTCCAGACAGACCATGTTTTGACAGGCAGTGTCTTTCCAGTGGTCTCTCCAGGCTGGGCTCCAGACAGACCATGTTTTGACAGGCAGTGTCTTTCCAGTGGTCTCTCCAGGCTGGGCTCCAGACAGACCATGTTTTGACAGGCAGTGTCTTTCCAGTGGTCTCTCCAGGCTGGGCTCCAGACAGACCATGTTTTGACAGGCAGTGTCTTTCCAGTGGTCTCTCCAGGCAGGGCTCCAGACAGACCATGTTTTGACAGGCAGTGTCTTTCCAGTGGTCTCTCCAGGTTGGGCTCCAGACAGACCATGTTTTGACAGGCAGTGTCTTTCCAGTGGTCTCTCCAGGCAGGGCTCCAGACAGACCATGTTTTGACAGGCAGTGCTGGACTACACTCCTTCACGGCTGCATACAGAGGTCAGCCTGTCACACCTCCTCCGCTACATACAGACACTCTATACACACACTCTATACACACACACTCTCTCAATTTCAATTTTCAATTTAAGGGCTTTATTGGCATGGGAAACGTATGTTAACATTGCCAAAGCAAGTGAAGTAGATAGTAAACAAAAGTGAAATAAACAATAAATATTAACAGTAAACATTACACTCAGAAGTTCCAAAAGAATAAAGACATTTCAAATGTCATATTATGTATAAATATATATATATATATATATATATTAGTGTTGTAACAATGTGCAAATAGTTAAAGTACAAATGGGAAAATAAATAAACATAAATATTTGTTCTTCACTGGTTGCCCTTGTTCTTGTGGCAACAGGTCACAAATCTTGCTGCTGTGATGGCACACTGTGGTTTTTCACCCAGTAGATAAGGGAGTTATTCAAAATTGGGTTTGTTTTCGAATTCTTTGTGGATCGCTGTAATCTGAGGGAAATATGTGTCTCTAATATGGTCATACATTTGGCAGGAGGTTAGGAAGTGCAGCTCAGTTTCCACCTCATTTTGTGGGCAGTGTGCACATAGCCTGTCTTCTCTTGAGAGCCAGGTCTGCCTACGGCGGCCTTTCTCAATAGCAAGGCTATGCTCACTGAGTCTGTACATAGTCAAAGCTTTCCTTAAGTTTTGGTCAGTCACAATGGTCAGGTATTCTGCCACTGTGTACTCTATCAGGACCAGCTTACTTAGGGGACTCTTCTCCAAGTTCATCTCTCTGTAGGTGATGGCTTTGTAATGGAAGGTTTGGGAATCGCTTCCTTTTAAGTGGTTATAGAATTTAACTGCTCTTTTCTGGTATTTGATAATTAGCGGGTATTGGCCTAATTCTGCTCTGCATGCATTATTTGGTGTTTTACGTTGTACACAGTGGATGTTTTTGCAGAATTCTGCATGCAGAGTCTCAATTTGGTGTTTGTCCCATTTTGTGAATTCTTGGTTGGTGAGCGGACCCCAGACCTCACAACCATAAATCTCTCTCTCTCTCTCTACTGTGTAGGGAAAACTACAAGACAGTTCCCTGCACGCCACAATCCCAGACTCCGCTAAATTGAGTCATGCAGAGTGGCAGAAGAAGAACGGTACAATCTTGTATTTTATTCCACTGTGCTTTGAGCCCAGTGTCTTTTATGATGGAGGGATTAATGCTACAGCACTTAAAGCCCTGGCAACTAGCAAAAAGTGTTCTAGGGTGCGTCCCAAATGGTACCCTATTCCCTATATAGTGTACTACCTTTGACCAAGGGCTCTAGCCAAAAGTAGTGCACTATATAGGGAATATGGTGCCATTTGGGACGGAAGCTAGTTTTTCCGTTCTGGCTTGGAGGAGTGGAGGAGGTTTATATTGGATAGTTGCTATTAACTACCAATAGACTGCACTCTGCCTTGCCCTCTCCTTGTGTTAATGACCACTCAGTGCTGCTGCCCTGGGGTAACCTTGCCCTCTGCTGGACTGGGTCAGCCAAGCACCAGACCCTCCAAACTACTAGGCTACCACTCAAACCTGGTTAAGATAACTGCACACGCTTGTTTGCCTGGGTTTTTGGTGAACATTATCTGAAAATTGGGCTATATGAAAGTATCAAAAAATATTCATACTCATAAAAATGCACCATTTATTATGCAGTGTGTTTTGGTCTGGTTCACTAATGGCCGGTAATGGATACAGCCCATTCTCCACCCAGCCCTACCAGGGTCATATTCATCAGGGTATACCGTAGCAAAACGTTTTGCAACAGAAAATAGAAACTAGTGTTTCCTAGTGTTTCAGCTAGTCCATCCCTGTTTCAGTCCGTTTTTGTTCCGTTTGATGCCTAATGAACACGACCCTGTTCTGCCCACTGAGGTGACAAGATGGCAGCTGAGCTCTGCTCCCTGGTAGTTGATCACTGGCCGTTTTACTGCCCTGGCATGTTCCTGGCTCCTTTCTCTGCTCCGGGGGCAAGGTGGGGATGGCCCACAGTAAAAGCTGTGGCCATGGCTGGCGAAGCTGGCTTTATCACGTCACGTTGACATGTCAGGGAGCCGTGCCAGGGCAGTGGGCACCGCCGTGACTCATTGTTCCCGCCACGTCCCGCTCTCGCTGGACAAGTGGCGTGGGAGCAGGCAGAGCGGGTGACGGGGCGAGTTAGCGCCTGGTGGCAGATGGGCAGGGTAACCGGTGCCAGCCACACTGGACCACTGGTCTGGCAACTGGACACAGACTGACTGGACAGCCGGACGTGGCGTTTTTCTGGCACGAGGATATGGGCCAGGTGTCTCCCTCCAGCAGCAAGCTGTGTGTGTGTCAGAGAGGAGAGGAATGTGCTAGTATGCATCATTTAACATTACCACCTAAATGAATCCATGCTAGCAGTGTGTTTATGAGAGAGAGAGAGAGAGAGAGCGAGAGAGGGAGCGAATGCCCCATTTTATACTGCTGACCGAAGCCAACCTTACTGTACAGGCAGGACATTAATCTTAGGAAAATAAAATAAATCAAGTTTGGTTTAGAAAAGAGCTGTCAGTCTAATTGTTGTGATAACCATTGTGGTACTCTCAGGGCGTCTGTTGAAAGTCAGTGCCATGGAATGTACACTCATCGACATCCAAACATGCTATGGCCCTGAGAACTGACTGAGAGAGAGCTCTTGTGTGGCGGAGGAAGGTCTCCCTATAGGATGGCCTTTACAGATGGTACATGCCCTACTTGTATTATTCTGCCTGGATTTCATGGTGGACTGCAGTGAGAAACAAGTGAGATTTGAGTTTCGAAGTCCAGCCATTCCTGCTATTGACCTTTAGTGGTGTAACTTGCTATTTTATGCTTGAACATAGTAGTGTAATACTTTGATCTCCAATAGAAGTGGTTATTGTTGTTTCTCACAATTAGCCTAAATCACACCCAAAAGCAGAATGCAGGCTACCTACTGAAATGAAAGAGCAAGGCTGGCATTTGCAGTAAACAGAAATCCCTCCAAGAATCCATATTTATCTGTTAAACGACAGGGGAGATATTGAGAATGGAAAGAGCCCAGTTTGAAAAACGACTTCGCCCTTCAGCTTGTGTGTCTCTCTCTCCACCAATGAGGGTTAAATGACTATCTGGGCACCTTGGCAACCATCGCTGTGCTGCTCCTGAGTCGCCACCTACATCTGGACTGGCTGAACTTAGACTGTAGCGGAAGCTTGTGTTTATTTGTTAGTTGTACTGTGCCAGTGCCACCTCTGCCTGTCTGTCTGTTTTGGTAAGGAAACCAATGTGATATCTGACATTGGTACATTATATTTTCAGAACAATGCTGGTATAAACATGTTCTGTTACTGTAGTCATTGTGATATGTGTGTGTAATTGGGAATCTGATTAACCAAGATATGTAACCCTCCCAGCAAAGACAGTACATTACATTACATTTTAGTCATTTAGCAGACGCTCTTATCCAGAGTGACTTAGAGTTAGTGAGTGCATACATTATTTTTAGTAATTTTTTTTTTTCATACTGGCCCCCCGTGGGAATCAAACCCACAACCCTGGCGTTGCAAACGCCATGCTCTACCAACTGAGCTACATCCCTGCCGACCATTCCCTCCCCTACCCTGGACGACGCTGGGCCAATTGTGCGCCGCCCCAGTACAGTATGAAGATAGGCCGAAACTGCGTCTCCAATAGAAATCCTCGATCACACTTGTAGGTGATGTCATGTTGACGTTGGCTAGCTAAGCTCATGCGCAGAAAACACATCATCGGGTCTAACGGTTGTCTCGGACCGAACTGCGCAAGTGCAGGCCGTCAAATCAATGGCACTCCTTTGATATAAAGTTGTTTTTGACGGAAATTAAAACATGTCAGTGTCACTTTCACGAGGTTGAAGTAATAACATGCTTGACTAGAGCAGGGGTAATAACTGACCAATGCAGGGCTGATGCTTGACTAGGGCAGGGCTTCCCAAACATGGTCCTGGGGTCCCACCTAGGTGCACGTTTTGGTTTTTGCCCTAGCACTACACAGCTGATTCAAATGATCAAAGCTTGATGATGAGTTGTTTATTTGAATCAGCTGTGTAGGTCTAGGGCAAAAACCAAAACGTGCACCCAGGGGGGGCCCCAGAAACCCTGGACTAGGGGAGGGTTGAGGAGGAGGGGTGACACTTGACTAGTGCAGGTTTGATACTTGACTAGGAGAGGGTTGACGCTTGACTTGTGCAGGGTCTAGTGGCGCAGCGGTCTAAGGCACTGCATCTCAGTGCTTGAGGCGTCACTACAGACCCCCTGGTTCGATTCCAGGCTGTATCACAACCGGCCGTGATTGGGAGTCCCATAGGGCGGCGCACAATTGGCCCAGCGTCGTCCGGGTTTGGCCTGTGTAGGCCGTCATTGTAAATAAGAATTTGTTCTTAACCGACTTGCCTAATTAAATCAAGGTTAAATAATAAATAAATACAATTGACTGGGAGAGGTCTGAGGAGGAGGAAGTTCCTAATATGTATACCTTACGGTCAGCTTGTATTCAGGTTGATGTTTCCCACTGGGCACAGACGTCTATTCCATGTTGGTTCAACATAATTTCATTAAAATGATGTGGAAACAACATTGATTCACCCAGTGTTATTGTCCTGAGTCTTGCCTGGAGACTGAACTTAGCAATTTCCCCTTAGATAGGCAACATTGGGTTTATTGTAAAAATTAATGAAAACAAAAATGTGCTTTTTTTTGTCTTCATTTAAGGTTAGGGTTTGGCATTAGGGTTAGCAGTGTGGTTAAGGTTAGGGTTTGGCATTAGGGTTAGCAGTGTGGTTAAGGTTAGGGTTTGGCATTAAGGTTAGCAGTGTGGTTAAGGTTAGGGTTTGGCATTAGGGTTAGCAGTGTGGTTAAGGTTAGGGTTTGGCGTTAGGGTTAGCAGTGTGGTTAAGGTTAGGGTTTGGCGTTAGGGTTAGCAGTGTGGTTAAGGTTAGGTTTGAAATCCGATTTTATGATATTGTGGCTGTGCCAGCTAGTGACCACTTTGCAGAGCCGCCTCCAGAACAATTCATTGCATGAAACGCTAACCTGCCTTGTAGGCTACTGTATAATGATCCGGATGGTGGGCATGAAATACTCATGGATGATATCTCCACACTCCACAGCAGTCTTATATGACATATAGGTCATTTATCCAAGATGGGAATACAAGATGTCCGACTTGCCCAAAAATGTGTTTTATCGTGTACGTACAACGACTAGACCTGACATCTGGATGGATGCGATCCAAGTTAATTTGTTTGACCCGCTCTCCTCTTAAATGAGAATTGATGGTAGGATTCCCAATGTCTTGATTGGAAGACAAACGAGCATGGGGCGGTCCCGTAATTGATTGAAGACAGCAATTCGATTAGGCTAATTGAAATGCATTGTAGAAATCATTAGATGCTCAAGTACATGGGATCATTTAAAACACTACTAACCAGGCAGTGATCAGGTCTCAATGCAAATAGGAAGGATTCTATTAAAGATGGTGGTTTCTGTTCCTAAACATTTCTGTTCAACACAGTAGCGGTGCGTGGGTAAAATTACCAGGAAAGCCAGAAAAAAAGCCATATTACAACCTACGTGTTGTGATAATTGTGTGGCTAGCGTTAGTTAGTTCATATGCCTTGTGACTGTGATATATAGGCCTAAGGCCGAGACAATAAGAAAACACAGTGGCAGAATAAATTCAACCACACCTTTGTTTCATCACAAAACCGGATAGCAACCTCTGTCCGGTGAAGTCCACAAAGCATATTGCATGTAGAGTAACAGACAGTTACATGACCTACAGCATGGTCAAGCAAGTTAATGTTTCCGACATTTTCAGACCACTAAACAACTATTGATTTAGAACCACAGAGATTTATCGCAAGTCACAAAGAAAACAGGAGCTCCCTCCACTATTCCAGCACCATTTCAACTTCAACATAATCAAATCACCAAATCACCTATGCTTAGTCTAATTCAACAACTAAAAGATAACAAAAACGATTTAATCCAATCAGCGTAAGCTAAATATGATGTGGCTGTCCATGGTTCTGATTTCTCTGTGTGTGTGTGTTCATGCAAGTAGAAAACAACAATTCAAGTTGTTTCTATCAATAACGTATGCTCTCGATGCGATTTGATAGGAGTGAAGCCAAATCCAAACGGGCTTCCCTTTACACTTTCTTTTGGTGCACCAGGACCATTCACAGTTTAGCGCAACGCTGATGGGCTATTATTTGATACTTTTTTTAATCAAGGGAGGCCAAATGCTCGCTGGCTTCCCATGCATTCAATGCTATGGGTGGCAACAATGTCATACTCTTTTGGACCAGACAGCATCAGATAGATGGCCTACACATACAGAGATAGAAGGGCACTGTTTCGTTTGTTCGAATGCAATCTCCGGTTAGAAACATTCAGCCTCAAAGCGAATTGAAGGACAGAGAGACGAAAGATACATTATTTTATGTTTTTTTACTTGGAAATGTTTTTGGGAAGACTGGCTTCCCTTGGTATCCATGAATACACGCCACTGGTTCAATGTCACATTGGATATTGTGGTGGATTTGAAAACTTGGAAAATAATACCCTTATGTTTCTCTGTGTGGTTTCCTCAGTAAACAATCACTGTACCTGGTTTTACTGTATTTCCAAACCAAGAATAAAGTACTACTGTCTCCAGATCAGTTTTTCACCTGGCCAGCCAGAGCAGATCTTTGGGGGTGAGACTGGGGTCAGTGTTACACTTCATTACTTCACCAGGAGAATGAGGAGCAGGATTAGCTCGTCTCTGACCTTGGATCTGCTCTTAAAAAGAAGCCAGACGCACAAAAACCTGCCAGCCTCAGATCTCTACGGACCTGAATCATTGAAATAATTGCTGGTCTTGTAATAGACGGAAATGGTGAAGAATATAAAACATAAAAATAAATAAAGATAGAATAGAGTAGAATTGAATAATTCAAATAGATATATTTTAGATTGCATTTGATTGATGCTGTCAAGATGCTGGAAATCACCACATTTTAAAAGACAGTGCACATACTATCATGTTCTAAATGAACTAAATAAAACAACAGAAGAGGACGCCAGTGTCACTGAGTCTGATGTCCAATAAGAATATGATAAGACCTATTCATGCCATTGTGTTATGACCGAAGAGCTCATATCCATAGAAACCAAGTGACCTATGGCTGGTCAGTGTCCTGTAGTGCCATGGTAACAGTCTAGCCCTGACAACAGTTGTGAGATTTACTGGGTCTCCATTTCAGATGATTCTTCCTAGTTAAGTGGTATGACCCCCCCCCCATCCGTTTCACCAAGTTACAGTATATCCCTCCCTCCCCCTTATATACAGTATACATGCCTTCCTTGTCAAATCAGAATCACCCATCTTATGTTTGGGGTTGTGTAGTGAGGCAGTGTGTGGCTATATGATCCATCACCCCCTAATGTTTCCGGGGCGGCCCTAAGTCTGGACACGCCAGAGCTTCTGGGTAATCCCTCTTCCTCGGTGGCGATGGTACCCCCTGTGGTGCTTCCTGAATCAGATTGTCGCCGACCCCCTCCTGCCTGCCGAGCGATGTCTCACCTCTGTGATTGGGAGGTGGTGGTGGGGGGTCGGCTAGTGATGGTAACGTCTGGTCCTGGTTGGTGGGATTGGCAGCAGAAGGACAAGCAAGTAAATGCATGTCCTCTCTGTTGTCTATCCTGGACGGGCAAATGAGTGATACACCACAGGGCTCCCAAATGGCACCCTATCCTCTATATAGTGCACTACTTTTGACCAGGGTCCATAGAGCTCTGGTCAAAAGTAGTACACTATGTAGGAAATAGGGTGCCATTTGGGACCTAGCCCAGAGACTACAGATCATCCCCCTATCCCTTTTTTATTTGGCTATATCCCAGCTCTTGATTGGATAAGATGTGTTTTTCTCACCTGAGGTGGAAGCTGTCCAGTCGTAATAGAAAGACGTGATTATCGATGAACTAATAAGGTTGTAGCACATCAGATTTCATTGAACTCTATCTGAAATTACATTTTAAGCTTGGTTTCAGAAAAGTTGCATTGGTGCTGGTGTACCCCATGCTAAATCAATTCCAGAGCTTACTTTCCTTTGCACCAACGATCCTCTCTTCTCCTAGTACCACAGCCTCTCTGTTGCAGGCCTTCTCTTTGTCTCTCTGGCTGTGTCTGAAATGACACTCTATCCCCTTTATAGTGCACATTACTTTTGACCAGAGCCTTTTGGGCCCTGATCAAAAGTAGTGCACTATTTAGAGAATAGGGTGCCATTTTGGACACAGCCTTTGGACACAGCCCCTCAGTTTGTTTTCTCTATCGAGGGGAGAGAGGATCTGTCTTTACTTAGCTCTGTCTCAGCTCTTTCTCCTTCACATGCTAAGACCTCAAACCCACCATGGACAGACAGGGGTGAAGAGAGGGAGCCTGGGAAGTATTGATGCTGCAGGGCAGATATGAGAGTGGAGGGAGGAGAGAAAGAGGATGGAATAAGAGGGAGGGAGAGAGAGATGGAGGGAGAGAGAGATGGAGGGAGAGAGAGAGAGAGAGAGAGAGATGGAGGAGGAGGGAGAGATGGAGGAGGAGGAGGGAGAGATGGAGGAGGAGGAGGGAGAGATGGAGGAGGAGGAGGGAGAGATGGAGGAGGAGGAGGAGGAGAGATGGAGGAGGGAGGGAGAGAGATGGAGGAGGAGGAGGGAGAGAGATGGAGGAGGAGGAGGGAGAGAGATGGAGGAGGAGGAGGGAGAGAGATGGAGGAGGAGGAGGGAGAGAGATGGAGGAGGAGGAGGGAGAGAGATGGAGGAGGAGGAGGGAGAGAGATGGAGGAGGAGGAGGGAGAGAGATGGAGGAGGGAGAGATGGAGGAGGAGGAGGAGGAGAGATGGAGGAGGGAGGGAGGGAGAGAGATGGAGGAGGGAGGGAGAGAGATGGAGGAGGAGGAGGGAGAGAGATGGAGGAGGAGGGAGAGAGATGGAGGAGGAGGGAGAGAGATGGAGGAGGGAGAGAGATGGAGGAGGTGGGAGAGAGATGGAGGAGGAGGAGGGAGAGAGATGGAGGAGGGAGAGAGATGGAGGAGGAGGAGGGAGAGAGATGGAGGAGGAGTTAGAGAGTTGGAGGAGGGAGAGAGAGAAGGAGGGAGAGAGAGAGATGGAGTAGGGAGAGAGAGATGGAGTAGGAGGGAGAGAGAGGAGGAGGGAGAGAGGAGGAGGGAGAGAGATGGAGGAGGAGGGAGAGAGATGGAGGAGGAGGGAGAGAGATGGAGGAGGAGGGAGAGAGATGGAGGAGGGAGAGAGAGAGATGGAGGAGGGAGAGAGAGAGATGAGGAGGAGGAGGGAGAGATGGAGGAGGAGGGAGATAGATGGAGGAGGGAGATAGATGGAGGAGGAGGGAGAGAGATGGAGGAGGAGGAGGAGGGAAAGAGAGAGATGGAGGAGGAGGAGGGAGAGAGAGATGGAGGAGGAGGAGGGAGAGAAAGAGGGTAGGGGAGGAAGTTAGATAGGTAGAAATAAAGGTGAAGAGAGAGAAAGCAGTGTAGACGGAGAGAGAGAAAGAAAGAGGTAGATATATATAGAGAGAATCACCATACTACAGGGAAGGAGGAAAAGAGCGAGAAGTGGAAAGACCGAGGGAGCCAGGCCGCTGGGTGGGAGCTCCCTCCTGCAGACACACACTTCTGTCTAAGCAGCTTTCCTCTCAGGGCGGGGTCAGCCCAGGTCACAGAGGGATTACACTTTTGGCAAACAAGAGGGAGCTCCTCTCCCTCTGTCTCTTCACCTCTCTCTCTCTCTGCCTGCAAAGACTCCCCCGTGACTCGAACCAGCTGTAATAAAGCCAAGGTAGCCTGAACCTATAAAACAAAAAGCTAGCGCTATCGATCGGTGCCGGCCAACTTTCGCGAGGTGGTGTCGAAAGGTCTCCGCTGTGCAGACAGCTTGAGCCCAGGGGTGGAGGGATATTGTGATTTTTAAAAAAAAATATGAAAGAAAAAAAGGTTGACCCTTTTTGGAGGGAAGGAGAAATTCTACATTTTGGACAATAGCGTTGGATAGTAATTAAGGTGATATAGGAATGATCTATGTAAATATGAATGGAATAAGTCAATCTTTAGATGTCTATATACCCTCAAATCAATACATGTCCTGCCATGTGTGTGTAGGAGTGAGTCTCCACTAGTGTGTATGTGAGTTTTTATGTGTGTCTCCATCTCCACTTCCTAATCAACATTTCCACTCATAGGGAGGTCAGCTGAGCAGGCCCCTAGTGCCCCTGGCCCTGCTTTGAACTTAATTAAGCAGCTTTAAACACACTGGAGAGAAGATTCATTAATACCACGGTAAGGCAAACGGCCAGACCAGATCTAGACGCCAACATTGGAACTACATAGAGGAGAGAGAGGAGTTTCAGGCTTGAACACGGTTGAACTCTGTAAGGTTAAGATCCAGGGCAGTGAGATTACTATTTGATCCATTGGATTTGGTCAAGTATCACTGGAACTCCATTCTTTACTCTGAGCAAGGCTTTTTGGAACCCTGTGGATGAGGTACTGTATATACAGATGGTCGGCTAATATGAACAGATAGCATTACTGTATAACACACACTGACTTTCAAGACAGACACGTCTAATTCAAACTGAAATAGTGCATGTCATATAAACAGCCATGTGTAACAGCCAATACTTTGAAGGGGTGAGAGAGAGAGAGAGAGAGAGAGAGAGAGAGAGAGAGAGAGAGAGAGAGAGAGAGAGAGAGAGAGAGAGAGAGAGAGAGAGAGAGAGAGAGAGAGAGAGAGAGAGAGAGAGAGAGAGAGAGAGAGTGAGTGAGTGTCTGCTTGTCTGTGTCTGCCTGTGTGCTCATGTGTGTGTGTGTCTAGGATACTAACTGTAGGCCTGTTAAAGGAGAACTCCAGACCAAGGTGTTCTATAGCTCGGGGCCTAACGGTGATAAATGAGTCCTTTAATATCTGCAAACACTTTATCTCTGCTTCATCTGTTTTCATTAGGCCGGCCCCAACCTCTGGCTGGGTGAGAACGTGCTGCTGCTGTCTACTGCCTCCATTAAAGCACTGTGGACATGCCCCAAATGGCACACTATTCCCTATGTAGTGCACTACTTTTGACCAGGGCCCATTGACAGGTTGGTTGTTTAGCAACAAAACCGACGAGTGTGCCACTATGGGGCAAAACAGAAGGTGTTGGCTTAGATTGTTGACAACATGTAAGCTATATTTAGTCTCCAATGTTTATTAAAAACCTAAATAATAAATACATTTGCACAATGAGCACGTGTTGTCTCTCAAATACATTGTTACTGTTGTCAAAGCTAGCTAATTTTAGCCATATTAGCATAGACGTAACATCAGCCAAAACACCTCAAAACAAGACATGGTATCAAAAAACAAGATAAAACTAGCTGAAACGAGCCACTTACGATTCACTACATGACAGTTTGTCACTGTTGCTAGCTATCTGGCCATCCAGAATCATAACAACTCACGGCCTTCTGCCACATTGAAGAGCGCGCATCATTTTCGTCGTTGTCAGCTAACCAGTCTATGTCGGGCCCTGGTCACTTTATAGGGAATAAGGGTCCAAAGTAATGCATTATATAGGGAATAGGGTGCCATTTCAGACACAATCTATCAAACGTATAGAGAGCTGCATCGCATCAGGAAGAGTCCCCTGCCTCCTCTCATAAGACGCCACAGTGAAGTGGTTCTTTCTGTCTGGGGATCGTAGGTCTGAGTGTTGGCCGGTTAGATTGCTTGAGGTATTCCACATGACATATTTGCGATGATCTATTGCTGCTGTTTTCTTTCCTGGTGTAAACGTCTCCACCTGTGTAGTAACTATACCTGGAGAGAGGCAGTTTCAACTACATACAATCAAGACAACATGACATTGAAAATCCCATTATAGAATAGAGAGGAAAAACCAGACATGGGGTGTAACATCTGATGTAAGCTTTACTTTCAAATCCTGTTACATTTAGATCTGGCAATTTTTGAACATAAAATAATGCCTAAACAAAGAAAACGAATACAAAAACCAAAAAAGTACAAATGATCTATTTACCAGTTATTGTCACAAACAACCCTGTACAGCCTTAATGAACTAATAAAAAAGCTTTATACAGCACATACCAATTTTTACTGAGTGCCAAAAAGATTAACGTAAACACAAAAAAAAGAAGATAGCTGAGCCTTGTCGAGTCATAAAATACAGCAAAACTTAAAGCTAACTGATTGTAGATCGTGCAAGTGGCGATCCTAACAACTAAATGCAACCGAAGGAAGTTAGTTTGGAGAAAAAACGATGAAGTGCTAAAAACTAGAAGAGTGAGGAGAAAGAGAGAGAGAGAGCAATGTCATGCATACTCCGAAGTGCTCAGAAAGGTAGTTACTCGATATAACATAAAAAATCACCTTGTGCTGCTTCTTTATAATTATGCAAAAAAAATGTAATAATAAGAAAAGATAAGTGCTTAGAAATACTGGGTTTGGAAAGGACAGAGAAGCAATCCCTGTTGGCCTTTTCTTTTCCTTAGACACACCAACCAGACCAGGGGGGCGTTTTATAAGAAGAAAGAACTGCAGCCATTCTTGATTACATAATGATTATGCGGTGGCTATATAAAAAAAAAAAGGCATACAGTCAGTCATAAAAAGATGGGCACATCCTCTTATTTTTTGTTTTTAGATTTGGACCCTGAAAATCAGTTTGACTCATTCTCAGTGGTCTCAGGCGGTTCCCTTCCACCAAGTGGCACTAGAGTATAACATATTATGCGGATAGATAAGGAGCTGGAGCTGACCTAGGAGTGTGTGTGTGGTAGGGGGGGCTCCTTGTACTCCTATAATGTAGCAGCGACCAGCGGACAGCATGCTGAACATTGACAACATAGCAAAGGGAACTAAAAGAAAACCAACCACAGGGGAGAGATTTAACTGTTACACCCCTCCACCGTTAACAGGAAGTGACGGATTCAATCCTAGCATCACAACCTCGTTTTTAAGTTTAATTTGGTCTTAACAATGCATTGTTCTCTCAAATGTTTTGTTGTTGTCATCATTACGTAAAAAAAAACTAAACAAAATCCACCAACAACAAAAAAATCACAAGAAAATGAAAAGTAGAAGAAACAAGCAAAACAATTAAGGTAAAAAAAATTAAAATCCCTTTAAAAATAAGAAACCATTTTGGCTTAAAGACCACTTGGGAATGCGAGCACTGTCAATTAGATGGGTAATGCTTTTTAATTAAAAAACAAAATGCCTGTATTATAATACCTGGTCTCATGTACACTCTCCATTTTGAGCATCTCCATTTGTACAGATAAATATATTTTTTCATATTTCAAAAAGTGCAGCACTGTGCAAAATTGGCTTTCACAATTTAGCCTGGGCCCTTTGGGTCTCCCAGCGTAGTATAGTTTGACCTCGGCTGTCTAATTCATACAATTTGTGTTCATCATCTGCGCTCTGCAATTTTACAGAGGTAAAAACCCTCTGCACTAAACCAGAAAATGTCTACCCAACAAAAATCCTAACATCACGGTTTTGATTCAGATCGTTCACAGCAAACGTCTTAAAAGGTAATAAGTCTCTTTCCGGTGATATCCTATCGGACCGACAGATCAAACGTTTGCAGAACAATATGAACTAGCTAAGTGCTTTTGAAATGTGACTAAGTTAAGTGCAATTACAACTCAGAGATGGAGAAAAGGGGGATAGAAAGCAGTACCATGTCTTCCCACTGAGACAGAAGCTACACCACCAAAACCAAACCAATGGCTGCTTCCTCATCAACAACATTGGACCTATTGGAGCCTTCATCAAAATGGCTTCTTAATAATGATGCATGTTAGTAGAAAATGCTCATCGTCCTACGTTTAAAAGGCTCAGTAAAAAAGAGAAAGAGAGAGGAAAAAACAAATGGACAACCGAAAAAGACACAGAAGGCCACTGACCTACAAAACCAACCCCTTGCCTTCTTTCATATAGGCAACGGAACACAACAGTCCCTGCCTGCAACTACACCGCACATCTGTATCACATTCCTCATGTACATCAACAAAGAAAAATACATTCATTCAAGTCATTTTGGAACAGTTTCTTTCTGTTTTTTCTTTTACACAAAATTACAAAAGAGCTCCAAAAAGCACCATTGAATCGGCCTGTGGTGACCGGAGCGGTTGGGGGTTTTAACGCCCCATTAGCTGGTCACCTCCACAAAACAGTTATCTCTTACATCTTATCTAACGTAATAGTGCGCCAGTCCATACATAGTTCTGCACATGATGCTGGACTGAACATCACCTGGGTCGTATTCATTAGGGCACAACGTAGCATAATGACAAGTTCTGGTGATTCAGTCCTTTTTCTTCAGTTTGGTGCCTAATGAATAGGACCCTGGTCTCAGGGGTTACAGGTGGCCTTGTGGAACCTTTGATGTGGAGTGGTGGGGTAACACTAATCTGGTCCCAGATCGGTTTGTGGTGTCTTGCCAGTTCCTACGGTCATTGTCAAGACAGCACAAACAGATCTGGGACCAGGCTACGGTTACACAAGGGCTAAGTTGGGGAAAGCAAAGACTATAGCATAAGGCTATAATGTTTGTTACATTGATTTGAAAAACGTTTCAATTGGAAAAGGGCCTTGAGTAGAGAATGTCACTTGTTCTACCCACTCCACCGCACAAAGTCAAACAACGTACAAGATGTCACCTGTGTGCATGGGTTGCCAAGACAACCGTCACCTGAGACAAAGGTGAGCTCGGTCGGCGTTTGATGCATATGGTTTCACCATTACACAAAACCAAACAGATAAAGTCAAAGCTTAGTTGTGGGGGAGATCGAAGGATACAAAACTATGTACAGTACACATTTGTTAAATAATTCATTAAGTGCGTGATTTGAGGCGTTGCTTTGGAAACGGGACTTTTGAGAAAAAGCGCTTCGTTTCATTGGTTCTTGTTCGCGGCGCATCACAATTTAACAACCTGGGGATTGGTTCATCATACCCTATTAAATGACGTGCGTCAAAGTTACCAGAAACAAAGAGGCAGGCATGCTATTCTGATGCGTAGTAGCCAAAAGACAAAAATGCACTAAAAATGTCAGAGCACTTGCAAGTTCTGTTTCTTCTTCTTTTTCGACTTTTCTAACGAAAACAAAAACTAAATACGGATACGTTTTACAGGTAATGCAGTTGGGTCCAGGTCATTCAAAAGTCCAAAAAACAAACATTAGAAAATAAAAAGTAGAGAGAGTGAGTAATAATTCAATCGATATAACAGATAAGAAAAGCAGCTTTTGATATAAACGCATTTTTTAGCACATACAGCCTTTTCTCTGATAAATTGGTTTTTTTGTCTACAATAACTACTTGTCTGTCTCTGTCCAGCTTATTCAGCTGGCTTGATTGGAAAGTTTTCCCCATCGCAGTGGATAACGATCATTCACACCACTGTCCAGGGAGAGAGGGATGGCGAGGGAGGGGAACGAGAGGGAGGGGGAAGAGAAAGGGATGAGAAGGAGGAGAGGAGAACAGTCACACAGTCTTGGCTCTCTCCTTCAGTCCCAGTCCTAGGTAAGCCAGGAAGGAGTGTTTGAGTGAGGTGGGCGAGGGAGGAGAGGAAGAGGGGGAGGAGGCGGTGGAGGAGAGGAAAAGGGGGGAGGAGGAGGAGGGCCTCTGGAGTCTGGAGAGGGGCGAGTGGAATGTGGAGCGGTGGCGGTGGGTGAACAGGGTTGTGAGGGGGATCAGGTGCGCCCGCTCGCAGTTTCCCATCTGCTCGTAGAGGTGGCGTGGGGAGGGGAAGAAGAGGGAGGAGCCTCCGCCATTGGTTGTGGTCGCTGTCAGATAACGCTGGGCTGGGGGCGGGACATCCTGTTGACGGTGGTGTTTCCCTGTGATGAGTGACAGGGCGACAGACTGCAGGGCCTGCGAGGCAGAGAGAATCATGAGGGGGCTGCTACTACCGCTCCCCCCGCTACTCCCATCCCCACCTCCACCTACCCCCAGGAGGAAGGGCTCCCCGCCCCGCAGAGACCCCACCAGAGAGCCCCCTAGCTGGGCCTGGAACTCCTCCTCGCCGGCCTCCTCCCCTTCCCCTCCACCCTGGTGCTTCTTGAGGTGGCGGCTGAAAATGAAGGGGTGGGTGGTGGTGAAGGGGCACTCTGTGCAGCCGAAGGTCTGGCGCGGCGCGTGCTTCAGCTTCTTGTGCAGGTTCAGGTTGTCCTTGCGCTTGCAGCTGTAGCCGCAGCGGTCGCAGTGGAAGGGCCGCTCGCCCGTGTGCACGCGCACGTGCTCGATCAGCTTGTTGGCCGTCTTGGACAGGTAGCCGCACTGCTCGCACTTGTAGTGGTTGCCGAGGCGATGCTCGCGCACGTGCCTCTCCAGCGCGGGCTGGTCGCGCCACACCGACTGGCAGATGCGACACTTGTACTCCATCTTGTAATGGGTCTTCAGGTGGCACTCCATGGCCGCCGGCCGATTGGTGGAATAAATGCAGACGGGGCACCTGGGAAACAGGAAGGAGGAAGTGGAAGGAGGCGTGACATGGGATATACACACACAATAGCGAGGGGAGGTTTAATGAAGAGAGGACTTAAATACACGACGACCAAAATACACACCTTAAGACTTCAACACAAGGGAGGATGAAGACAGGGAAAGGTGAAGGAGGAAAGGTGTGTGTGATGTGGCCTGAATATTCTACCCTAAGGGAATGATTGGTGTGTGTGTGTGTGTGGTGGAAAGTGTGTGTGTGTATTGTGTGTGGGTGGGTTGGGGTTGAAAGTGTGTTTGGAGTGAGTGTGTTTGGAGTGGGTGGGTTGGAGGTGGGTGGAGCATGTAGAACTGTAGGTATGTAGAACTGGGCAGAGACAGGTTGTGGAAAGAGAACAGGATTGGACGGAATTAGGAATGGAAGGATAAATGGAAATGTGTCACTTACATTTAAATAGCACCATTCATCTGCTCTGGGCCCCAAAGCGCTTCACAAACCCTGCAGAACAGAATCACCTCAGAATACAACCAGCCACGTGGTGAAGACCCTACACACGCCTTCCCTCTCCCACACACTCCTGGACATACACTCCTGAGTACACTGGTAAAGGGAGGCCCTTCTCTGTCCTACACACGCCTCAGTACACACTCCCCGAGTGCACACTTCTGAGTACACAGTCTTTAGTGCGCTATCCTCTTTGATACACACTTCTGAGTACACACTACAGCCCTTTAAAAAATATATATATTGTCTACAACTTCTTGTCTGTCTTTTGTCCAGCTTATTCAGCTGGCTTGATTGGAAAGTGTTTTCCATTGCAGTGGATAACCATCACTCACAGTCACCCCACTGTCCACTGCTGAGTACACACTACTTAGTACACAGTCCTGTCTGGACACACTGCTCTAGAGATACCCCCTTGAACTGGACTGAGGGGTCAGCTGTGTTTGGGCTACCTGTGCCCTTGTGACTGCTTTTAATTCTGACCTCTCAAACCTTTAACGGCACAGCTAATGTGGACACTGTCTGTCTGGTTTTAAAGTCAGGATAGTGGATGGATTATTAACAGACATAAAAACACTGTACTAAAACGACTGAACTAATTGCACCCTTGAACATTTGAAATGTGAAATAAATATATTCCCATCTATCTAAAATTGACTAATACTGTTAGCAGTGTTGATGGTGTGTGTGTGTTCCTGTATTGACCAATGAACGTGGAAAGAATCAGTGGTGGCGTATTGAGACCTTAACCTTGTCTCTAACTCCATGTAACAAGACGAGACACTAACACATACCTCAGTAAACTATAACCCTGACTCTCTCACTCCAAACACCAAACCAACTGCTGATCTAATGCTACAGATGGCTAGACAATGAACAGTATCTGGTGAATAGTGGTGACAGCTTGACATTAACATGGTAAAGTGAAAGTGTAGGCCGATCAGTTCATGATGAGATGAGTTCAATGGCGTCTGATTGATATCGATGGCTCTACACATGCATTGACTGACTGCGTATCATGGCAAACAACTTCGACAAATTAATAAAAAAATAAAAATAAACACAAAAATGACAGTGACTTGTGTTAACAAACAATCTATTTTTACTGCGTTTAAATATTTTCCTAGATGTCTGTTCAGATTTCCTGTTAAGTAATTGCAAGTGAGTGCATGTACTACTTTCATTCCAGATGGTTTCAAATGCAATCTGGGAAAACAGAAAATCTATGTGGTATAAAATATGCATCGGTGTGTGCAGGCTTTAAAAGCGCTAGGCTAGGCTAGGCTAATGTCATTAGCATGTTGTTGCGTGTGTGTTGGATGGCCTTCATGTACTGGCAGCGTTGGTTTAACATGAACAGATAGGCTAAACGGCTACGTATGGTCTACGGTGTGTGTGTCTACGTCACACAGTACAACGGAGGCTCCTATAGGGGTATAGTAGTATTGGGTCAGAGGGGGAAAGTGTTTGGTATCTAGGGCTGTGAGTGTAATAGGGGTTTATATATACTGTGTGAATGTCTTAATCGTTTCAGTGAGCTAGATGTCCTATGCATGTGAATGTGTATGTTGGACAGTGTCTGTGTGTTGACGTCATCTAGTTTGAAAGTGTGGACGACTGCGGTGAATGCGTGCACACATTCACAGTTCAGACTGCGTGTGTAGTAAGTTGACGCATGTGCTCTTACACGCATGTTTTCGACTTAATGTGCATACTATAATGAGCAGTCAGTCTGTCAGTGGGTTACAGCCTGTCTGTGTGTCTGTACATGTGTGAGGGAGGAGTCGGGGTGGGACGGGACGGGACAGGGGGGTGGAGTAGGACGGGACGGGACAGGGGGCGTGGAGTGGGACGGGACGGGACGGGGGGGTGGAGTAGGACGGGACAGGGGGGGTGGAGTGGAATGGGACGGGACAGGGGGGGTGGAGTAGGACGGGACGGGGGTGGAGTAGGACGGGACGGGGGGTGGAGTAGGACGGGACGGGACAGGGGGGGTGGAGTGGGACGGGACGGGACAGGGGGGGTGGAGTGGGATGGGACAGGACAGGGGGGGTGGAGTAGGAACCTCTGTCTGTACTTGCTTTCCTTACTTGAGCCCTCCGGTGGGGACGGTGTGACACTTCTTGTGCTCCAGCAGCTGCTCGGGTGTCTTCAGGAACTTGTGGCACACGTCGCACTCGAACATGCGCGTGATCAGGTGGATCTGGAGGTGGCGCTCGTACATGGTCCGCGTCTTGCACACAAAGTTGCAGAAGACGCACTCGAAGCCTGGGGAGGGGGGAGGGGAGAGGGAGTTAGCATGGTTGCAGTGCTCCCCATCCTCATTTAAGCATTACCCACACGATATCCTTGTGTGCGGCTCAAATTATTGCTAATATTTTACCTCACATTGACATCACTGCATGATTTACGTGAAAAAAGTATGCGTTTTTGTTTGCTAGCTGTTCCGGTAGACTTTCAGTCATTGCGCTAACGCTAGTTAGCAATAGCGTGAGAAACTACCTCTAACTTCCATCATACTGGACGCAGAGACAAGCATGGTATCCATGAGTTCATCTGACTCTGGGGAAGTAGATAAAGGGCTTAGTTGTCAAAATCTCACACTATCCCTTTAAAGGCCCAGTGCAGTCAAAATTCTGTTTTTCCTGTGTTTAATATCATATTGTACAAAAGCTGATGAAACTAACACTGTAAAGGTGTGAAAACATTTGATCAGTGTTATTTCCTGATAACTGCTGGTTGAAAATACAATCTACACAATACCTTCTAATCAGCAGGTTTGCATGAGCGGGAGTTTCGGCTTTCCACAGTGACATCACCATGCGGTAAATTAAGAAAAAATGAGCCTCATTATTGTTATTTTATTGTGCAACTTTTTTTATTTTATTTTTACTTTAGTTTATTTTGTAAGTATTTTCATAACTCTATTTTCTTAAAACTGCATTGTTGGTTAAGGGCTTGTAAGTAAGCATTTCACAGTAAGGTCTACACCTGTTGTATTCGGCGCATGTAACAAATACAATTTAATTTGATTTTAATTGGTCAATAGACCAATAACAAAGAGTTCCAAACCTCTCTGCCAATAACAGCTAGTTTTCAGTTTTCCCCTCCCCACTCAGACCACTCCCAGACAGTCCTAGCAAAATTCTTGCTTGAAAAATTGTTTTTTGCTAAAAAAGCTATTTCTGCCCATTTTAATTGAAATCTATTACAGTAAGGTACTTATTGTTACCCAGATATTGAGATAGAAATGGCTGCATTGGGCCTTTAAGGATACAGAATTGGAAGTAGATTAAATTAACTGTAGTTCTACATAATGTTCCAGCCTATACATCCCAGAATTCCTTGCCTTTCTCAGACTTCTCTTCAGTTCCTGATCCCGAGTGGCTGCTGGAGCTGGATTGGCTGCCTGCAGAGGAGGGAGGGGCTAGCAGGTTCTTGAGCTCCTCATTGCCGTGGGTGAGTTCCCCACCCTCTGAACTGTTGAGCGAATCGCTGAGGGCCGACAGGGAGGAGGAGGTGCTCTTGGTCTCACTGAGGGGGCTCCGCGAGTTCAGACCTAGGAGGTAGGGTCAATCATCATCAACATCATTGTTATCATCATCCTCATCGATAGTTGGGGTGATTCAGAAAATTAACCATTGTAATTACATTTCACTTTCCTTCCTGAATCTCCTGAGTGATTAAGTAATAATGCTGCAATTCTGTCACTACCAGCACTGCCAGTCATCATAAGTGCTTTCTCAACATCAGACAGGGTACCTCAAGCCTATAAAAGGAGGAAAAGCACTAAACTACAGTAAAAACTACACAGTGTGTTGACTACAAAATGAAAATCACACACACTGCAGGCAGGCCGGCTCAGCTTCAGTGCCATGTCCTCTGACTGGAGCCCCACTGCCAGTTCAATCAACAGCCAGTGTGCTTTTATTGATCTCCCTCTCTGTCCCCCTCTCTCTCTCTCTCGGTGTACCTCTCTCTCTCTCCCTCTGACCGTACTTCACTGGGATAGAGAAAGAGACTACGAGAGAGAAGAGGGGAGGAGGAGGGTCACGGCTAAGGGAGCTAAGATGGCGGGAGCAACTCAGGGCACAGCTCAACAAAGGGCATTCAGTCAGGGAGAAGGAGAGGAGGGAGGAGCAGGAGCATAGGGCTGCTGGCTGCCATGGATTGTGAAATGGCCGACGCCAGCTACCTCAAACACATATCCTCACACACACTTGTATGTGTGTGCGCACACGTCATAGGCACAAACACACTGAGGCATTCACACAGATGCATTCAAAGACACACTTTCATCCTTGACTGTGAGAATGAGAGAATGCAGGTATAGAAATGCAGAAAGCAGAGTATGCAGGTACAGAAACGCAGAAAGCAGAGAGTGAAATAGCATTGTCTCGCTTTTAACTCAAAAGACAAAATGAGACTCACCACTCCACTATCTAAGGGAGCTATAGAGTACATCATGCTCTGAACATTCGAGGAGTACATGTCCCTTGAATACGTCAGGAAACCACATTATTTATCATCCCTGTTGGCATATTCCCTGTTAGCTCTTTTTCCAAGGTCCAAGACGCTATTGAAGAATGTATACAGTCAAACGCACTTCACTTTTTATGAGTGTGGAAACGTTGTGAACTATAGTTACCCTCCTCTACGTATTTATTTGGACAGTGAAGCTAAAACGTAGAATTTGGCTCTATACTCCAGCATTTTGGATTTGAGATCAAGTGTTTTATATGATGCGACAGTACAGAATGTCACCTTTTATTTGAGGGTATTTTCATACATATCTGTTTCACCGTTTAGAAATGAAAGCACTTTATGTATCTAGTCCCCCCATTTGAAGGTGCCATAAGTATTTGGACAAATTCACTTATGTGTATTAAAGTACTTAAAGGTTTAGTATTTGGTCCCATATTTCTAGCACGCAATGACTACATCAAGCTTGTGATTCTACTAACTTGTTGGATGCATTTGTAGTTTGTTTTGGTTGTGTACCATACAGTATATCTGTCCTGTTCCTACTGTACCACCATACAGTATCTCTGTCCTGTTCCTACTGTACCACCATATAGTATCTCTGTCCTGTCCTGTTCCTACTGTACCACCATATAGTATCTCTGTCCTGTTCCTACTGTACCACCATATAGTATCTCTGTCCTGTCCTGTTCCTACTGTACCACCATATAGTATCTCTGTCCTGTTCCTACTGTACCACCATACAGTATCTCTGTCCTGTTCCTACTGTACCACCATACAGTATCTCTGTCCTGTTCCTACTGTACCACCATACAGTATCTCTGTCCTGTCCCTACTGTACCACCATATAGTATCTCTGTCCTGTTCCTACTGTACCACCATATAGTATCTCTGTCCTGTCCTGTTCCTACTGTACCACCATACAGTATCTCTGTCCTGTCCTGTTCCTACTGTACCACCATATAGTATCTCTGTCCTGTTCCTACTGTACCACCATATAGTATCTCTGTCCTGTTCCTACTGTACCACCATATAGTATCTCTGTCCTGTCCTGTTCCTACTGTACCACCATACAGTATATCTGTCCTGTTCCTACTGTACCACCATATAGTATCTCTGTCCTGTCCTGTTCCTACTGTACCACCATACAGTATCTCTGTCCTGTTCCTACTGTACCACCATATAGTATCTCTGTCCTGTCCTGTTCCTACTGTACCACCATACAGTATATCTGTCCTGTTCCTACTGTACCACCATATAGTATCTCTGTCCTGTTCCTACTGTACCACCATATAGTATCTCTGTCCTGTTCCTACTGTACCACCATACAATATCTCTGTCCTGTTCCTACTGTACCACCATATAGTATCTCTGTCCTGTCCTGTTCCTACTGTACCACCATATAGTATCTCTGTCCTGTTCCTACTGTACCACCATATAGTATATCTGTCCTGTTCCTACTGTACCACCATATAGTATCTCTGTCCTGTTCCTACTGTACCACCATACAGTATCTCTGTCCTGTTCCTACTGTACCACCATATAGTATCTCTGTCCTGTTCCTACTGTACCACCATATAGTATCTCTGTCCTGGTCCTACTGTACCACCATATAGTATCTCTGTCCTGTCCTGTTCCTACTGTACCACCATATAGTATCTCTGTCCTGGTCCTACTGTACCACCATATAGTATCTCTGTCCTGGTCCTACTGTACCACCATATAGTATCTCTGTCCTGTTCCTACTGTACCACCATATAGTATCTCTGTCCTGTTCCTACTGTACCACCATATAGTATCTCTGTCCTGTTCCTACTGTACCACCATACAGTATCTCTGTCCTGTTCCTACTGTACCACCATATAGTATCTCTGTCCTGTTCCTACTGTACCACCATATAGTATCTCTGTCCTGGTCCTACTGTACCACCATATAGTATCTCTGTCCTGTCCTGTTCCTACTGTACCACCATATAGTATCTCTGTCCTGGTCCTACTGTACCACCATACAGTATCTCTGTCCTGTTCCTACTGTACCACCATATAGTATCTCTGTCCTGGTCCTACTGTACCACCATATAGTATCTCTGTCCTGTCCTGTTCCTACTGTACCACCATATAGTATCTCTGTCCTGGTCCTACTGTACCACCATATAGTATCTCTGTCCTGTTCCTACTGTACCACCATACAGTATATCTGTCCTGTTCATACTGTACCACCATACAGTATCTCTGTCCTGTTCCTACTGTACCACCATATAGTATCTCTGTCCTGTCCTGGTCCTACTGTACCACCATATAGTATCTCTGTCCTGTTCCTACTGTACCACCATATAGTATCTCTGTCCTGTCCTGTTCCTATTGTGCCACCATATAGTATCTCTGTCCTGTCCTGTTCCTACTGTACCACCATATAGTATCTCTGTCCTGTTCCTACTGTACCACCATACAGTATCTCTGTCCTGTTCCTACTGTACCACCATACAGTATCTGTCCTGTTCCTACTGTACCACCATATAGTATCTCTGTCCTGTCCTGTCCCTACTGTACCACCATATAGTATCTCTGTCCTGTTCCTACTGTACCACCATATAGTATCTCTGTCCTGTCCTGTTCCTACTGTACCACCATATAGTATCTCTGTCCTGTCCTGTTCCTACTGTACCACCATACAGTATCTCTGTCCTGTTCCTACTGTACCACCATATAGTATCTCTGTCCTGTCCTGTTCCTACTGTACCACCATACAGTATCTCTGTCCTGTTCCTACTGTACCACCATACAGTATCTCTGTCCTGTTCCTACTGTACCACCATACAGTATCTCTGTCCTGTTCCTACTGTACCACCATACAGTATCTCTGTCCTGTTCCTACTGTACCACCATATAGTATCTCTGTCCTGTCCTGTTCCTACTGTACCACCATATAGTATCTCTGTCCTGTCCTGTTCCTACTGTACCACCATATAGTATCTCTGTCCTGTTCCTACTGTACCACCATACAGTATCTCTGTCCTGTTCCTACTGTACCACCATACAGTATCTCTGTCCTGTTCCTACTGTACCACCATACAGTATCTCTGTCCTGTTCCTACTGTACCACCATACAGTATCTCTGTCCTGTTCCTAGCCCTAGCAGCAGCCAGGCTCCCTGCTGTGGGGCCACCAGTCTGACCCCTTGACCATGTGGCTGACACATGCTGAGTTAGGCCATTTCCAAATCTGTCTGGAGCCTGGCATGGGGAGATGTGGTGTCCAAACACTACCAGCTGACAAATAACACCCAGCAGTCTTTTCTACAGCCCCACTGTGGTATGTTTTAAGCAGCTATGTTTTCTAGTGTGTGGAGGCTAGTCTAAATGCCAAGCTGGGATGTGGACTCTCCACTCTGTGTTAGTGTCTGTGTGAGAGAGGGTAAGAATGTGTATGTGTGTGTGTGTGTGTGTGTGTGTGTATAAACCCTGGCCCGCCTCTGAAGGACCAGAGGGCCTTATTGATTTCTTCCCCTCCGGCACGACAAGGGGCAGCCCTCGTAGATAAACAAGGTCACTCCCCGGCCTCCATGAGGACCCCTCAGCTGTCTGCAATGCTACCGGACAATCCCACACACCCTGCCATGGAAAGGGTATGACAGACAACAGCATCGGACGATAAACCGGACAAAGACGCTACTGAACGAAAATACGATATCGACCGGCCGGGTTTTGGACCTGTGGTCCAGGGAAGGTTGAAGGAGGGAAAGAAAGAAAGAATCTACTCGTTGTGTTATTCAAAGCGGAAGTTGTTTCTGTTTGGAGAGTTTACAGAGTTACAGAGTCTCCGGTCTCTCTCTCTCTCCCGGGAAGGGACTCGTTTTATGAAGCTTTACTATCACTTCAGTCCAGTGTGTTGAGACTGAAGGTGTTGGTTCCCTCTCTTATAAACGGCTGTAAACTAAACTAGCCATTTCTACTCCGAGCAGTCAGCAGTAGCACCACAATCTGCAATACTCCCCCCAACAGCTCCCTCCCTATAACATGTTATTGCTGATCTAAGAATCATTCTAAAAAGGTTTGTACCATCTCTTCATAAAGCTAAATATAGCTTTGTGTGAGTATTTTATGATGGACTTTAATAAATTGTTACAATATAAAACCTTCTGTTTGGATTCTTTGGCTACGCTCCGAGATGCAGACAGTTCCAGTCCTCCTCATGGATTTAAAAGGAATGGACTGGGTGTAAGGAATGGTGTCCACCCCCTCTTTCTAGCCCATGCTTACACCAAAACAATGCTTTAAAACCCATGAGTCCGAGTGAGCAGATAGATACACGCTTCAGGAAGGGAATCAATACAATTTGGAACAACTCGACGACAGCAAAATCAAGTTCAGCTGGAAAATAAATGCAATCAAGTTGGTTGTGCAAGCTGACTTCATCCTATTGCTGCCACCAGGGACAAGAGGTGGACCAAAACTATATCCATACATCTCTATACAATATATGCCTGAGCAGACAGATGATCTACCTGCGTGTCCTTGACTGACGTGGGTCTTCATGTCACTCTCCTCTACACAGACGTAGTCACAGGCGCTGCAGCACAGAGAGAACATCCACTGCTCCTTGTCCACGTGGAGAGACATGTGGCTGACGAACTGGGCGTTCAGCCCCGTCTGGAAACCACACGCATGGCAGCTGGATGGACAGGAAGAGGGAAGGATTGGTTAAACACTGATCTCAGAACAGGTTATAGAGGGGATAGGACATCATTAATTCCAAATCAAACCCCAAAGCCTGACCTCAGACCAGGTTATAGAGGGGAGAGGACATCATTAGTTCCCAATCAAACCCCAAAGGCTGACCTCAGTCTAATAGTACCTGTAGTAATAGGGGAAGGTCTTCCCGTCTCGTCCCTCAGCGGTGCTGACGGCGCTGACCATCTGCTCTGCGTCGGTGCTGACCAGCTTGACAGAGTGGATGGTCAGGTGTTGGTTGAGGTTGGCTCGGCACTTGGCTGCATAAGGACACAGGTGACACGTATACTTCCGCTCCTCTGGAAGGACAGATGGACGGACGGACAGACAACAGGAGCAGACTCTCAATGTCTGAGAGAGAGAGAGCGGTAGGTCTACAGGCACACATACACGGGGACACACATTCGTACACACACTTATGCGTAATACGCACACCATATACAAACGCATGCAGGCACACGCACACGTACGCAAACATCATGTATCCACAAATACAATGAGTACATCCCTCTGTATAAGAATGTCTGCTTAGTGGACCAAATACACACACACACGCAAATCCTATTACATCAGCTACTAACTAACGCACACACACACACATTTGGCCCGAGGACATGAAACCAGGGAACCTTTGTGTGGCCCGGGTAAACCAAAAACAACCATCGTGATGACATATGCCCCCGTTTCTGCTCTCTGTGGTGTGGCCAAGCTGTTCTCAGCCAAACAACCCACTCACAGGGGGAGTGTATGTGTGTGCGTGCGTGTTTTGTATTAGTGTGTGTGGACCATGAGTTTTCATGCATAATAATATGTAGGTTTTTCCATAAATGTGGGTGCATTAAAAATACTAATTTAAATAAAATTAAAATTGAGAATGCATTATATTTTACAGCAATGACCCTTATACTTGTGGTAATGCCAGGGGAGCTGAGATCTCTGATCTGAACCACTGAGATTCAGGACCTCTGTTTGGATGTCTCATCCCAAGGATCGCTTAGACGGTAGTGTGTGCTGTGTTCACATGTCTTTAAACACTGAGTGAACAAAACATTATGAACACCTGCTCTTTCCATGACATAGACTGACCAGGTGAATCCAGGTGAAAGCTATGATCCCTTATTGATGTCACTTGTTCAATCCACTTCCATCAGTGTAGATGAAGGGGAGGAGACAGGTTAAAGAAGGATTTTTAAGCCTTGAGACAATTGAGACATGGATTGTGTATGTGTGCCATTCAGAGGGTGAATGGGCAAGACAAAATATTTAAGTGCCTTTGAACAGGGTATGGTAGTAGGTGCCAGGCGCACCGGTTTGTGTCAAGAACTGCTGCTGGGTTTTTCACGCTCAATAGTTTCCCGTGTGTATCAAGAATGGTCCACCATCCAGCCAACTTGACACAACTGTGGGAAACATTGGGGTGAACATGGGCCAGCATCCCTGTGGAATGCTTTCGACACCTTGTAGAGTCCATACCCCGACGAATTGAGGCTGTTCTGAGGGCAAAAGGGGGCGCAACACAGGGGGCGTACACTCAGTGTATGTATTTATATGTATTAATATTTATTCATACAGTACCAGTCAAAAGTTTGGACACACCTACTCATTCAAGGTTTTTTCTCTTTATTTGTACTATTTTCTACATTGTAGAATAATAGTGAAGACATCAAAACTATGAAATAACACATATGGAATCACGTAGTAACCAAAAAAGTGTTAAACAAATCAAAATATATTTTATATTTGAGATTCTTCAAAGTAGCCACCCTTTGCCTTGATGACAGCTTTGCACACTCTTGGCATTCTCTCAACCAGCTTCATGAGGTAGTCACCTGGAATGCATTTAAATTAACAGGTGTGCCTTGTTAAAAGTTAATTTGTGGAATTTCTTTCCTTCTTAATGCGTTTGAGCCAATCAGTTGGGTTGTGACAAGGTAGTGGGGGTATACAGAAGATAGGCCTACTTGGTAAAAGACCAAGTCCATATTATGGCAAGAACAGCTCAAATAAGCAAAGAGAAACAACAGTCCATCATTACTTTAAGACATGAAGGTCAGTCAATACGGAACATTTCAAGAACTTTGAAAGTTTCTTCAAGTGCAGTCGCAAAAACCATCAAGCGCTATGATGAAACTGGTTCTCATGAGGACCGCCACAGGAAAGGAAGACCCAGAGTTACCTCTGCTGCAGAGGATAAGTTCATTACAGTTACCAGCCTCAGAAATTGCAGCCCAAATAAATGCTTCACAGAGTTCAAGTAAGAGACACATCTCAACATCAACTGTTCAGAGGAGACTGCGTGAATCAGGCCTTCATGGTTGAGTTGCTGCAAAGAAACCACTACTAAAGGACACCAATAAGAAGAAAATACTTGCTTGGGCCAAGAAACATGAGCAATGGACATTAGAGCGGTGGAAATCTGTCCTTTGGTCTGATGAGTCCAAATTTGAGATTTTTGGTTCCAACCACTGGGTCTGTGAGACGCAGAGTAGGTGAACGGATGATCTCTGCATGTGTGGTTCCCACCGTGAAGCATGGAGGAGGAGGTGTTATGGTGTGGGGGTGCTTTGCTGGTGACACTGTTGGTGGTTTATTTAGAATTCAAGGCACACTTAACCAGCATGGCTACCACAGCATTCTGCAGCAATACACCATCCCATCTAGTTTGCGCTTAGTGGGACTATCATTTGTTTTTCAACAGGACAATGACCCAACACACCTCCAGGCTGTGTAAGGGCTATTTAACCAAGAAGGGGAGTGATGGAGTGCTGCATCAGATGACCTGACCTCCACAATCACCCGACCTCAACCCAATTGAGATGGTTTGGGATGAGTTGGACCGCAGAGTGAAGGAAAAACAACCAAAAAGTGCTCAGCATATGTGGAAACTCCTTCAAGACTGTTGGAAAAGCATTCCAGGTGAAGCTGGTTGAGAGAATGTCAAGAGTGTGCAAAGCTGTCATCAAGGCGAAGGGAGGCTATTTTGAAGAATAAAAAATATAACATATGTTTTGATTTGTTTAACACTTTTTTGGTTACTACATGATTCCATATGTGTTATTTCATAGTTTTGATGTCTTCACTATTATTCACAATGTAGAAAATAGTAAAAATGAAGAAAAACCCTTGAATGAGTAGGTGTCCAAACTTTTGACTGGTACTGTATGTGTATTTATATGTACGTATGCATATGTATTAATATGCATAAAAGCATGTACAGACACAGTAGTATGTGGTTTTGCATCAGATATGGTGTGGGCCCCAATGCTGTGTGTATGGATCCATCTGGCTCTATCCACTCTGGGGGGCAGCGGTGTGTGTGCGCGTATGTGTGTGTCTGCGCATCAGTGAGTGCGTCCGTCCGTGTGTGTGTGTGTGTGTGTGTGTGTGTACTGGGACGCAGGGCAGCCTTCTGGCTTGGTAATTACGCGGGCAGTTTTCCCACTGAGACTAATCATGGTGGTAATCTCTTTAAAGGAAAGGGTAATCCAGTCTACTAAACTTTATTTACTTATTACAGGGCATTACACACACACAGTCACACACACAGACACACGCCAAGGGAACAATGACAAGACATGTCACAACACACACAGGGAACTGTACGCAGAGATGCAAAGGGAGTGTGTGTGTGTGTTCGTGTGCTTAGTGGACTCACCTGTGTGTAGAGCCAGGTGTCTGGAGAGGGTCTGTTGCCTGCCGAACACCTTGCCACAGACAGGACAGGGGTAGAGCTGCTGACTGCTTAGTATCCCCTGGGACATCCCGTTCCCCCCCGGCTCTCCACCAACCTTCTCTGGGTCTGGAAACACACACACACAGAGTACCGTCACCATCACAGTTCACCATATTTGACTCACAACTTTCTCATAACCTCCCCACAACATTTGCACCAGGAGGTGAACTGAAAGTCCACATATTGTAGGAAAGCAATCAGCAACTGAAACGGAATGGAGTCCAACCTTGTTTCATATTAGTCCAACTCTACTCAAACCCTCACATCTTTCTCATACCAACAAACACTATAGCCTTCTCAAGTTCTTCTCAATCTTTCTTCCTCTCCATGCTAATCAGACTATACCACACTGTGCCCCTTGCCCCTTCCTTATCCCTCCATACAGTACACCTCTGTGTGTGTGTGTGTGTGTGTGTGTGTCTGTGTGTGTGTGTGTGTGTGTGTACCCTCCATCACCCATGAGTCCTAAGCCCTCTCTAGTGTGTGGTTGTCCATGCTAATCAGACTATATTGTAATACACTACCACACTGTGCCCCCTGTCTCACCCAGGGATACAGCAGGGAGGGAGGGGGAGAGAGAGAGAGGGAGGGGGAGAGAGAGAGGGAGGGGGGAGAGAGAGAGGGGGGGGGGGGGTAGAGAGTATGAGAGAGAGAGAGAGGTAGAGAGAGAGTGCATAATAGAGAGAGGGGGAGGGAGAGGCAGGGAGGGGTGAGGAAACGTGAGAGAGGGAGAGAGAGTGAGAGAGAAAAGGGAGCACCTTCTCACCCGACAAGAAGAGATACAGAATTAACCTTCTGATGAAGGCACGGCTCTCAATTAGGATTCCATGCCACTCCTCCTCATCCCCCTCTCCTCCCCTCCATCGGGTAAATAAATAAAAAAGTGGACAGGGTGGGCTTCCGTCATCGACACAATGCAGCTAGTCTCAAATGGACGCCTGGCACCACACTACCTAGGATCCTATTGTTCTCAATGATTAGACAAGGTAGGGGGAGAGTGGACTGACTATACCGTACTCCACACAGGATGGCCTTTCACATAGGGACATTTAATAGGGAACACTGGAAATCACCCCTTTACAGTCCACTATTTACCTGCTGTTAGCTTATA
>NW_028167181.1:3454277-3505371 GCF_964263955.1 Coregonus lavaretus
CAGACCTTGTTATTTTTCAGGGAAGAAAACACCGGAGGATAGACAGAGAGAGAGAGAGAGCGAGAGAGACAGAGAGGGAGGGAGGGAGGGGAGGGAGGGGGAGGGAGGGAGGGAGGGAGGGAGGGAGGGAGGGAGGGAGGGAGGGAGGGAGGAGAGAGAGAGAGAGAGAGAGAGAGAGAGAGAGAGAGAGAGAGAGAGAGAGAGAGAGAGAGAGAGAGAGAGAGAGAGAGAGAGAGAAGAGAGAGAGAGAGACAGAGAGAGAGAGAGGAGAGAGAGAGAGAGGGAGAGAGAGAGAGAGAGAGGGAGACAGAGAGAGAGAGAGAGAGAGAGAGAGAGAGAGAGAGAGAGAGAGAGAGAAGAGAGAGAGAGAGAGAGAGAGAGAGAGAGAGAGAGAGAGAGAGAGAGAGAGAGAGAGAGAGAGAGGGAGAGAGAGAGAGAGGAGAGGAGAGGCTGAGGAGAATGAGAGAACATGTAAAGGTGGAAATAGATAGAGGGATAAGAAAAACAAAAAGACAATGAAATAAAGAAAAGGGGTGATGAGAGGAAAAGAGAAAAACTAACTGAAAGCCACAGTACGAATCAGCGAGACATTTACTAGCATCAATTCTGTTACGTAGTAAAATATATATATATTTTTTAACATTCTTGCCAGGCTCGGGAGCATCATAAAGACGGATCCCTCTCTCGTCTCGCTGAGACCCCAGACTAAGTCTGCATCCTGAATGGCACCCTATTCTCTATATAGTGCACTATTTCTGACCAGAGTCCTGGTCCAAAGTAGTGCACTATAAAGGGAATAGGGTGCCATTTGGGATGCATCCTGAGTCGGTCAGCGAGCCAGACTCCCGACCGGAGGAGGAGGAAGCACTGTCCTGTCCTGTCTGAGTAGCAGCACGTGTGTGTGTGTGTGTGTGTGTATGTGTGGCGGCCCAATTACTCCCGTACACTAAAACAGATCCTGTTTATAAGCACTACAACATCCTGTGCGATACCCGGAGGGGGGCTGTTTTGGCTGTGTGAACTGATGAGACAGTGAGGTCGGGAGAGAGCGGCGGGAGGCTGGGAGTGACAGTTTCCCGTCAACTAGGAAACCAGATAAAGATCATTCCTCTATTGCTATCAGACACGGAACATCAGACAGCAACATCCATCACTTGTGGTGAATGTGACTCAACATCAGCACAAAAAGACATTAACAAGATAGGATGCTATGTATTTTACCACCCAAGAGCCAACACACAGTACCCATCACAACCATCAGCCAATGACTCATGTGAAAGAACACAGCAGTGTATCAGCATCTGATCCTGTATTTAAACCTTGTTTCATTCCCTCCACTGCTCTGTAGCTTGACTACCACCCCCCCCCCCCCCTTCCATCCACCCTCCCTGCCGAGTCCCTGTCACCTGACTAAAGGCGGGGGTCGTCACGCATGTCACAGTGAGAAATGGAAGTGTCAGCGGTACGGGAGGGAGCAGAGAGAGAGAGGGAGAGAGGTGGTAATTCTATCCTCACCTTTAAAGGGAAGCCAGAGCACCTACTGACCCCGGGCCACACATTCTAGGGTGAACTCTGACCCCGTGACCACACCGGTGGGTGTTAGGTCTGTGTGTGTGTGCCAGCCCCGACCCTTCCCATCTATTATGCACAGTGTGGCCTGGCTGGGAAGGACGGAGTAGAGCCATTACCTGGAGATGGTATCAGCGTCAACAGTGGGGGGGGGGTTCCTGATCCCTGGGGTGTAGCCACTCACTGAGGGCCAGGCGCCTGCCTCTCTCTGTGAAATGTTAACATGAAACAACATGAGAGTCTGGATTCTGATAACATCTAGGAGAGGAGAGCGCCTGCTGGTTGAAAAAAAGTACTTCCCCATAGGAATAGCCATATAGGAAAATAATAAAGGTATTTGTAGGAGCTAAAAGCATGTGTCCTAATCACATTTGAAGGATACCATTTAAAGCAAAAAATTGACTCCATTCTTTCCAATCAGAGTTGATCAGCTGTGGTATTCCATTAGTGAAGACAGATCCCTCTGGTCAATTGGTGAAAGAATGTTGACTGCAGTCTGTTCCCTTATCAAATAACTGGTGATCTGGAAAGGCCTTGCTGCTTTGTTAAGCGTTCGTCCACCTTATCTCTCCTATTATTGTGCATTGTAAAAGCCATATCTCGCTGGTCTCTGGGGTTATGTCCCAAATGGCACCCTATTCCCTATCTAGTGTCCTACTTTAGACCAGGGCTCTGCTCAAAAGTAGTGCACTATCTAGGGAATAGGGTGCCATTTGGGACGCGGACTAGGTCTATTCCCAGTGGCCAGTCCACCATCTGGCCCTTACAAAGATCAGTCAGGAGGCCATGTGAACGAACCCCAGCGGAGCAGCACCAAATAATGGATATTTCATCTCACATGCGTTTTTGGCCAATTATTTTAGCTAAATTCCCATCCCGCCCATCTCTGTCTCAAGCAACTGTCAAACTGACTGTCAGAGACACTGCCAAATCTTCAAACCAAATTACTTTTGGTCTTCTGAAATGTGTTCCTTCCTCAAGTAAAAAAAAGCAGTTAAAAGGCATGAAGTTAAAAAAGGAGAAATTAAATTCTCATAAGGATTACATGCTTTCATTTGTGGTTGAATGCTACAACATCTCTAAAATAGAGGTTGAAATTAATGCAATCAGCCAAGGTAGTTCCCCAAGCTACCAAGTATAAATGGTTCATTGAATCAGAGGTTCTGGCATCTCTTTAGCAAAGCACAGGTGAATGGAGGGCACAGCCAAGTCTTTGTATATACAATCTCACTAGGAGCACCTGCTCTAGGCTATTCTTCAGTGTGTCAGTTGAATGACTGGATGCAGTATGTAGGTTTGGAGTATTTTATACTCCATAATATGAACCTAAATTCAACAATTCCTTTTATATTTGTGTGAATTGTTGTGAATTGTTAGATACCACTGCACTATTGGAGCTAGGAACACAAGCATTTCGCTACACCCACAATAACATCTGCTAAATATGTGTATGTGACCAATACAATTGGATTTGATTTGATTTGGAACAAGGCTACTCATTGTGATACTACTGTATTTGAATAGAAAAAGCATGAAATATGTCTTGGAACTATGAACAGAATGCTATTTAGTCATCACTACTACTACTACTACACAGGTCCTCTTCCTACCTCTTCCTACACCTTTAAGTCTCCAGCCTGTATCTCTAACAATCCATCCGTCTGTTACTATATGTCAACAGGTGGCTGGCAGCCTCCAATCCAAGAGCCAACACATCACCTAACATGACGCTCTCTGTCTCTTTGATTGCGCAACACTGGGGAGCGTGTGTAACTGTGGCTTGTCCATCCCTGCATAGTTCAGACACAGACAGACAGACAGACAGACAGACAGACAGACAGACAGACAGACAGCCAGACAGACAGACAGACAGACAGACAGACAGACAGACAGACAGACAGACAGACAGACAGACAGACAGACAGACAGACAGACAGACAGACAGAAGTCTAACAGACAGAGAGACAGACCCAAACAGACAGCCAGAGAGACAGACAGACAGTGGCCTAACATACAGACAGACAGACAGAGGCCTAACAGACAGACCCAGACAGACAGACAGAGGCGTAACAGACAGACAGACAGACAGAACACAGACAGACAGAGGCGTCACAGACAGAGAGACAGACAGAGGCCTAACAGACAGACCCAGACAGACAGACAGACAGACAGACAGACAGACAGACAGACAGACAGACAGACAGACAGACAGACAGACAGACAGACAGACAGAGGCGTAACAGACAGACAGACAGACAGAACACAGACAGACAGAGGCGTAACAGACAGAGAGACAGAGAGACAGAGAGACAGACAGGGGGCCGAGGGGTCCCTCCTCTCTTGGCTCCTGGTGCACAGATCTCTCTTTATGCTCCTGTTTATTATGCTCCCAAGTAATCCATGCCTTGTTCACTACAGCAGAGACGCAATATGTCAACATCTTACTGGTGGTTCTCAGAGTTCCAAACAACAGATAGGGTGCAGTGAACCTACCGTGTAAACTTTATACAACACATTCAGCAGAACTGTAATTATTTACAAAAAACTGCGCATGGGAATTTTTTTTCCGGAGGGGGCTCCTTTTTCCCCAAACGTTAGATGTAACGAAATTTCGTTCGCGCAGTTGTTGCACAGGGGCCCTTTTCGGGATTATCTCATTAAAACGATTAATTTAAAAAGGACCATGTTAGGGCGCACTCCAAAGCCCTTTCGATGATAGAACTGAAAAGGAGCCCTTCTTTGTTGAGGTGGCAGACAATGGACTTATGGGATGTCCACAGGGTTATATGTGTGTTTAGCTTTTCAGAGCGGGGCTAGCTATCTCACTGGTTTGTTTATGTCAACGTTCCACCTTCAGTGTTTAGTGCCTTAACGGTCTGATGGAAAGTTCTGGAAAATGTAGTCCACCGTTCCGTAAGGAAGGGGGAAGAGGGGTTGTTGGGAGAGGGGGTATTTTTGTGAGCACCCCTACAATGCTCCACCTGTGCCTCAGCCATGCCCCAGAGGACCACCCACTTAGGGAGAGAGAGGGCAGTGGAGAATCCCTATAACCTCTTTGGGTGGGCAATAAGGCCTTGAACTGCAGCAGAGTGTTATAGACAACTGAAAGACTCAGGGGGAAGCAGCACTCGTAGTACCATGAGAGAATGCTGATGCTATTGCACCACAACAGCAGGACAAAAGCAAGACCTGCTGTGAACAAGGGAGTTCTATCAGAGCGTGTGTATGTGTGTGTGTCTGTGTGTGTGTATTAACTGTAAGTTGCTCTGGATAAGAGCGTCTGCTAAATGACTAAAATGTCAATGTAAATGATGTGTTTCAATCTGTCTAAGCCAAAGCAAACAGAAGTAGATTTTTTTGCTGTATGGATCATTCCCATTCTGATATATATGCAGTAATAACTGGGCTATTGAGACTGTGATTCATGTTGAAGTGAAGTGAAGGGAAGGGAGGAAATCCTTGTACAGGCACATTTCTTATCCATTGACAACTGTAGTGGTAAACTGAAATATAACATACAGCTTGTAAAACAATGCAGGGTAAAAAAAAAACACAAAATAACGATTTATATTCTGGGCCATAAAAACAAAAGAAACACTGTTAGTGTTACTTTCTACGTTCAGTGGCTCGTAGCTATGACCTCAGAGAAGTGATAAGAAGAGCTGACATAAGAAGGACTAGCCCAGTTATCAGTGGGAGTTAAGCTTGAGGTCAGCCGTCATCAGGGATCTGTTTTGTGTCTCTCTGGGCTTTTAGGGTTCATTCCGTGGACAATCAGGCCAGGGCCAGGGCTGAGGATGTGTCCAAAATGGCACACTATTCCCTGCATAGTGCACTACTTTTGATCAGGGCCCATAGGGTGCCCTTTGGGACATACAGTATGGCCTAAGACTGAGAGCCAGGCGTAGAAACACTATTGCCAGTTCAGACTTCAGCTTTAGAATCCCTGTGATGTTCTACTGTCCACTCAATACAGTGGCACAATAAGCACTTGTCAGTGTTGCAATAAGCCAACATTTCAAACAGTGCAACCTATAGCCACCAGTCGACATATTTACCATGGTCTTGGAGCAATGCTTTGAATTGCAATGTCCATTGTTCCCCTAACTCTACCTCTAACTCTATGGAACCAGGCCCATGCCTGCATTAAGTGCATTCTGGGCCTGTTGGAAGAAGCCTTGCTTGGTGAAAAGGCTGCAGTTGTCTACATGGAGAGCAGAAGGGATGCGTGTGTGTGATTGATGGCTTGAGAGAGAGGTGAAGGCCTCGTCCCCGGTGGTCTTGGAGCCTGGAGCCACTGTGCAGCGACCATTACTCCTACCGCTCCTAATGCTACGTCTAGCTCTGACCATGTCCCCGCGTCGTTGACATCAAACTGACCGCGCGGACAGTCCTCCCTGGCCCACCGCCAACGGCACCAGATAGACAGCTGCTCTGACGATGACACAGCAAATAAAAAGAATGCAGCGTCCTCATTACTGGGAGGGTTCTTCGCACTCCTAGATAAAGTTTGTTTAGCATTTGTGTTAGCTGATATAAAAACAAATGCGACCATTTTATCTTTGGAATTGGATAGCGTAGCTGCCTGATGCTGTTAAGCTCAGCCCCATCACTGCACTGTGATGCACGTGGTGGAGGTGGAAAACACACGGAGGACGGAGGATAAAACAGGTTCAGGAACACTATCCATGTTCAAATAAACAGAAGTGTGTGGGGCCTTGGAGAACAAACACGTATTCATTAGGGCTTCGTCTCTCCATCTCTCTCTCTCTCTCTGCCATGCTGGCGTAGTGTGTGTTTGAGCAGCGATGCACACACACACACACACACACACACACACACACACACACACATACAGACACACACACACAAACACACACACACACAGACACACTCAACTAGCCGCCCCCCAATTAGACAATCAAACAGCTCCAGTGACCCTTGGCTCCCCCACCATGGGCTGCCTGTTCCCTTGTTTACCCCAGGACCTGACTGATGGATAGTATTGTTTGGCTGTGTTGTATAGGTTAAGGGATATATTCTGCAGATCCCAAACATGCCACACATGGCCCCTTGGTCAATAACACTCATATCAGTCCAAGGCCCCTAAATGGTAAAAGGGTCAGTGTAAGCCAGCGCCAATGCGTGTGTGTGTGTGACACCACCACCAGTAAATATTTAGCCAGTCTTCCAATGCTGTGACACACCACCAGTCCAAACAATGCTTCTTAACAATTATCAGGACATCCTCTGTGTATTAATGCGTCATAATACCATAGATGTTAATTTAGTATTTTGTTTTCAAGTCACGAGAGAGAAATATTTTGTCAATTTGAGATTGCGTACCACCAGTGCTGTAGATAGTCGGTAAGATACTGCTACCTACCGCTGTTTGAATATATCAAACAACAGAAAAGGTATTCCAAACACAATATCCTACAGGTATGTGTCTGCGTATGCTGTGCCTGCATGAGTAAACCAACCATTGCCTGTACCATATAAGTCTATGCCTGAACATGAGACTATGGCAGTGTTTGAACTTATATGAAAACAGAATTTTCCTGAGTTCATATGCAGACACACGAGAGAACAAACACAGCCAGTCAGACAGAGATGCCAAAGCAGACTGTGTGTGATTCGGTTCACAGTGTCTCCTCATCAGTGACCCCCAGACACAGGCAGAGGGTGCATCCCAAATGGACCCTTATTCCCTATATAGTGCACTATTTCTGACCAGGGGCCATAGTCAAAAGTAGTGCACTAGATAGGGAATAGGGTGCCATTTGTCACGCAGTCAGACAGTCCCAGTGTTGATTACAACGCTCAGACATCGAAGACTTCACCTCTCCACACGACATGGCTCACAGAGCCCATAGAGGCAGCTGGATAAGAGGACCACAGAGGTCGTTTACCAAGCTACTGATGAATCCAGACACATCTCATTGACTAAGTCAAGATGTCTCATGGACTAAACCACCAGCTCTTAAGATGTTTTAGAAACAAACACTCCTTTTTAGCTTTGCTTGTCCTCAGGGTGCTTTTTAGTCCTTCAGTTTTTATTGTTATTCTTTCGTTTTTTATCCTCTGATGTTCGTTGTGTAGTAAATATTTCGGTTTTTATTTTCATTGTTTTTATGAGTTTTTTTCTTCCTGTGAAGTACATTGCGTTGCATTTCATGTCTGAAATGTGCTGTATAAATAAAGCTTGATTTGATTTGATTTTGATTTGAAGTGTCAGTTTTTCAATGAAAGGCCATCATGCGTAACTATATAGTCTGTAGACAAGGACTGCAGAGCAAAGTAAACACACAATATAGCCAGACACTTCAACTAGAGTTGATTTAAGGGTTAAACCTGCACACAGAGCTCAAGTGTTTGGATGCTATTGGTGGGATACAACCGCAACAGCACACTGTCCAATTCACCATACTAATATTTGGAAGCGTCAAGTGGTGTTATTTAGCAGTCTCTTTCCGTCTCCCCCTCAAAACAGCATGGAAACTGCAGGTTGAGAAAGATAGTAAAGAAGTCAAGAAATAGAATCCTTGAAATGCATCTGAGCGTTGCGCTGTGGTACGCATATGATTTATGATCAGTCGTCCTAGCTCTAGCTGTTGGCGGCTGGTGCGGGCGTATCTCACACGCATTGTTCAAGACGACCAGGTCAGCTTTCACTTGGATATCAAAATTCACAGACAGAGAGAACAGCAGAGAGAGCACTCTGCTCCACGGTGGGCCAAGTCCACGTCTCCATCCCAAATGGCACCCTATTCCCTACATAGTGCACTACTTTTGCCAGAGCCCTAAGGGTAGTGCGCTATGTAGGGAATAGGGTTCCATTTGGGATGGAGACCTCATGCACCACAGGAATATAAAGCCTCAATTTATTTAGCCTCTTCATAAAAACCATACCACATGGCCCTGTGTCTTGGCTTGGAAATTCACAAGAACTTCCAACAATCAAAGACGTACAGTGTGTCAGAGGAATGATTGATTCCTAGTGTACTATAGAGTACACTACTTTTGACCAGAGCCCTAGCAAAAGTAGTGCACTATATAGGGAATAGGGTGCCTAGCCTATAGCGCAGTTTAGTGTAGCGGACCGGTTTTGTCAGCGGCTGTGGAGCTGCGTGACACTAAACGAACCACACTTCCCCATTGGCAGTGGCGCTCCCTCGTCTGCCGGTAGTGGAACAAGAACTTAAACCGTTTTTAGATTACCACATAGTTTTATAAACATCCATGTCACACAAGATGTCACCACAACTTTTCATGTACTTTCATTCAACGATATTCAATTTCAGAGCATCGTCTTTGTTTCTCATGATGTATGATGAATTTAAGGAAATAATTCCAACACATTACAGTTTTTTACAATCACTTTGGCACTAATTTCAGAACCTTGATGTCATTTTTCAAAACTCTATGTCACACCCTGGCTCTGGGACTCTATTTGTTGAGCCAGGGTGTGTTTATTCTATGTGTTATATGTCTATGTTGGGGGTTCTAGTTTGTTGATTTTCTATGTTTGCCTGAGTGACTCCCAATCAGAGGCAACGAGTGTCAGCTGTTGGCTGGTTGTCTCTGATTGGGAGCCATATTTAACTGTCTGTTTTTCCCTTTGTGTTTGTGGGTTTTTGTTCCGTGTTCGGTCATTGTTACCGTGGACTTCACGAGTCGTTTCTTGTTTTGTTTATTGTTTCTATTATCACTAAAGATAATAAAGTTAACCATGTTCGTTCATCACGCTGCGCATTGGTCTCTCCCTGACGATCGTGACAGAAAAACCCACCGTACCAGGACCAAGCAGCGTGTCCAGGAACAGGCAGACTGGACATGGGAGGAAGCGCCGGGAAAGGAGATGGAGAGGCTGGCGATGGCCCAGGTGGGCAAATCGTGGTCCTGGGAGGACATGCTCGGGGGCAAAGGGCCATGGGCAAGGATTAAGGCCCTGGCGAGAGAGGAGCAGCGGCGTCAGCAGTGTCATCGTCGGAAGGACGAGAGGCAACCCCAAAAAAATTTTAGGGGGGGGCACACGGCATGGGCGGCTGGGCAGCAGGAGGCTGCCACAGGGCGATTTGGAGAGGAGGCCACCGGGTTTGGGGGGCCAGAAGGCAGGTTGGCGGAGCCTGGATGGAGAGCAGAACCAATGTCCCGTACTCAGGCATGGCAGCATGGGACGGGGCAGGTTCCGCGGTATGCGGAGCGGCGTACTGTGCCACGAGTGGTCCGGCATAGTCCTGTACGTCCTGTGCGAGCACCCCGCACGTGTCGTGCGAAGGTGGGTATGCAGCCAGGACGGAGTGTGCCGGCTCAACGCTCGTGGTCTCCAATGCCTCTCCGCGGTCCCGGATATCCTGCTCCAGTGTCACGTGCTGTTATGCCAGTACGGGTACACAGCCCTGTACGTCCTGTGCGGATGCCTCACACAGAGTGTGTGAAGGTAGGCATTCAGCCAGGACGGGTTGTGGCCGCTCTTCACTCCAGGTCTCCTATCCGTCTCCACAGCCCGGTTCGGCCTGTCCCTGCTCCACGCACCAAGACTACGGTGTGCGTCGCCAGCCCGGTCCGGCCTGTCCCTGCTCCATGCACCAAGCCTACGGTGCGCGTCGCCAGCCCGGCCCGGCCTGTTCCTGCCACTCGCACCAAGTCTACGGTGCGCGTCGCCAGCCCGGCCCGGCCTGTTCCTGCCACTCGCACCAAGTCTACGGTGCGCGTCGCCAGCCCGGCCCGGCCTGTTCCTGCCACTCGCACCAAGCCAGGGGTGCGAGTCGTCAGCCTGGTCCAGCCCGTTCCTGCCACTCGCACCAAGCCAGGGGTGCGAGTCGTCAGCCTGGTCCAGCCCGTTCCTGCTACTCGCACCAAGCCAGGGGTGCGAGTCGTCAGCCTGGTCCAGCCCGTTCCTGCCACTCGCACCAAGCCAGGGGTGCGAGTCGTCAGCCTGGTCCAGCCCGTTCCTGCTACTCGCACCAAGCCAGGGGTGCGAGTCGTCAGCCTGGTAAGGCCCGTCGCTGCTCCACGCACCAAGCCAGGGGTGCGAGTCGTCAGTCCGGTGAGGCCCGTTCCGGCTCCACGCACCAAGCCAGGGGTGCGCATCGTCAGCCCGGTCCGGCCCGTTGCTGCTCCACGCACCAAGCCAGGGGTGCGAGTCGTCAGTCCGGTGAGGCCCGTTCCGGCTCCACGCACCAAGCCAGGGGTGCGTATCGTCAGCCCGGTCCGGCCCGTTGCTGCTCCACGCACCAAGCCAGGGGTGCGCATCGTCAGCCAGGTCCGGTCCTTTCCTGCCTCACGCACCAAGCCAGGGGTGCGCGTCGTCTGTCCGGCACAACCCGTGCCTGGGTCACCGGTGCCTAACCAGGTACCGGTCAACGGCTCCACTACGGAGCTGAAGCTAACCGCTCCTGCTACGTCCAGTCCAGCTCCAGCCAGCGGGGCCAGACCGGACCAGGGGCGCTATGGGGGGTTTGTTGGAGGGTGGTGGGCAAGGCCGGAGCCAGAACCGCCGCCGAGGAGGTATGCCCACCCAGCCCTCCCCTGTTTTGCTCTTATTGAGGCGCGCGCCTTTAGGGGGGGGTACTGTCACACCCTGGCTCTGGGACTCTATTTGTTGAGCCAGGGTGTGTTTATTCTATGTGTTATATGTCTATGTTGGGGGTTCTAGTTTGTTGATTTTCTATGTTTGCCTGAGTGACTCCCAATCAGAGGCAACGAGTGTCAGCTGTTGGCTGGTTGTCTCTGATTGGGAGCCATATTTAACTGTCTGTTTTTCCCTTTGTGTTTGTGGGTTTTTGTTCCGTGTTCGGTCATTGTTACCGTGGACTTCACGAGTTGTTTCTTGTTTTGTTTATTGTTTCTATTATCACTAAAGATAATAAAGTTAACCATGTTCGTTCATCATTGGTCTCTCCCTGACGATCGTGACACTCTAGACACAAAACTCAAAACGGTCATCACTTGTAACACAGGCTGTCCAGTGTTCAAAACATTGCATTGTGCATTCATACCTTTAAAGAAATATTGCACTTGCACAATCATTGGTTCAAAAAACTAATTTATTGTGAAATACCAATGAAACGTTAATTTAGATCACCCACACACAAGCAACCGATAGTTTCACTCTGTCATTGTTCGTACAATCATTAAATATTGTAGTACAAAATAGGTGATACATGTTTCATTATGGTACTACATGTAAATACATCCCTGTAAAAGTACTGCAGTAGTAGAGAGAATACTACAGACACAGTGGAATCATTGAACAAAATCTGAAATATATTGATGAAAAACAAAACAGTACTGTAAAACATCAAATGCAGTGTTCCTCAACTTGCTTGCTTGTACTGTAAAAAGCAAAACATAGGAGTGATTACTGTACTTCTACATTTTCATCAACTCTGTCTTGTGGTTTTGGCCACAGGTTCTCATCTACATCACAATGGATGTTTTCATTAGCCAAACATCTTGGAAAAAACCTTTGGCCATGGCGAATCCAGGCCTGACACTGGTCTGCCGTGATGTCATTGCATGCGTCATCCATGGCCTGGAGAAGAGTGACTTGTTCATGAGGGCACCTATCATAAACCTTCCATCTCCATGTGGAGAAAAATTCCTCAATCGGGTTAAGGAAAGGAGAGTATGGGGGTAAATACAGGGTGGTAAATTGTGCATGGGCCTGAAACCATGCTTGCACCATATGAGCATGGTGGAACCTGACATTATCCCACACAATGACATAGGTCACGCCACCAGCTCTACAGGCCTGATCGAGCTCATCAAGGAAGGTTACAAGGGGACCATAGAAACGGTGTCTGATAAAGAATGATGATGAAATATTACATCCATAGATAATGTAGTCTAATTGGTTCATGCTCCACGCTAATTGGTGACAATGAATCTCGTTACTTTGAAACTTTCATGATCTAAACATGGAATATTGTTTGTCTGTTTCCATACAACTATGCATTAAGAGTAATGCAACAGTTACTTATCATTTTGAGCAGTTGTATCAATTGATAGTTGGATAATTGTAATGAAATGAATAGACACTCATCTGAAATGTAATGTGTGAATTGCCTTTTGAAATAGTAGTACTTTGATGTTAAGTTGTGTCATATTGAACAGGTGACTTTTGTTAATAATAATATAATATAATATGCCATTTAGCAGACGCTTTTATCCAAAGCGACTTACAGTCATGCGTGCATACATTTATTTAATTTTTTTGTGTATGGGTGGTCCCGGGGATCAAACCCACTACCTTGGCGTTACAAGCGCCGTGCTCTACCAGCTGAGCTACAGAGGACCACAATTAAATGAACAAATGATCTTAGTTTTATGTGTATTGTATCCAAGCAATTGAAAAAAGTGTTAGAGTTTTGAATGATTGGTTGTGAGTTTTGTGTCTAGAGTTTTGAAAAATGACGTCAAGGTTCTGAAATTAGTGCCAAAGTGATTGTAAAAAACTGTAAGTAACCATTGAGATTTCACTTAAAAGAGCTGCTGTCTGTCTGTCTTTGTGCTTGCCTTGCAGCTAACCACCCTCTGTGGATAAAGCCCTGAACAGACAGAGTCTCATCTACTAACTCCATGACAAGAAGACAGTGTCCTGCTGACACTGCCGAGCCCAAGATGCTCTGTCAAAGACACAAGATGGATGACCAGTGGAAGGAAGCTCTTTATCAGAGTATTTTATACATCTTAAGTCAATAAAGTATACTTAAAGTCTTTGGTGGTCCTCTGGTCTAGTGATATCAGCATCTGGAATGCAGCACAGTAGGGACCACAACCGAATACCCCACCACACTGTATCTTTGCAATTAGCTGAAGATAAACTTGGGTTGTGCACTGTCCTGATTTATACTTTGTTCCCTAAAAATATTTACAAAATGAGCTTTCCCACACATAGCGTAAAAAAGGCAGCCTCTATTTATGGTAATTGGCTCTGGTCTAATTAATTTGTTGCCTGACTTTGAATGGCCATGAGAGTAGTGAGGGGCTGATAGTGATGTGTATGTGTGTGTGTGAGAAGGGGGGGGGGGGGATCTGCGTGTCTGCTGCTCTGTGGAACAGTCTGTCCATCCATCCATCTGTCTGTGTGTGTGACGAGGGCTTGAGGAATGAGGGGGAGACGTGCGGTGGCAGACAGGGCGGTGACCCCACTACTCTGGAGGAGATGGGACCCTGCTGAGAGAGGCCTGAGGCCTGCGACTCGACTGCTCAATCACCCTGACTCAACCCTTCAGTCAGTGGGGCCGACACCGAGGCCACGGCCCTGACACAACCATCATCCAGTGGTTAATGAGAACCTTATGGCCAGAGGAGAGACGGACGGACCTGACTAGCACACAGATGTGCATGACATTGTAGCCATTAAGCAGTTGTTAGATGATATATGAAAAGTTAAAAGAAGAGGTGAGGAAGAGCTAGCCTGACGACTCACACTAAATTATTCCGCTGCTCTGCCATTCGCTACATACTAGAGTCTGAGACTGCCATCATTGAAGTTGCTTGTGATGACGAGGTGTATGAAGGGTGTTGTACAAAACAAAGTCATCAGCGATTGGATCATCTCTAACCAATCAGAGTATCAAAGCCAATGACGAATTTTGAAACTTCCGCTTTACCCACTTGTGTTCTGGCTCTGGCCCAACCCATCGGTTTCTGGACCAATCAGATGACCACGAATGTGTTGGCATTTGGTAAAGGGCAGGGGATGTACTCAGATACAGAGTCACTGTGGAGAAGAAACTAACGTCCTTGGGCATGGCCTAGCATCTGGCCAGAGCAAAGAGTCTGAGTAGTCAGGTTAAGGAAAAGTTGCACCTGGACATAAATTGCAAAGACATTTTGGATGTCACTGTGTTTTGAACGAACCAGCAAGACGAACCAGCAAGACGAACCACAAGCAGTTTTGGTACGCGCCCACACCACGCACACACACGCACACACACGCGCACATGCACACAAACACACACTTGTATTAAACCGTATGTTCAGACTCTTTGCTATCTGTCGCATCAAAGCTACAGCCAGCCAAATACTTTCCATGGGTTGCAGTAGCCGCCAAAACACAAAATACTAGACGGCGGTTTGAATTACATTTAGGTAGGCAATATGAAAATGTATACTGTAACAGCCGGGCCTTGTTTCCTAGCAGACCTACCTGGGACTAACTGAAAGGGATTTGGAACAAAAACATCCTGAGGTGAGAAGCTGGATGGCTGCATTATAACTATGACTCACTGCTGGTAATCAGATCCCAGACAAAAGGGGCGGTTTTCAATTTGGGTTTTGATATAAAAGAACAAGAGAGAGCCAGACGACGAGGAAATATTCCTCTGAAATGAGACCTCGAAAACTATTCCCCGGGACAATAAAACTCAGTTGGGTTCCCAAACCGTGACCTTTGTGCAGGGGGGATGAAAGAGGAAACGTTTCAAACCAACACACCTAAACTGCCATCCTCTCCTCCTCTGGAGCGGCTTTTCCATTCCCTTTTCCGTTGTAAAACAACACAGCGCGAAGAGTCCATGTAAACCAGGGTTTCACAATCCTGGGAATACCACCACATTACAGATGTCTGGGGAAAGGTTCAGGTTGAACTATCACCATACTATCACACCAATCTCCCCTCATGTGGAGAGAGGAGAGAGGAGAGGACCACCTTGGGAGTAACAATTTCCATAATGGTGAATAAAAACCGTTTCCACTTCCCTTAATCTAAATAAGAGCTCCCATTTATTTATCTATCCGAGGCTCATATCAACCTTTTTGTTTGAACTATAAAAGTTGAATATAAGTGGAGATAAAGCAACACTTCAGACTAGTTGCCTCTGATGATAAGTCAGTGTTTATAGAGTATTAACAGAGAATTGATGCTGCCACATTTGCCGCCCCAACAAGAATTCAGAGCATAAACCAGACGGCGTAGTTAATAAGGAAAGGTACAAATTGCTTAGAGAGGATACTGACATTGTTTAGATTTTAACCTGCGTCAACAGAAATCTCACCCACCATGTATATGAACAAGTATTTACGCAAGTATTTGCTAACAATGCCATTTTAGAAGAACAGAACTGTTTGACGTTCCTCCTTTCCAGGAACAGCAACAAAAACGGTCCAGGAACATTAAAACCATTAACGAATGTATGCCGTTTACTTTCAGGGCTTTCTCGTTGAATATCTAACAAGAGATGTTCAGTCCAACGCCGAGGCTTTGTTAAGGACCCGTTAAAAAGTTGTGAAACCCATCAAGACAAAAACTGGGATCAGATCAAATAGTAATTTCCCTTCAATATGTGCGTGGTGGTAGTTCCTCATTTGTCACATATACATACACATGGTAAAACACTCCCCTCCCTCCTCCTATCTGGTTTGGATGCCATAAGGTGAGAGGAACACTCACTAGACTGAAGACTCTACCTGATGGAGAGCCTCAGAGGCCAAGCAGGAACAGATGGGCCGAGCAGAGCAGAGCGGCGCGTGGGGTACTGGAGAGGAGAGGAGAGAGCATCGACAGGCAGTCAGGGACCACCATCAACGCTGCTGCTAGCCTGCTGCCCACACCAGACCACACTTACCACACTTCCCCTCCCATTAATTTGCAGTGCACTGATGCTAAACTGTAATGAATCTGCAATTTGCACACATATGTGAAGGAGGAAGGGGGAGAAGGAGGGATGGATGGAGCATACATGGTTCTACTTTGGGTCTGTTGTTAACCCCTACTGGAAACATTTACAAATAATTGGACCAAGAAAAGACATCCATCTGTTGGATTAACCCTTCGCTAGCCTGTAGGGATGTGGCACTTCCTAGGATGGGGAGTTTGAAGAAGAGAGACAAAAAGATACAAGGCATTATGCGAGGGACATGTATTTCTTTCAAGTAACACTATGAAATCAGAACTTTTCTACCTGTGGTTACTCAGTTTCTCTAGAACTGTCAGGATCATAATTAGAAGACAAATGTATCGTTGAGACAATGAAAAAGGCGGGGTAGCATTGAGGTGTTCTCTTTAAGGAGTGTCATGCATCTCAAATCATTAGATAAGGAAGTATTCTATTTGTGATGGAGGAGTACCGCCCTCCCGGTCGGTTTGGCCCACCACGGGTCAGGTCAGACAACAGCCTATGGGGTCATTGTTTGTGAATGTCCCTGTTGGACAAAATCACTGATCAGCCCCTACTAGGTTTATTTTCCTGTAAGGAACACTGCAATCCAATGCGGCTACGCTTCATTTCATTCTCAGAGGCAGGGGAATTGCTTCCCTCTCTGATACAATATGTCCCTGACATGGTGGTGGATGGTGGGGGTCGAGGCATCGAGTGTCATGTAAACAGTCTCAGGACTACTTGGTCTTCTCGACTTGCGCAACAACCTGGTGGTGTCTCGTGCCACCGACCAGCGAGCTGCATGCGGAGCCCCTGGGTGGCTTCAGTTACTCACGGTCCTGTGTGTACTTTAGCCTAAGCATCCCCAGACTCATCAGGGCTAAGGACATTCTGCTGGGGTGGTAGAGGACAGAGAGAGCAGGGTGGGGAGGACAAGGTAGGGGGGGAGCTGGAGGGAAGGCAGTGTGGTCCCGGGTGTGATGGTTGAACCACTGTGATTTAGAGGCTGTTGATTCCGGGCAGGCGGCCCAGGCTGCCGCCACTGACCCACTGCGGATGAGTCCCGCCGCCGCGTAAGTCACTCCACTTAAAACGTCTGCATGTGTTTAGATCCGTTCAAGTGGAAATCGGGCGCCGCACACACACACACTGCTGTAAATGTTCTACTGGATAAGAGTTCTTTCTTTCCTCTCCCCCTCCAACTAAAGCGTTCATAAACAGATGGTGAAAGCCTCATTAATCTGTTGTCACGACTATTAATGGCATTGTGAACACGTTCCATGCTCGGTGCGTCCCGAAGCTTAGCGCAGCCAAACCCTGGACCATTAGAGCAGGTGTGAGAGTCACACAGTGCTTCTGTGTGGTGGAAGGAAGGTAAGGGAGAGAGGAGATGAATGAATGAATGAGGAGTTCAAAATGAGGCTCTCTCATTAACAGCCATACTAGGACTGAGATGGAATGATAGAATCGCCAGTTAGTCTGAAATGTAAAAAGTCAACAGTCACTTTTTACTTCACACTTGATTAGACACTTCCTTACTTAAAAACACAAAGAACACTGCAAACCAACTGAGTTCACTCACCGCCACCATCCACTACCACTACAAGAAAAACACAGAAAAGCACAAAAACTCTGATCTGAGTTGTGGCACTATCCAACTCCATATGCTTATGATAATGACTAAAAGAAAGCAGCGAGATTCATCACAAGACGAATACAGCTGACACTCATACTTACAGCCACACAGAGAGAGGAGAATGATTGTTCCAGTCGGTGCATGTGTTGCTGCATGTGTTTCTCATTGTGCTTACAGTTCACTGGGATTCAGCCTATGATGATGACTACAACCCCCCTAACTGGCAGCCCCACACACATACACTCACACACGCATGCACCCACACGCACGCACACACACACACACACACTGCAGCTCCTGCGATGAACCCAGTTGGGGCTGGATGGGACCCACAGCTAAGAGTTAGCCACCAGAGAGGCTTTAGGAGTAGTAACGAGCTGTGAGGTGTGAGGCTAGCGGTGCCTAGAAGAGGGATGGGAGGTGAGTGAGGTGTGAGGCTAGCGGTGCCTGGAAGTGGGATGGGGAGTGAGTGAGGTGTGAGGCTAGCGGTGCCTGGAAGAGGGATAGGGGGTGAGTGAGGTGTGAGGCTAGCGGTGCCTGGAAGAGGGATAGGGGGTGAGTGAGGTGTGAGGCTAGCGGTGCCTGGAAGAGGGATAGGGGGTGAGTGAGGTGTGAGGCTAGCGGTGCCTGGAAGTGGGATGGGGGGTGAGTGAGGTGTGAGGCTAGCGGTGCCTGGAAGAGGGATGGGGGGTGAGTGAAAGCAGAGTCCTGTCTGTCATCAGGCCATGTTTCTCATTAGGGTGACCTACAGCAGGGCTGTGTTCAGTAGGGGGGGGGGTCTGAAACAGGGAGGTAGGCTTTTACCTGAACGTGTCCAGATTAGGTAGACTACTGTTCACTTAAGGTTTGAAACATTTTGAAACTGGGAGGTAGGCTTTTACCTGAACTTGTCCATTGTGGATACACAGATTTTAAAGAAATGTTTTGCAACTGTGTGCCCTATTGACCACGGCACAGAAACGTAAGCAAAGCTATCTCCCCGTGATGCGGAGGAAGAGCAGGAGGAAGAGGAGGAGGGTGTAAGAGGATCTCACTGAGCTGCAGACCCATGTTGTTGCTCCTAGTGTGGTCATATGTAAACCTAACCATAACCCCATGGGATATTCTATTCCTCCCTCCATCCATCTGATCACATGCTGAATGAGACAACGAGGCAGAGAATTTCCCAACTGACCCTGCTTTCTCGTAGGTCAATATTTGGGTTTTGAATGTTCAACATAAAATGTGTTCAACTTAAATCTAATGAATCTTTCTCATGTCATGGAAACATAAAAACACAATTAATATGAACTGTATTAGACTAGTAGACTAGGGTTTCCTTGACTATGGTATTCCCAAGTTGTTCACGTTTATAGTTTCACCTAAAAACTATAAGTTAAAACAGCTTTAGCAGGGTGATAGGCCTTCAGATGTGTATACTAAGATGTCAAAGGAATTAGGGTGGGAAGCATCACAACAACAAAATGACAAGATAGTTGAACATGGCTGTTTGTATGTGTAGATCCAAGCCTCTTGCCACTCCGGGACTCTGGGACACATTGTTAACTTCTAGCTGTGGTCTGTCTTCCCCTCCCTACCCTGTGATTCTCTCTCTGCTGCCTCTCTATACGTAGTCCCGGCGTCCCACAGCTGCATCCCACATGTTTTCACGCTGTTCAACAATGTGGCTGTATGTCATTCTGCTGTTCTCAGACCTGCTGTGGTGCTTCTTCTTCTCCTTCTTCTTCTTCTTCTTCTTCTTCTTCTTCTTCTTCTTCTTCTTCTTCTTCTTCTTCTTCTTCTTCTTCTTCTTCTTCTTCTACAACAATCCAACACGCCAACCAGCCCTCCCAGTCTCAGCCAGCTAGTCCGCTTTCTCTTAATGCGTACTGTACCGCACTGTAAGCCACGGCGAAACTCGGTTCCAAAAATGTTCAGTGGGGTAAGACAAAAGAATGCTGCGAGGACAACTTCAGAATGCAGGGAAGGAAAGAAGGGGGGTAATACTTCAGGTCGGATCTGGCAGGCAGAGGCTCTGCCCGGGTCATAGCAACACAGAGTCATTTCCATAATTGCCCCACAGTCAAATCAGGCTGGATTCCTCTGGATCACTTTAGATTCCTGTAGATAAGCAGCCTACTGGGCTCTGGTCAGTGCCTGCCAGGCTGCGGACCCCCAAAGAAGAACAGGTGCGGTAATGGAAGTGATTTCCAGCCCCTCTGTGTGTTTCCAGAGTTTTTTTGTTGTAATTGCCACAGGACATTCCCCTTGCCTTTTGGATTGCTATCGTGTAATCTCTCTGAAGAGAGAGGCGAATGAAAGAGGATTTGTCCTGGGTTTGGCTTTGACTTATCAGTGGTCTTCAGAGGAACAGCAATACCTTTAATTACAGTTCGTAGGGTAGGCGGCAAACTGCTGACGTTGGGGTAACGCTGCCAGGCGGTTTTAACAGGTCAGGCCATGTGGTGTCCATGTGATTGGTGACAAATATTAGTTTGCAATCATTTTGACCCTTCAACATTTCAAGCCTGAAACATTGTATTTTTCATGTTCATTCACATTTCATCATTAACCAAAGGAAGAAATTGAGATTTAAAATGATCAGAAAAGTCGAATTACTTAAAATATTGACTGATGGATCAATGTATCAATAATCATTCAGGTGTGACCTCACTTCCGAATTCCAAACTTGTTGTGCCAGCCAGCTTCCTTGGCCACCAAAATTAGGCTCAAACCACTTCATCTGATAGCAATAGTGTACGTAAATGTTTCCGAGAATTGGTGGGGGGGTTTGATGTGGTTACTTTTACATTAAGACATGCAGCCTAGTGTTGGCTAATGCATGCCATTATCTGGATCACGTTCCCAAAATATATCATCATGTAAGTGCTATAGATATGGGATGGAGAATACACATGGAACGACATATGCAATAGACTTTACAATCCTAGAAAGAATAATTTATAGAATGTATTCTCTAGTGCACTTGACTTCTCAATCTCACCTCTTCAATTATTCTGTAGGCTATCACTTACGACAGCCCGTCCTGTGCTGACAGCCAGGTATTCATCGTTCTGTTCCTCGGTTGTGTAAAGCCAAGTGCGCGCACTCGTGCTGTCATACGTCACTGTGCTCGCTCCTCTTCTCGCGCGCTGGTTAAAAAGAAGGAGGAATGAGCAAGGGGAAACATGTGAGCGCTCTGAGGATATAGTGAGAGACAATTTTGTGCTTACTTTTTTGACCCAATGCACTGTGCTGAAACGGATTTTAAATCATAAGGAAGGACACAAATTAAGTTTACTGCTATTCTCAGAGTTAGCTTATTCTTTGGTTTGTTTTCTTTACGAGAGAAAAATGTTTATTTCTGTGTTATGGCATCATAACCAGCACTTCCATTAATTTATCTTAAATAACTATTTTTTCTTTAGCAAATATTTAATTCTGATTACTTTGTGCATATATCTTTCTTACACAAACGTATTATATTCGTTTACCTGTGATACAGCATATATAAATATAGAGAATATAGTATTTTGTAGGTTTGCACCGTTGCTTTCAACAGTGATTGCTCTCATTTCTTTCGGTTCCAACGTTTTTTCAATATGAGGCATTTGAAATTTGTACTAGTGTTGGCTATCGCAGTCAACGTTTGGGAATGTGGGGATGCGAAATTTGGCGAGAAGGGAGAAATAAGCCCGAGGAGAAGGAGATGTTACGACGGGAGCATGCCCAAGCGACTGAAGAAGAGGGAACGAAAACTGTCAGTGGACAGCGGTGCAAGCAGCGGGGAAGTTTGTCACAGGTTGTACCCTCGTGTGTCATGCTGCCCCACCAGGCGTGCTGCTTATCAGATAGTCCACCGGCGGGATGCCAGGGTATGTTGGGCTCGTTGCATTCTTTCATTGTGAGAGCTGTCTGTAGGCTAATGCCAAACGCCCCGGGGAATGTATTTACTGCGTTGTGTGCCTTTTTGACTTGTTGTTTGTTGACAGTAGTAGAATTAACGATATATGAGGGAGGTGGGACTGTGAGGGGAAAATTCAACCATAGCCTACTTACAAATTCTGGCGTTGTCCAGCCACTCTAGGCTTTTTTTTAGGTTTCTTGGTCTGTCACATTAAATATGTAGAAAATCCATAAAATTGTAAAAACAAATTAACATAATTTCTCGGCTAACTATGCAGTTTAAAAGTGGGAAATTATATAAGCCTCCTGTTTGTTGGTCTCGAGCGTGTCCAAAACGTTACAGTGTTACCATGGTTATGGTATAACCTTTTACGTTCATCCCAGCGCTACAAAATAACACCACACGAGCGCAGTCCAAGTGAGTCAGCACCGTCGACTATCGTTAAATTCTGCAAAGTTTTTCTTTGCATCCCACACTGCAGTTATGCTCACGCGTGGCTTGTTTGTCAGCGCGCTTAGAATGTCTTTTGCAACAATGTTGCATGTTATTATGTTTTTCTTATTTCCAATCAGTTCCTGCACATAACGTGCGCGTGTGCTGCACATAGCCTACGCTGATGCCCGTTATATACTATTAATTATAGTCATGTTTAACTGCATGGACGAACGTTTAACACTGTCTACATAGGCTACGTCGAGTTCACGGTAGAATTCGCCCTATTCTCATGTAAACCGCTCCCAACGAGTCGACATATGCGGCTGGGTGGTATCACACTTTGTGTTGTGACAAAAAGCCATATTGCATCATTTAATTTGATCAAGTCATGCAAATAGGAGGAAAAACCCTGAATGGAACAAAAATAACCTCGACTTCTCCCCCTCCCCACTACACTGCCCACACACAGAGCTCTTTTTGCTTATGGCAAAAGAAAACAACAACACCATTGTGTTTGTTAGTTTCACTAATGGGTGAAGCTGGAGAACATCACTCTCCCCCCTCAGTCCCTTGGCTCTGTCCAAGTGTTAAGGCTGCTGAGAGGGTATTATTTGTCCTTCACTCCCCTCTCTCACCCCCATCCACCCCCCTCGCTAACTTACACCTATTCCCAAAGGACAAGTGTTTTGTTTAAGATTTTTAACACCAGTCTTAGTGTTGCCTACAGCACGGCCTCTTTTCTCTAAAGGGGCTATGTGTGGTGGTCTCTCTCTCTCTCTCTCTCTCTCTCTCTCTCTCTCTCCCTGTGATTCCTGATGGTGAGACCTTATGAGGCTTGTGCAGCCCACATTGTCTAAGATTGAATGACAAGCAAATGTTTTCAAGTGTGACCTTTGTGCATTGATATGTTTGTTCCGGCAATTTCACTGACAAAAGCCATTGTGCAGATCCTATCAAAGAAATGAGTCCTCCTGTAACAGCTGCTCCTCTCCAGTGAGCTGTTTACACATTGGCTTTTTGATCAAGTCTCTGTGAGAAGGACAACGACCAGCATAAAGGAGCTTATGGAAAGGCATTTTGCATTTGGGCTGTCCATGTGAGCTGGCAATATTGTGTTATTGATGTGTTACGACACATTTCCCCCCACATGCCAAGGTATGTCACACAGATGGATGTTGTGCGTGTGTGTAGGTCGGTTTGTTTACCTTCGGAAACTTGTGTTCCTTGCGTTTCTGTTCCCGCAGTAAGGCTATAATAGCGCTCGAACAGACTGGGATCGAGCCTACTGACTGAGAATTTCTCTCTCTCTGCTTTTGAGTAGCGAGTCGGTGGTGAAATTTTGCTGCTAAACACAACAAACAAAGGTCCTCTTGTTCTGGTTTGTGGTGATGGCAACATTGGAGCCCATCCCAGCAACATATGGGCACAGGGTATGGCTGAGAGCCCACAAATGCTCCTCTCCATGGACTGTGTGCCAGCCCATGGCACGCCGAATCAATGGGCAATTTAGAGCAGGAGGGCGGGCAGGCAGGCATGGCCACGGTGGTAGTACACACATGGCTTTGGAGGGGTTAGTAGTAGTAATAATATAGTAACGTATACCACTTAGCAGACACTGTTATCCAAAATGACTTAAAATACAGTGAGTGCATATGTTTTAGGATCTGTATACTGCGGGGATTGAACCCACGTCCCTGCCGTTGTTGGCGTCAAGCTCTTACCAACTGAGCCACACATGACCACTACAGTTACAGAGACAGAGAGACAGTAAAACAGAGACATGGCCAACCAGGTTTTAGCCCAAGCTGAGCCTACCTTGCCTAATGCTGAAATGTCAACACTTCTAAAGGCTAACGGCTTTTAGCTGCTCTGCACTTTTTATTAGTATAGTATTAGTATATTTATGAGTATATTTATTGCTTGTTTATAGCCGGGTTTATCAACCTCTGTGTGTGCTTCTGGCAAGTCCTAATCACCCGTGTTTTACACTGTTCCTGATAAGAGGAGTAGAACAAACATTCTTTAGCCATCTCTAGTCGTGGTCCTGAGGGGCTATAAAACAACCAAAGGGCCTGTGTTCAACCTGTGGTCACAAAACAGTCTCGAACATGACTGCAGGGTGGCCGTATCGTTAAGAAACATCTTTCTCTTCCAGACCTTGTCAGGTTGTTGTTGAACTGAGAGAGAGAGAGCGAGAGAGAGAGAGGGAGGTGTCCATATGTTGGGCCCGGGTCTGCAGGCCTAATTGACTAGGACAGACTGCTAATTTGTTGATACCAGTGTGGGAATGATGTGCCTGTCTATCTCTAAATTGGTGTTTACACACGGACGGACCTCACACAGTGCAAAGCACTACCTGCCTGCTGCCTAAGCAGCACACATGTCTGGATGCAGGACAGATTACATTTGGTTTTATTACACCTAATTTGTTACGTAAATAATCCCTGCTAATTTCTGGGGTCTAAATCTCTTGTTTACTTTTGTTTAGTGACCTAAGTAACGCTTCAAACCCTCTAATTTGCCTCCATCCATTTTGGCCCCAGCCACCCTGACATGTGAAATGTAATTTGAATTTAACTGTTTGTATGCTTAGGTAAACATGTCGTGAGGGAGAGAACCTTTTTCTCAGAAAGTGCAGCGTAATCTGGGTTTAAAAAGTGACATTAAAAGGTAATTTTGGTGTGGGCATAGTTCATCTGGAGAAGATTTTGACATGGCTTTAGGTTTACCATAAATAAAGCTGCAGCAGTGGATCATTAAAGGTAGGTTATGTCATCTCCATGCTAATGTCTTACAATAATGTTTATTATAAACTGGTTTGTTCGAGCCCTGAATGCTGATTGGCTGAAAGTCGTGGTATATCAGACCGTATACCAAGGGTATGACTCAATATTTATTGTTACTTGTCTGATTACGTTGGTAACCAGTTTATAATAGCAATAAGGCACCTTGGGGGTTTGTGGTAAATGGACAATATACCACGGCTAAGGGCTGTATCCAGGCACTCTGTGTTGCGTCGTGCTTAAGAACAGCCCTTAGCCGTGGTATATTGGCCATATACCACACCCCCTTGGGCCTTATTGCTTAATTATACAATATTGCTGACATTCCAGCAAATTACAAGCCATGTTGAGGTGTAAAACACATTCATGTTCACTAAGTCCGTATTCTAATCCATCATTGGTCCTTGTGGCATGTGGTCCCTCCCCCCAGATCTTCTCCACCAATAACACAGAGTGCAGCCGTCTCCTGGAGGAGATCAAGTGTGCACACTGTTCGCCCAACGCCCAAGTGCTGTTCCACTCCCCCGAGTCGGACAAGGTCCCCCTCAGGGAGCCCCATCTGCCACGCCTCTGCCAGGACTACTGCAGAGAGTTTTACTATACCTGCCGCGGACACATACCAGGTAACCATTCTACTACACCAGCTACTAAGATATACCAGGTAACCATTCTACTACACCAGCTACTAAGATATACCAAGTAACCATTCTACTACACCAGCTACTAAGATATACCAAGTAACCATTCTACTACACCTGCTACTAAGATATACCAGGTAACCATTCTACTACACCTGCTACTAAGATATACCAGGTAACCATTCTACTACACCTGCTACTAAGATATACCAGGTAACCATTCTACTACACCTGCTACTAAGATATACCAGGTAACCATTCTACTACACCTGCTACTAAGATATACCAAGTAACCATTCTACTACACCTGCTACTAAGATATACCAGGTAACCATTCTACTACACCTGCTACTAAGATATACCAGGTAACCATTCTACTACACCAGCTACTAAGATATACCAGGTAACCATTCTACTACACCTGCTACTAAGATATACCAAGTAACCATTCTACTACACCTGCTACTAAGATATACCAGGTAACCATTCTACTACACCTGCTACTAAGATATACCAGGTAACCATTCTACTACACCTGCTACTAAGATATACCAGGTAACCATTCTACTACACCTGCTACTAAGATATACCAGGTAACCATTCTACTACACCTGCTACTAAGATATACCAGGTAACCATTCTACTACACCTGCTACTAAGATATACCAGGTAACCATTCTACTACACCTGCTACTAAGATATACCAGGTAACCATTCTACTACACCTGCTACTAAGATATACCAGGTAACCATTCTACTACACCTGCTACTAAGATATACCAGGTAACCATTCTACTACACCTGCTACTAAGATATACCAGGTAACCATTCTACTATACCTGCTACTAAGATATACCAGGTAACCATTCTACTACACCTGCTACTAAGATATACCAAGTAACCATTCTACTACACCTGCTACTAAGATATACCAGGTAACCATTCTACTACACCTGCTACTAAGATATACCAGGTAACCATTCTACTACACCAGCTACTAAGATATACCAGGTAACCATTCTACTACACCTGCTGCTCTCTCTCTGACTCACTACATACTGCCTAATGTCTGAATAAGGCAATATTATGATTCTGAGCAGGTCTCCTCAAGGTCCCCAATTCAAAGTCAGCAAACAGTGGTGAACATATAGGTAGCTTGGTTTTACTTACGCAAGAAGCAGTGGAGCGTAAGGACTCAATAAGGAATATTTATTTATGTAAGCTTACCTCATCTGACCTCACCTCCACTTGGTGGTTGAGCCTGCCTGCCTGCCTGCCTGCCTCACGCCCCCACACACTGGGAGAGCCTCGTCGCTGTCTCAGTCTACCCACCCTGGCTGGCAGACGTTGCCTACTGCCGCTGTCAGCCCAGCACTTTGTTAATTAGTCTGACTGCACACTTTAGACCTGGCAATCAAGAGCAGTGATGTTGTGCTTCTCTCTCTCTCTCTCTCTCTCTCTCTCTCTCTCTCTCTCTCTCTCTCTCTCTCTCTCTCTCTCTCTCTCTCTCTCTCTCTCTCTCTCTATCTCTCTCTCTCTCTCTCTCTCTCTCTCTCTCTCTCCCTCAGACTGCATGTTAAACCAACCCAGCACAGCACGTTGTTTTATTGCACCAGGTGGACAAGATTTATTTTCTTGCGCTAGCCGAGTTGTACAAATGTGTAAATACTTGTGGATTTTTTATAGATTTCTGAGTGTGGCAGCATTGTGAGAATCTTTAGTCACACTTCGACTGGTTGTAGATGCGTTATAAGGAACATGACTTCTTTATACTCACATTTACTCAAAGTTTTCCTCAATATCTTCCTCAATCTATGGAATTTAGACATAAATTGTACACACACACACACACACACACACGTAACCACACGCCCTAAACAAAGCCCCTACAATCTGCCAGAGAGCTGAAAATGATTGATTTTATGACCCTTCCTTCCCTGGCCCCGTCCTTCTTTGGCAAGCCCTCCTGAGCTGCCCTGGCTGACGTCAGCCCCCTGGCTGTGCCGTGCTGTGTGCTGTTTGGGGTGTGTAAGCTATAAGCACCCTGGCTACGGTCTAGACATGACCGGCTCTGACACCTCGCGCCACCAAGGGAGCTCCTCACACACAGCCTCAGACACACACAACCTACGGCCTGTTTAAGAAAACGCCACTCACACCATCAGTTTGTTTTCCTTGGTGATAAATTCGATGGAACGTAAACACAATCAGAGCTGCCTCGCTGGACCCGGACCTCGCCTCAGCCCTCGAAATGCTCCCCCGTACGCGTAGGCAAGGCAACGCCAGCCCTGGAGGGAGTCTCCTCCCGATGTGGAATAAGCGAGGAGATGACATGGAGATGACATGACACACTGTTTCCTCCTGGATATGATGGTATTGTGAGATGATAGGAGACCTGCTTGATAGGCCGCCCTCCCTGAAAGATCCCCGTCCTCAGAAGTAGGGCCTTTGAAGGGCTGTTACCTGTCTGCCGTGCCTCCCAGTGAAGTGCACATTCCTGGTGATCAAACGGCCGCTGCTTGCCCCAGCCAAGTCTTCTTCCTATCTGTGTCGCCGCGGCAGATTAGATCTGCTCGCAATTTGCTGAACAGAGAACAGTTTCAAACACATATGTGGTGGCTCTACACCACCACCAGCACTATCAACATAGAGAATGAGAGAGAGAGAGATGGAGAGAGAGAGAGAGACACCAGCCAGTGAGCTGACAGACAGCAGTGAGAGCTTATAGTTAAACCCAGAGCTTCATACCAGGAGCTTGAGCCAGAGAAGGAGTCAGTCACCCCCACCTTCCCTCCTCCATCCGTCCTCTCCCCCCTTTCTCCCCCTCTACGCAGATCAGCATATGTGGTGACGAATGACACATTTATTTTTCTACAAAGGTTGTGTATATGTAAAGCTGCTGAAGTGCATCAAGATGTCAAGTACTTTGGGTGGCCACCCAGGTTGTCTAGGAAGATAACCAGATGGAAGTAGAACTTTAGTGCTAGCTCACTGCCTGGGATGTGGACAGAGGTTTTTTTCCCTCTATCTCTCTCTCTTTCTCTGTCTCTCTTTCTTTCTCTCTCGCTCTTTCTTTCTTTCTCTCTCCCTCTCCCTCTCCCTCTCCCTCTCCCTCTCCCTCTCCCTCTCCCTCTCTCTCTCTCTCCCTCTCTCTCTTTTTTCCCCCAGGCCAGTACAATAAAACTGGGCTATATTGTGGAGGGAGAGAGAGAGAGAGAGAGAGAGAGAGAGAGAGAGAGAGAGAATGTAGTGCTCGGTGCCACATGTTTATGGAAGTAGTTAACCATAAATTGTCCAAATTGGATGGCCCTCTAAGTACATATCATTCTGGATACAGACAGAGGTTTTTCCTCCTATGGATTTAAGAGTCCCTTTCTGGATTTGTGTCCGTTGGCCTTTTTTTAGGGGGGTTTAAGCTATATTTTTTAAACAATTCGTTGGGTTTTTGTTCAACTTAAATTTGCATTTGTAGTAATCACTATTGCCTCTTAAGAACATGTTTAATTAAATCTAAAATATAAAGCACTGACCCAAAAAAAAAAATTGGGCCCATGTACAGTATAAATAACTAAAGATGACATTCAGAACCCTTCCAGAACTCTGCATCAACACATGCAAAGTGCTGACCAACAGTATTAAACCTGAACGGTAGCCTTTACTGTTTCTTTAAATGTCCTCCTGCTCCCGTGAAACTCTCTCCAGCTCCCCATTAGGCTGTGTACTTAGCCCTCATTTCTCCATAAAGACATTTACGGCCTGAGTCTCACTTTAACCTAGAGGCCTCCCACCCCTCCCTCCCTCCCTCCCTCCCTCCCTCCCTCTGTCTCCCCCCTCTCCCCTCTGCATCTGAAGTCCCGGGACCAGCATGGTTAAGATAACTGCAGGCACAAAGTAGGTGGGTGGCATAAGCCTGGGAGTGTGTGAGTGTGTGTTCTGAGTGTGTTTGATCTCTGTGTTGTGTTTAGATGTTTAGTGGGATATCCTATCACCTCCAGTGGTAGTGTGGTCAGCCTTGTGGTCGGTGTGGGGGGGCCGGGATGGAGGGAGGGAGGGATGTGTGGGGGCCGGAGCGAGAGATGAAAGGGGGAGAGACAGTCCTGTTTGTGTTTTTATCACTGCTGTGTTTGCTCTCCTCCTCCGCCCCTCTGAGGGTTGTGTTAAGGGAAACAATATTGTCACGGTTGTTTTTAGGTCGTGCACGGCTTTTAAGATCCACCGCTTGCTTGCGTTCTTTTCACCCTGTTAGTGGTTTTGCCCTGCTAGCATAATAAGAAGGGGGGGGGGGGGGGGGGCTTCCTAGAATCTTGGAATAATGTTGTGACTGTGGGACTCTGAAGGTGGCCAATCAGGCAGGGTTGGGTTGGGGCTGCTGTGTCTGATCGGGATATTTTCCCAGATCACTTTGTGCCCCAGACCCTGGTGTTACAACTAGCAGCTCCAAGAGAAATCAAGGTGGTCTGGGGAAGTAACCGTGTGATGGGGGCATTTTTGCTTTAACTTCCCCAAAGCACAAGCAAGCAGTGGAACACAATCAATCAACATTTGGGAACATAATTTCTTTATTTGGGTTTTGAGGCAGACAGAGTATGTCTAACCCTCCTAAAAATGTGGAAAGTTAGTGTTTGGAAGACTGGGCTGTTAATTAAACATGGTCAGTGTTGAATTAGAGTTTCTCACATTTCACATGCTGCGCCCATATGCCTGCCGGGGCTAAGGGGGGGGGGGGGGGGGGGGGGTGAAAGCATCTAGGCTGTGGCCCAAATAGGCACTGGTCAAAGTAGTGCACTATATAGGGAATAGGGTGCCATTTGGAACGGGCCCCTAACAGTGCTTTAATTGTATCAGAATTTAAGCCTATGTTATATTTAAATATTCAAAATATCTGGAAAGCTGTTAGGTATCCACAGCAGTCACCCAGGTGAGGTAGAGGTGCGAGCCATAGCAACAGGGGTCAAACAGTAATAGCAACAGGGATCTAAGGATAAAGGTAAAGATGGATGGGGCCTCGGTAGTGCACTGCCGCAGAGTTGAAGATGTGAGAAACAGTCTGAACAGCATATTCCTCACATTCTGGTCAGATCTAACCCAGTTGGCCTGTCTGGCCTGCTAACACATTCTGGTCAGATCTAACCCATTTGGCCTGTCTGGCCTACTAACACATTCTGGTCAGATCTAACCCAGTTGGCCTGTCTGGCCTGCTAACACATTCTGGTCAGATCTAACCCAGTTGGCCTGTCTGGCCTGCTAACACATTCTGGTCAGATCTAACCCAGTTGGCCTGTCTGGCCTGCTAACACATTCTGGTCAGATCTAACCCAGTTGGCCTGTCTGGCCTGCTAACACATTCTGGTCAGATCTAACCCAGTTGGCCTGTCTGGCCTGCTAACACATTCTGGTCAGATCTAACCCAGTTGGCCTGTCTGGCCTGCTAACACATTCTGGTCAGATCTAACCCAGTTGGCCTGTCTGGCCTGCTAACACATTCTGGTCAGATCTAACCCAGTTGGCCTGTCTGGCCTGCTAACACATTCTGGTCAGATCTAACCCAGTTGGCCTGTCTGGCCTGCTAACACATTCTGGTCAGATCTAACCCAGTTGGCCTGTCTGGCCTGCTAACACATTCTGGTCAGATCTAACCCAGTTGGCCTGTCTGGCCTGCTAACACATTCTGGTCAGATCTAACCCAGTTGGCCTGTCTGGCCTGCTAACACATTCTGGTCAGATCTAACCCAGTTGGCCTGTCTGGCCTGCTAACACATTCTGGTCAGATCTAACCCAGTTGGCCTGTCTGGCCTGCTAACACATTCTGGTCAGATCTAACCCAGTTGGCCTGTCTGGCCTGCTAACACATTCTGGTCAGATCTAACCCAGTTGGCCTGTCTGGCCTACTAACACATTCTACCACCAAGTGTTTCTTCACTTGTTCAGCCCAGGTCTAGCCAGGATTTGGTTTGGCCCATTCAGCACAACTCTCACAAACAACCGTCTGAAGACTTAAGGAACTAAAGCTGTGTAAACATGAATTAAGGGCAACTAACTACGAGTGGATTTAGCTTTAGCTCGCTGGTAAGTTTGATGATGATGTTGCATCATGGTTTGAATGAGGTGTGATGTCACTTGACTAGAATCGTCTTTGTCTGAGGGCCGTTGTTTGTTTCCATGGTGTTTTTCAGAGCTGTTCCAAGCCGATGTGGATGAGTTCTGTCAATACTACGGAAGGAGGGACGGAGGCCTGTGCTTCCCAGATTTCCACCGAAAGCAAACACGGGGCCAGGACTCCAACTACTTGGGAGATGAGAAAGTGGAAGACATCAACAGGTTTGTAACGTTTCACTTTCAAAATCTCTTTTACTTGTATACCTTAGGAAGAGTACATTTAAGGTACGCTTTTTAAATATTGAGTGAACCATCCAAAAAGGAGGCTTTCAGTGAGTTGAGGAAGAGAGGCCTTAGTGTGTATTGTGGCACCTCCACACTCTGAACCCAGTGTGCCACTTTGACTGGCCACCACCACCGGTCTCACCCCAGGCGATATGTACTATGAACCAGGGTCATGGGAGACATGCCAATGCCACGCCTGGATGACCCCCCCCCCCTCCGCCCCACCCACCCTCTTTACCCATCACCCATCTCCCCAGTCATCACCAAAGCCTGCCATTTGTTCAGGGTGCATTGAGCCAGGCTTTGGCCACACAATGGAAATGCTTACCCTGCGTCAGTTCAGGGCTGCAGGCCATTCCTCCCTCACTGCTAGCTAGCGGCTGTACGTCATAGACAAACTTTCACCTTTTGTCTGCTCCGGTGGAGAGAGAGCCTCTGAGCTCCCCAGCTGCGTCACAAATGGCACCCTATTCCCTACGTAGTGCACTGCTTTTGACCATGACCAGAGTCCTATGGGCCCTGGTGAAAAGCAGTACACCATATAGGGAATAGGGTGCCATCAAGCCCCCCTGATGCGAGGTGAGAACACTACTGCTGGACAAGTGACCGACTGACCGTCCTGCTCTCTCGAGCCGGACCAGACCAGAACAGACCGGACCAGACCAGAGAAACTATGCTGATGCTGTCTGTCTATGAGGTCTAGCTAAGTGCTGTCTGCATTCCTGGGGTTGATGGGGTACTACTCTAGTCGTTTCTAGTAATGACCCCTTGCTATGCTAAAGAGCACTGTAATTGTAATTGTAATTGCACTGCTCTCTAGAATGGATGACCGGGATGGCCGAGGAGAGATATAGAGCTTCTGTTGGCAGCCGCTCATCTAAAGGGAGTCTTGGTGAGCTGACTCTCCCCTCCTCATCTTCTGCCTGGGGCCGGCCAAGAGATGATGAGCAAGGAGAGAGGGCCAGGTTTTAACCACCCATGTCATCTAACATCATAAGTCTTAATCAGACCTCCCACTTCAAAACTGGCCTGAGGGCGAGAGAGAGAGGCAGAGAGAGAGAGCCAGGGAGCGAGATAGAGGCAGCGAGAGAGAGAGAGAGCCAGGGAGTGAGAGAGAGAGGCAGAGAGAGAGAAAGCCAGGGAGCGAGAGAGAGGCAGAGAGCGAGAGAGCCAGGGAGCAAGAAAGAGAGGCAGAGAGAGAGAGAGCCAGGGAGCGAGAGAGAGAGAGAGAGAGAGAGAGGCAGAGAGAGAGAGAGGTAGCACATCTGCTGTGTGTATGAACTTGACAAATGCGTCACCATGACATCATAGCACCAGACAGGAAACTGACAGGGCGAGATAACTGAACTGACACCCTTTTTCCTCCAATGAATGTCCATCCCTCCCTCAGACTCTCAATGGTAAATTCTGCCCGGCGATTGGGAATGTCTTGAAACAAGTGTGTGAGGAGCGAAAATCAGCGTCACCGCCCTCATGTGTTAGCTAGCTGTTGCGATGTTGTATAATGGAGTTTGAATGTTCTGTTTCCCACATCAAATGTGAACTGTGGTTTACGCAACACTTGTTGCACAGCTTGAGACCCCTCATCCCCCATTTAAGCATTGCTCCACTAAATTCACCCGTGGAGTGACATATGTATGTACAGTGGGGAAAAAAAGTATTTAGTCAGCCACCAATTGTGCAAGTTCTCCCACTTAAAAAGATGAGAGAGGCCTGTAATTTTCATCATAGGTACACGTCAACTATGACAGACAAAATGAGAATTTTTTTAACCAGAAAATCACATTGTAGGATTTTTAATGAATTTATTGGCATATGATGGTGGAAAATAAGTATTTGGTCAATAACAAAAGTTTCTCAATACTTTGTTATATACCCTTTGTTGGCAATGACACAGGTCAAACGTTTTCTGTAAGTCTTCACAAGGTTTTCACACACTGTTGCTGGTATTTTGGCCCATTCCTCCATGCAGATCTCCTCTAGAGCAGTGATGTTTTGGGGCTGTCGCTGGGCAACACAGACTTTCAACTCCCTCCAAAGATTTTCTATGGGGTTGAGATCTGGAGACTGGCTAGGCCACTCCAGGACCTTGAAATGCTTCTTACGAAGCCACTCCTTCGTTGCCCGGGCGGTGTGTTTGGGATCATTGTCATGCTGAAAGACCCAGACACATTTCATCTTCAATGCCCTTGCTGATGGATGGAGGGTTTCACTCAAAATCTCACGATACATGGCCCCATTCATTCTTTCCTTTACACGGATCAGTCGTCCTGGTCCCTTTGCAGAAAAACAGCCCCAAAGCATGATGTTTCCAACCCCATGCTTCACAGTAGGTATGGTGTTCTTTGGATGCAACTCAGCATTCTTTGTCCTCCAAACATGACGAGTTGAGTTTTTACCAAAAAGTTATAGTTTGGTTTCATCTGACCATATGACATTCTCCCAATCCTCTTCTGGATCATCCAAATGCACTTCAGACGGGCCTGGACATGTACTGGCTTAAGCAGGGGGACACGTCTCGCACTGCAGGATTTGAGTCCCTGGCGGCGTAGTGTGTTACTGATGGTAGGCTTTGTTACTTTGGTCCCAGCTCTCTGCAGGTCATTCACTAGGTCCCCCCGTGTGGTTCTGGGATTTTTGCTCACCGTTCTTGTGATCATTTTGACCCCAAGGGGTGAGATCTTGCGTGGAGCCCCAGATCGAGGGAGATTATCAGTGGTCTTGTATGTCTTCCATTTCCTAATAATTGCTCCCACAGTTGATTTCTTCAAACCAAGCTGCTTACCTATTGCAGATTCAGTCTTTCCAGCCTGGTGCAGGTCTACAATTTTGTTTTTGGTGTCCTTTGACAGCTCTTTGGTCTTGGCCATTGTGGAGTTTGGAGTGTGACTGTTTGAGGTTGTGGACAGGTGTCTTTTATACTGATAACAAGTTCAAACAGGTGCCATTAATACAGGTAACGAGTGGAGGACAGAGGAGCCTCTTAAAGAAGAAGTTACAGGTCTGTGAGAGCCAGAAATCTTGCTTGTTTGTAGGTGACCAAATACTTATTTTCCACCATAATTTGCAAATAAATTCATTAAAAATCCTACAATGGGATTTTCTGGATTTTTTTTTCTCAATTTGTCTGTCATAGTTGACGTGTACCTATGATGAAAATTACAGGCCTCTCTCATCTTTTTAAGTCGGAGAACTTGCACAATTGGTGGCTGACTAAATACTTTTTTTCCCCACTGTATGTATGCCCAATGCACATGAATCAAACTCACTGCCTATGGAAGTGTCTAAACACTTACTCAACCCTTCCCCTAGTGTCATGCTATTGCTTCACTCTTACTTTGTAAATCACTGGTATTAACTTACTGTCAAGTCAACTCAATCAGTGTATGTATGTTGTGGGGTGTATTTCTCTCTCTCTCTCTCTCTCTCTCTCTCTCTCTCTCTCTCCCTCCTTCCTTTCCTCTTTCAACGGGATTATCCGTCGGCGACCCTTGACCTTTTGTTCCTCCTCTGGTCGCCCAGGAAGCACAAGCACAACTGCTACTGTGCCCAGGAGGTGTTGAGTGGGCTGAGGCAGCCAGTGGCCGTGGTGCACTGTGGGGACGGATCCCAGCGCCTCTTTGTCCTGGAGAAGGAGGGCTTCGTTCGGGTGCTGACCCATAACATGGAACTGCTGAAAGAGCCTTTCCTTGACATCCACAAGCTGGTGCAGACTGGACTCAAGGTCAGTGAGGAACACAAGATGCATCCCAAATGACACCCTATTCCCTACATAGTGCACTACTTTTGACCAGGACCCATAGGGGCACTTCAAGACTGCTCCAAACTCTAATTCACATATAAGCGATGGTACTTAGTCGCGCCGTGTCTCCCGAATATAAATGCACCTTAACACCAGTTTTAACACCAAAACGGTTAACTATCAATGTAGGGAGCAGACACAGAGGGACAGCAACACTTAAGTGGTTTTATTTCTGTGTTACAAACATAGGGGAGAGGGAGAGAGAGTGGAACACAGATTTGAACACTCCTCAAACAGTTCTACTTCTAAGACCTACCTCTCTTGTCTGATCATTCTGACCAACCAAGACCCTTCCTTCCAGACTTAACCCCCACTAAAAGTGGTGTGCTCGCCAGTCTAACACTTCATTAAACAATTAAACAAAACCATCAGCTATTTATTAATTGCCCTAACGCGGCTAACTCACACGTTGTTATCTTTCAATGAGCTTAGCACACACGTTGAAAACATTGCTAATGTGCTGCTAATTCATACAAGGTGGATGAATGGCTTTTTAAGTGTTACCCTGTACTCTCCCCCACCAAGCTGTTTCCATATAGGTTAGCACTGTACAATCCCACAAGATGAAAAACTATTAGACTAAGACGTCACTGGCCAATACTTTATTTTGATAAATGGTGTCGTATGATATGATTTCACACAGCAATAGCCCCTCTCACAATAGTGGAAGACCAGCTGTATCTGTCTTTTAGTGGTCAACCCTGTCTGCACTCTCTCTCTCTCTCTCTCCCTTTCTCTCTCTCTCTCTCTCTCTCTCTCTCTCTCTCTCTCTCTCTCTCTCTCTCTCTCTCTCTCTCTCTCTCTCTCTCTCTCTCTCTCTCTCTCTCTCTCTCTCTCTCTCTCTCTCTCTCTCTCTCTCTCTCTCTCTCTCTCTCTCTCTCTCTCTCGCTCTCTCTCTCTCTCTCTCTCTTTCTCTCTCTCTCTCTCGCTCTCTCCGCCCTCAGTCGCTAAAGAAACATCTGGTGTCTGTCGAGACCATTCTAATAACGAGGGGTCTGAGGAGATGAACTGTGTTCACAGTGCACACACACACACACACACACACACACACACACACACACACACACACAGGAGAAGTACTCGTCACCCGTCCCTCTCCGCTGCAGTTTCCTTGAGACAGGAAACCATTGGCATGTCTGGTACTTCTGAAAAGAATTAGCACCTATCTGACATTTACTCACTCACTCAGTCTGGTTTGTTCTGACCTCCCACCATCATGGAAGTCCTAACTTCCAGAGAACAGGGGAGGAGAGGAGAAGAGGAGAGAGGACCCTGGAGCTGGGGCTCGGTTGGCTGGCCTCCCCCCGGAAAGATATGTTATACTGCCGTTTGGTTTGGCACCTTCTACGTGAGAAGAGGAGAAAGAGAGGAGAGGAGAAAGAGAGGAGAGGAGAAAGAGAGGAGAGGAGAAAGAGAGGAGAGGAGAAAGAGAGAAGAGGAGAAAGAGAGGAGAGGAGAAAGAGAGGAGAGGAGAAAGAGAGAAGAGGAGAAAGAGAGGAGAGGAGAAAGAGAGGAGAGGAGAAAGAGAGAAGAGGAGAAAGAGAGGAGAGGAGAAAGAGAGAAGAGGAGAAAGAGAGGAGAGGAGCAGCACATCCACGAGAGCCAATCAACAAGAAATACAATCATCACCGCCCGCCCACTCCTCCGTAGCTTTGTGTTGGCAGAGCCTCTGGGCAACAGTTGAATAGGAAGTTGTCTTTTTTTCATCGACGTCGTCTTGGAAGCCCGGGAGGGGATTGGCGTAGTGGAGCGGTGTTCCATGTAGGCATCATTTTTAACCTCAGTAGTGTGTCTGTGCCATAGACATGCAGCGTCAGGTCCAGGACCAGTAGTTGGAAACATCATCTTTATAGCTGTGAACGATTGTTAAGCTTTTGAAATGGCCTATAATTTACCATGTCATTTCAGGTTCAGTTTCAATTTCTCACCTGCTAGGACCTGTTAAAGCTATCGTAGCTCTTACCAGCATTTACCACACAACTTTACATGGAGACATCCACTTCTGCCACTGACGGTTAGCTATGTGTCACAGACAGGTTTGGGGTCAATTCCATTTCAGTTCTAGGCAATTCAGGAAGTACACTGAAATTCCAATTCTCTTCCATGCTTTCAATTAAGAACATTTGGAAATGGAATTGGAATGTGTTTTTTCTTTTCTGAATTGACTGGATTTTAAATGGAATTGACCCCAGCCCTGCTCACAGAGCTCATCTAGAGCTGTATGTATCAAGTGTCTCAGAGTAGGATCTGATCTAGGATCATCTTCCCTCATGTCCATGTAATCAAATTCATTGTGAGCTAAAAGGCAACTCTTAATACATACGGCCCCTGATGATGTTTATCCGTATCCAAGGCAATAGCTGTAGTTTATTTATTTGAAAGTGAACTGATAGTGTCCAGAGATAGGGAAATGGGGAAGAGGAGGAGGAGGGGGCACACTTTTTGGACAGGAAGTTTATCTATCACGCATGCCTCCCGCCGTTCCTTTAGAAAGAGGACAGCAGAGATTACAGGGAGGGAAGCGGACCCCCAGCGAATGGACATGCAAACAGGCCCACAGGGAGCCCAGGACGACCCTCCTGCTGTCTTATCATCATTAAACCTAACTGCTAGCGGATAAAACAATCATTATGACAATTAGAGAGTGGCTTGAGCCCCGGCAGACTGGCCTGCAGGCCCCCCTAGAGTCCTATTATGTGATGTTGGCTGTTGGCTGCTACAAGGCTCTGGCCACACGGGGCCCCCAGCACCAGGGGACCAGGGGGGGCTACCAGGGGGGGCTGAGGTGTTTACTCGCTGCATCAACAGGACATAGCTCCTTCTATACAGATAGAACACCCAGGAGCCTCAGGGGAGGGGGGGGGGGGGCTGGAGTGAGACTCACTGAGAGGGGAAGATAAGGGTTTTATCTTTGCCTGGCTCCCCTAGCTGCCACATGCTTTGATTGTAATGTTCTGTGGTTCCTTCTGCCGGCCCGGCCGATCCCCCCCCCCCCCCCCGGTGACAATTAAGACGACCCGCTCAGACACAATGCTGCCAGAGGGAGGGAGCAAGGGAGGCTCTCCTTCTCCTCTCTCTATTGCACCGTGGGTGTTCCCTGACACCCAATCTCCCCTTCTCTTCCTGTCATTACTTGGTTGTGTGTGTGTAACGCACTTGCTGGCGTCCTCTTCCCGGTAGGAAGCCTGCTAATTCCGACATTCCCTGCCACCCCTTCTTCCACACACAGAGTCCTCTCTCACTCACCCCACTTACCCTGTGGAGGTGTCACAATCACCATCCTCCAAGCCCATTGGGTCAGATACTCTCATCTCTAACGACTGATTGGCTGATTATGTTTCCCAGCTGCTTTGTGATTAAAAAGAGGCTTGCGCCACCACTGCCAGGCTGTGGCTCATATGTGGTGAAGGCGGCTCAGCGGCTCGGCGGGCACAGTGGTAAACCGTGTGGCACAGTCCTGATCTGGGCGCTGGTTTCTTTACAACTCGTCACACGGCGTGTTCAGCACGTCTCAGCTTAGTACCAACATCTGATAGTGTCATGCTGACTATAAAGCCATCGCAGCGCGTTAACTGAGGTGTTCAGGCAGTTAACTTGTTTTGGGTTTTCTGTTTCAAGCGGGAACCACTTCCAGATGCTGCAGAACGAGAGAGAATGTAGCCCAACATCCATACTTAATCTCCTTGTATCCAGCGGTGGCTGACAATATGCTGGCTTTGATTTCATTCATGGTGACACATTGCGTATGTGCAAATGGAGCGACGCCATTGTTGGTTGCTTACATCAGCCAGCGGCAAAGGCAATGGGGCGAAAGCGGTTTGGAATGAAGACATCTGCTTTGAGCAGTGTCGCCTAACACTGCTATTGAAGTGTGTTAGCCTGTGTGACAGGGCTAGGCCGCACAATAAAATATATTCACTGTGAGACAAATATCTCACTGCGTGTTATTGTGCTCTGTCACACTGCATCTACAGCTGTTGGGCTAACTCAGCCAGAGAGAGCAGAGGTTCCTCTCAGACTGTCGGGCTAACTCAGCCAGAGAGAGCAGAGGTTGCTCTCAGACTGTCGGGCTAACTCAGCCAGAGAGAGCAGAGGTTACTCTCAGACTGTTGGGCTAACTCAGCCAGAGAGAGCAGAGGTTGCTCTCAGACTGTCGGGCTAACTCAGCCAGAGAGAGCAGAGGTTGCTCTCAGACTGTTGGGCTAACTCAGCCAGAGAGAGCAGAGGTTCCTCTCAGACTGTTCGGCTAACTCAGCCAGAGAGAGCAGTGGTTCCTCTCAGACTGTCAGAGATAAGTGCCCTGCGGATGACAAATTAGCTCTTACTCCTACTGTTGACTCCCTCTGAGAACTGAAGCTCTGAAGCTGAAGGGGGGGGGGGGGCAGCAATGTTAATCTTACTATTATCCTATTTATGTAATGGGAAGAGGAGCATACGCTGGAATACGTCAAGAGAAAGTTGAGTGAAAGTCGTTGTTTATCAAGATGGGGTCGTAGACCCAAAACATGACTCTGTTGGCCGACGTGTTGTGTGAAACAGGAAATTGCCTGGCTGCCTCCTCCATTATAAAAGTGGTTTTGCATCCAATCTGATTGGGCTGGGTGGTTGGGTCTCTTTAGTTTTTTCTCCTCTCTCCCTTCGTTATGAGACTGAGTGATCTCTGGTCTAAGCTCCGACCTTGTCATAGGATTAATGTGTGTTAACAGGTGGAGGGGGGGGATTTGACTTGGCTCCCTGGTTTCATTGTGCTGGAGTAACCAGGGGGAGGTGGGGGGCTGAATGAGTGTGAACATTTCAGATTGCCTTTGAGGTGAAGGGGGCTGCATTGTTTTTCTCCAATCAGCTCTCCTCGTGGTGGAATGTATTTTTGTCGGGATTGCCAGAGCCAATGAGGATCAAAAGGCGCTGGGCTAACAATGCAGGGAGCCAAACCATGCATCATGGACCTGAAAGGCAGCTGCATGGCGGGATTGGAAACGGTAGCCACTCACTATGCTCTGCTCCCTGCTCCGGCTCCCGTTCCTCAGCTCTATGGAATGCTGCTGATGTTCTGGTGAGAACTCCAACTCTGCCTCGCCTGGCTCTTGACACCAAAAAAACGGTGCTCTTACTATGGCTAAAAACAGAAGAATAAAGTCTGCCCTACACTTGTGAATCTGGAGGCAGGTGTTAGTGGAGCATCAACAGACAGACAGACAGACAGACACAGCCCCTTGGGAGGAAGAATGATGGTGGTCGTAAAAAAGGAGGGAGAAGGAGGAGAGCGGTTTGAGGAGAAAAGGAGGGAAGCTAATTTTCAAGTCGACATGTTGAAGTGATTTGTGGAGCGCCTGACTGAGGTGTCAGAATGACATCATCGGTGGCCATTGTTTCCCCCGCTACGAGGCTTTGTTCTCCCGTGACCACAAAGGGGGGTGGTCAGAGGACCAAGGGCTTCTGGAAATAGTAAAGGAGACCAGTACACCAGTGGAGGCTGGTGGGAGGAGCTATAAGAGGACGGGCTCATTGTCATAGCTAGAATGGAATTAATGGAACGGTATCAAACACATCAAACATATAGAAACCACGTTTGACTCTGTTCCATTTATTCCATTCAAGCCATTACAATGAGCCCGTCCTCCTATAGCTCCTCCCACCAGCCTCCAAAGCAGTACACCCAGTACCTCTCCTCTGACTGAACAACCCCACACAGTAGAGCTAGAAGACACTGACACTTCACTCTGTTTATATTTTAACTGGAACTAATACTCTACACACAAACACTTCTAATGAGCTCTTTTGTCTATAAATTGGAGCAGAGCTACCTACTTAGGTTGTCAACAATATCTCTGCTGTATCTTTGGCAGTATTATGATAGCGATCCATGTGCGAAGGGCCAGGTTGGTATTTTTTCTCTTCTCTTAATCAGGAGTTGAGATTGGGTTGTGTCCCAAATGGTACCCTATTCACTATATGGCTCTGGTCAAAAGTAGTGCACTGTATAGGGAATAGGGTGCCATTTGGGACCCACCCCTAGTTTCCAAGTGTTTGTTTCTTATGGCCTGGTGTTAGCGTTGCTGCCATCCATATGCCTTTTGGTCCTGATGAGCAGTCATTAGCGAGAGAGCTAATATTTCAGCCCATTTACCGCTGCTGTGTCTTAGTGGTCTTTTAGCTCAGGATTATACGGCTCCTTCCTTTCGGAATTCTTGTCTTTACCCGCTCCTTCCCAGTGTTTATGTGGGGAATTCGGGTCACTGCTTTCCAAATCTGACATACAGTGAGGGAAAAAAGTATTTGATCCCCTGCTGATTTTGTACGTTTTCCCACTGACAAAGAAATTATCAGTCTATAATTTTAATGGTAGATTTATTTGAACAGTGAGAGACAGAATAACAACAAAAAAATCCAGAAAAACGCATGTCAAAAAAGTTATAAATTGATTTGCATTTTAATGAGGGAAATAAGTATTTGACCCCTCTGCAAAACATGACTTAGTACTTGGTGGCAAAACCCTTGTTAGCAATCACAGAGGTCAGACGTTTATTGTAGTTGGCCACCAGGTTTGCACACATCTCAGGAGGGATTTTGTCCCACTCCTCTTTGCAGAACTTCTCCAAGTCATTAAGGTTTCGACTGGCTAGGCCACTCCAGGACCTTAATGTGCTTCTTCTTGAGCCACTCCTTTGTTGCCTTGGCCGTGTGTTTTGGGTCATTGTCATGCTGGAATACCCATCCACGACCCATTTTCAATGCCCTGGCTGAGGGAAGGAGGTTCTCACTCAAGATTTAACGGTACATGGCCCCGTCCATCGTCCCTTTGATGCAGTGAAGTTGAGTTGATGCCAAAGTTGAGTTGAGTTGAGTTGAGTTGAGTTGATGCCAAAGAGCTCCATTTTGGTCTCATCTGACCACAACACTTTCACCCAGTTCTCCTCTGAATCATTCAGATGTTCATTGGCAAACTTCAGACGGGCATGTACAGTATATGTGCTTTCTTGAGCAGGGGGACCTTGCAGGCGCTGCAGGACTTCAGTCCTTCACGGCATAGTGTGTTACCAATTGTTTTCTTGGTGACTATGGTCCCATCTGCCTTGAGATCATTGACAAGATCCTCCTGTGTAGTTCTGGGCTGATTCCTCACCATTCTCATGATCATTGCAACTCCACGAGGTGAGATCTTGCATGGAGAACCCAGGCCGAGGGAGATTGACAGGTCTTTTGTGTTTCTTCCATTTGCGAATAATCGCACCAACTGTTGTCACCTTCTCACCAAGCTGCTTGGCGATGGTCTTGTAGCTCTTTCCAGCCTTGTGTAGGTCAACAATCTTGTCCCTGACATCCTTGGAGAGCTCTTTGGTCTTGGCCATGGTGGAGAGTTTGGAATCTGATTGACTGATTGCTTCTGGCTTCCAGGTGTCTTTTATACAGGTAACAAACTGAGATTAGGAGCACTCCCTTTAAGAGTGTGCTCCTAATCTCAGCTCGTTACCTGTATAAAAGACACCTGGAAGCCAGAAATCTTTCTGATTGAGAGAGGGTCAAATACTTATAACATTTTTGACATGCGTTTTTCTGGATTTTTGTTGTTGTTATTCTGTCTCTCACTGTTCAAATAAACCTACCATTAAAATTATAGACTGATAATTTCTTTGTCAGTGGGAAAACGTACAAAATCAGCAGGGGATCAAATACCTTTTTCCCTCACTGTATGGGTCAATCATTTTAAGGTGAGGGACGGGAAAGGGAATGGCTTCTTCCAAATAGTCTGTGGCAAACTGGAATCATCTCTCACTCACTTCTATCAATGTGCAGCTTATTGCACCCACTACCAACCCCAACATAACTCCTGTTATTTTGAGCAACACAGAATTTACATTGAGTATTTCTCATAAATTGTTGCAGAGAGGAACTCTTATTTATTCGTCAACGTTCACATTTTTTATGCTTTACAGAGGCATTGAAAGGACCCCAGTGTCTGATCATTGTAGGCCTAGCTCGTACTTAAAAGGGCTGACGACACGGACACTTCCATCACATTCCATTGGAAGCAGTCATCTGTTCTGGCGTTAACATGTGTCCCGTGGCGCTGCTGTGTTTGACTGGGTTCTGCCCTTCGCCGTCCAAACAGTTTCTGGGGGATCCAGTACACTTTAACCAATTTATGATCTGTGTTGCTTGGCCTGTGACCCGGGACTACACCTCTCCTAATGCCTCCAAACTGTAGCCCTAATGCAAAGGCCAGACCTCCTCGCTCTCTTTGCCTAAATTCCTTTTAAATATTTTGAGAGGGAATTCCAAGAGGTTGACGCAGGCAGATCGGCATTGATTCTGGCTGAGGTTGATGCTGCTGCTGGTTCGCCTCCTTCAGTGAGGTAGCCGTTCTAGGGGGTTTTGAGTGTGATTTGTTTTGCATCCACGCCAGCTAGCATCAATGTTTCTGTTATTGAGGGAGGAATGGGGCTTGAGCTGTTTTGGAGAGGGGGGGACAACAACATAAGGCCAAAAATGTAAGGGGGCACGTTTTAAACATTGTTAACACCTAAGCCTGGCATTCTGTTCATTCTTTTGTTAAAAGAGAGAGAGAGAGAGAGAGAGAGAGAGAGAGAGAGAGAAACACAAAGACCTGATTGCATTGCCTAGGGACTGAAACGCTATAGCTGCTTATTACAGCTAACTATGATGGGAGGACCACCAGAGTTGTGACTGATGTAGCTGCCTCCGGGGTGAGACAAAGGTTTACGTATTACACAAGCAATTTAGATGGTTTCTAAACATGTTGCCAAGACACTGGGAGCTGGCAGCTCCGTCCTTGTTTAGGTTTTCTTTCTCTTTCTCTCTCTCTCTCTCTTCCCCCCTCCCTCTCTATCCTCAAATTTTGCATGGCGCGGGGGGGTGGGGGGGTTGGGAGAGAAAAAGGACTGAAGGACTCTGCACTTTTGTGTTCTCTATGAACTGCGAGTGAGCTAATAAATTCTTTCAGCCACTCAGCATAGCATTCACGGATATCCCCCAAAGATTACACACACAAATCACTGCACAATGGAGGCCGCCGGGATGGCCTGGGCGTCGTAGGGGCCCCCGACCCCGAGGACAAGCTGGAGAGAGAGAGAGAGGGCTGGGATGGGGTGGGGTGGAGGGGGATGGAAGGGGAGCACTGGCTGGAGTCAAACGTTGTATAATGGTTTGTAATGCAGTAGTCAATGAGGGTGGTGATGGAGGTACGGTATGTGGGGAGGACAGAAGAGGGGGTATTCGGTTGGGAGGGGTGGGCACTGGGTATCTACGGAGACCAAGATGGAAGGAGACAGAGTGAGAGGGAGCGAGAGAGAGAAAGAAAGGGAGAGAGAGAAGGAAATATAGTGAGACAAGTAGAGAGAAAGAGACAAGGTGGAGGGTGATTGGCTGTGTGGTGGCTTCGACTAGTTACTACAGCACAAAGAAAGAAAGAAAGAAAGAAAGAAAGAAAGAAAGAAAGAAAGAAAGAAGGAAAGAAAGAAAGAAAGAAAGAAAGAAAGAAAGAAAATGTAGGGACAGAATTAACTTGTGGGTCCTTTTTGTTTGTCCTCTGACTGCAGGCAGGAGATGAAAGGGGTCTGCTAGGCCTCACATTCCACCCCAATTACAAGAAGAACGGCAAGCTGTACGTCTCCTACACCACCAACCAGGAGCGCTGGGCCATCGGACCGCACGACCACATCCTGCGCGTGGTCGAGTACACCGTCTCCAGGTAACCAGTGGAGAAATCCATGCCAAACATTGACCATTTACGGTTCAACCACTGATAATACAGAAACGTCCTGCGTGTGGTCGAGTACACCGTCTCCAGTTAAAATCTGTGAAATTACGTTGAACCACGTTTAATAAACGTTGAATTGACGTCTATGTCCTGTGGGCACCGTCTCCAGGTAAAAGGGGAGAAACCAAACCAAACCACCCCCTATATACATTAATTGACCACACATGGTTCAACCAATGATGATGCAGAAACAAGTGAAGCCTAAAGAAGATGCATTTCAGTGTCGATATTCCTGAGATAAAAGTTTGCAGGTATAAAGTAGGGCTGGGAATTGCCAGGGACCTCACGATACGATATTATCACGATACTTAGGTGCCGATACGATATGTATTGCGATTCTCACGATTCTCACGGTTCTATATGCATTGCGATTCGACACTGTAATTTTATTTCAATGTTATTCGATGTTTCAAACATATTGCTCACCATATGTCTGCTGCAGAGGGACAAGAAAGAGCCATGAGAAAACGAGTTTAGGGAAATAAAAGTGCTGAAAACAAATTGGCTCCCTATTTAAAAAGAAGATGGAGAACAAGCTATGAAGGAAAAATACTGGAGTTTTGGAGCAGGTACAGCCAACTAGCGCAAAAATATTATTGCTATATTGTCAAAACAATACGATATATCGTCAAAAATAATATCCCAATGTAACTGTAACAATATTTTCCCCATCACTAGTATAAAGTACAGTTGATGAACAGGAAATGTTTGTTATCTAGTGAGTTTTGAATGCAGCCCGCGGCGGCTCGCTGCCAAGTCAAGTCCCGCACCGTGAAACGCGTTTACTGACGGCGACGACTTTTGCTTTTATAGAAAACTGTAATGGCGCACTTTAATTTTACAACGCCGCTAATGACAACTGTAGATGTTTGTGGCTATGCTGGTGATATACCAGAGCTCCATTGCACAACAAGCCGTGATTAACAAAACAAACTTCTCGTAACTATACTAGTTAAAGTATTACGTTTTTATTATCATAATCACTGTTGTACGGCTCGGTTTTAAGACTTTAAGACCATTTTTCAAATGGCAATTATAATCTTGACGCTGGTGGCGTTTTGAGGAGGAGTCATGGTGTTGGTATTTGTATGTCACTCAGTGCGAAATAGTCAATCTCTTCCTGGCAGAGTAACGACGCTGAAGAAAAATTATAGGAAACTCTCTGTCTAAATACCCTGCCCAAAATAACACATCATTAAACATTTTATGGCTGTTAATATGAAGCCAAATCTTTTCTCTGGACTTGGAAAGCCATCACTTTATGGGTTTGAGTTAAAGCTTCGAGTTGAGATTCACCCCAACATTGTAATAACGTCTTAACTCTGAGCTTTAATGATGCGTCAAATCTAAGACCCAACGTCTCCTGACAACAAACTCGTTAAACACTCTTCTCGTTGGCGTATTGTCAGGGAGCTTGTTTTTACATGTCAGCATTTTCTCCTGCAGTGGGATCATCTTACTCACGGACATAATTGCTATTTTTCCATCCAGACATTACATGAGCACCTCTCTGTTTAATCAGGACATCCTTTAAATATACGTCTCAAACGTTCTTTACCTTTTGTCTCTATATTGGTAGTAGGCCCCAATAGTGTCAACATATGTTTAGGGCTCATTTTGGTTAATGCAGGGGTGTGTTAGGGCTGGGTTGGAGCAAAAGCCTGCATACAGTAATACCCCTATGACTGTGCACCCTTGGTATGGAATGTATTGAAGCGTCGTGCCAGCCTCTGACAATACACTCTATGTTCCTCCCATAAAGATATAAAACGATACATTTGATCTAACACTTTTCTATGTAATTCTGTGATCAGGAAAAACCCGAATGTGGTGGACAGTAGGACCACGCGGATGCTGATAGAGGTGGCGGAGCTGCACAGGAAGCATCTGGGAGGACAGCTGCTGTTTGGCCCTGACGGCCTCCTGCACATCGTCTTGGGAGACGGCATGATCACCCTGGATGACATGGAGGAGATGGACGGCCTCAGGTGAGACCCAGGGGTCAGGGGGTCAAAGGTCAAGGGCAATATGGAGGCTATTTGGGGATCAGTCTGTGGGGATCTTTCTATGGGTATCTTTCTATGGGTATCTTTCTATGGCTATCTTTCTATGGGCGTCTTTCTATGGGCGTCTTTCTATGGGCATCTTTCTATGGGCGTCTTTCTATGGGTATCTTACTATGGCTATCTTTCTATGGGTATCTTTCTATGGGCATCTTTCTGCTTGTATTTCTGAGGCCACTGTAGGCCATTTCCCAAAAACGTAAAGGACAGTAAGTCTTATAACATTTGGCAAGATACAGCAATAAACCAAGACAGTAGCGACAACTTTTCCACCTCCACCACTTTCCTCAGACCTAACCAGTTGTCATTTCTTGTGTGTGCTGTCTGCAGTGATTTCACAGGGTCTGTGTTGAGGGTGGACGTTGACACAGACTGCTGCACGGCTCCCTACTCCATACCCAGGAACAACCCCTACTTCAACAGCACCAACCAGCCACCAGAAATCTTTGCCCACGGACTGCATGACCCAGGCAGGTGAGTGAAATGCTCCATGGTCATACCTGATACCTGTTCCCACCCAGAGAATCCCCCCAATACTTCACTATGGTGTGTGTGTATCTTCTCATGGATTAATATTAGTATATAGTATGTTGTTTTTAATTGTGAGTGACCGTTGCACCTATTCCTTTCTAATGTGTATCTTCTCAACCATGGAAATGATCAGATCACTCTGTGTGTTACTGTCTCGGTCAGTGGAGGCCTTGTTCTGTGTCTTCACATGGTAAAAGGTCAATCATGGATTGACTCTACTAGGCTATGAGCTTCATTAGAACGTGTTCATCAATCTTACTGAGTTGTAGCTGTGTGTGTGAGATATGCAGTTATTGACTTACAGTACCCCCGTTGCATGCCACTCTTTTATCATGTGACACAACCACCCCAAGGTCATAGTTGATACTCAGGGAGTGATGCATCATCGCAGATGGACAGGGTCATGACGTTCCAATGTTTTTCCCACTTATCCATTCATTCCTGTCTTTCCCCAGGTGTGCCGTGGACCGGCATTATACGGATAACAACGGGAGTTTCCTGATTGTGTGCACGGATGCCAGCGGGAGGAACGCATCGGCAGGGAGAATACTGGAGATCACTAAGGGGAAAGACTACGGTGAGTTCCTTCTTCCAATGATTTTCCCTAACAGAGCTGATTATGTGTCCCAAATGGCACCCTATTCCCTATATAGTGCACTACTTTTGAGCAGAGCGCATGGGCCCTAGTTAAAAGTAGTGCACTATATAGCAGACAGGCTGACATTTGGGATCTTTAGGAGCTTGAGAGTGACCTTTAGGAGCCTGTCTGGAATACATTAATGATACATTAATGTTGCTTGTTATGAAAATAGCTCTGTGTCTGCCTTACATTTCCATTTCATGGCCTCTCTCACCTTGGGAATGAGTGGAAGAATCTGATGGAATTCCTCACAAATTACCTTTTTGGATAACCTTTCATTTTACTGTGTGTTCTGTTCAAGAAAAATGACTTCTGTTTTTTTGGAATACAAATGTGGATTCTTTCCTATTGTGAGAATGCGGTATTTGGTCGGCCTCCAACTTGTTCAGTACACAGTGTATCTGAGAGAGAAAAAAAAAAAAGTATCAAAAGTTATTGTAATCCACAAACGATTCGTCCTTGCACATCGTTGCCAGGGGAATGTGAGTTTGTGTCCATGAATATGATTTATAGTTGTCAGCTACGATGAATATCTTGATGATGGGTTAGTATTGTTGAAAACACACTAAACAAAGCCATGAGGACCGGGGGTTGATATTCTCATTGGTGCACATCAAAAGAGCATAATCGACACCAGAACATCCTGACAAGGCTGTTTTTTCTCTCTTTCTAACACAATGAAAAAATTAGTGCTTTTGTTTGGTTTGATTAATGTCGAACTGTTTGTTTGATTCTAATAACCACACAATGAGGGCTATTTCAGCCACCCGAAAAACAACCCCCCCCAACCCCTCCCCCCCAACCCCAACTCCTCCCCGCCAGCCCCTCAGCCAAGTTCAAAGCCCCCACCCATTCCATTGGCCACCTCTCACCCAGGACGACCACTGATTGGGCCAAATTACCCCAGACCCCGGCCCCGATTATATTATTGCCATGGTGGAGGTGGAGTTCATTACCTCTCTGATTACACCCTAATAGGGGCGAGAACTCCTCACATCATAATGTCCATTATTCCCATAATGACTACATAACGATTTACATTCACATTGTCCAAAAAATACCCTACAACACCATCATCAACCTCCTGCGTTCTTTAGTACAACGATCACTTAATACATTCAGTTTAAACGTTAATTAAGAGATATCGTGGCGGTTAAAGCCCTACATCGACATTACATTTTAATCCAGTTTAGCAAAGTTGTTTTTAACAAGGCAAGGCCTCAGTCACAGTAATTGAAACCACCCTCCACTACATGCTAATGACCTCATGACAGATGGCAGTAAACATGGATATCCTTTTCTCTTCCTACACCAACAGAGAAAACAGGACTCATTAGAGTAGGCATAAATCACACCCAGGTCTCAGGGAGTCACAGTCATTAGGCTAGTCTCTGACCATGGCAGCTCCAGGTCTCAGGGAGTCACAGTCATTAGGCTAGGGTCTGACCATGGCAGCTCCAGGTCTCAGGGAGTCACAGTCATTAGGCTAGTCTCTAACCATGGCAGCTCCAGGTCTCAGGGAGTCACAGTCATTAGGCTAGTCTCTAACCATGGCAGCTCCAGGTCTCAGGGAGTCACAGTCATTAGGCTAGTCTCTGACCATGGCAGCTCCAGGTCTCAGGGAGTCACAGTCATTAGGCTAGTCTCTAACCATGGCAGCTCCAGGTCTCAGGGAGTCACAGTCATTAGGCTAGTCTCTGACCATGGCAGCTCCAGGTCTCAGGGAGTCACAGTCATTAGGCTAGTCTCTGACCATGGCACATCCAGGTCTCAGGGAGTCACAGTCATTAGGCTAGTCTCTGACCATGGCAGCTCCAGATCTCAGGGAGTCACAGTCATTAGGCTAGTCTCTGACCATGGCAGCTCCAGGTCTCAGGGAGTCACAGTCATTAGGCTAGTCTCTGACCATGGCAGCTCCAGATCTCAGGGAGTCACAGTCATTAGGCTAGTCTCTGACCATAGCAGCTCTAGGTCTAAGGGAGTCACAGTCATTAGGCTAAGGTCTGACCATGGCAGCTCCAGATCTCAGGGAGTCACAGTCATTAGGCTAGTCTCTGACCATGGCAGCTCCAGATCTCAGGGAGTCACAGTCATTAGGCTAGTCTCTGACCATGGCAGCTCCAGATCTCAGGGAGTCACAGTCATTAGGCTAGTCTCTGACCATGGCAGCTCCAGGTCTCAGGGAGTCACAGTCATTGGGCTAGTCTCTGACCATGGCAGCTCCAGGTCTCAGGGAGTCACAGTCATTAGGCTAGTGTCTGACCATGGCAGCTCCAGGTCTCAGGGAGTCACAGTCATTAGGCTAGTCTCTGACCATGGCAGCTCCAGGTCTCAGGGAGT
>NW_028167181.1:3505571-3539633 GCF_964263955.1 Coregonus lavaretus
GGTAGAGGGAACATCATACCTCCCTCCATCCCTTGTTTTCTACACCTCTCCAATACATCACACACACACACACACACACAGGGCTCTTATCCCCTTAAACAAATCATCACACAACGCCTGGTTCCCCGGCCAACGCAAATCTCAGTGCGGTAATTGGAGAGTAAGCATACTGTTTCTAACACCAACGCTACCAGTGGGCCCTGTTAGAGAGAGAGAGAGAGAGAGAGAGAGAGAGAGAGAGAGAGAGGGGGAAGATAGGAAAGAGTGAGAGAGGAGAGAGAGAGAGATGAGAGAGAGAGAGAGAGGAGAGAGAGAGCGAGAGAAGAGAGAGATGAGAGAGAGAGAGAGAGAGAGAGCGAGTCACATGTGGCTCGCTGGGTATTTTGGTAGCGTTTGACAGGGCAGCTTATACACTCCTGGAGAGAACGGAGTGGTAATGTTTTCCTCATAGTCGTAGGGAGGGATTTGTTACATGTGAGTGGAAGATCTGTGGTTTGGGTTTTAATAAAGGGATGCTGTGTCCCAACAATGTGCCCACCAATCCAGGTCGCACACAGCTGATAATGTGCTGGAGTTTTTGGTGATAAATATTACTAGAGGAGATGTGACTGGCACAAAGGGTGGCTGCTAATCATTGTTGTATGCGTGCTAAACATTTTACCATGTGTTTTACTCTATAAAAAATATTTTTCGATAATGATGAATCTTTAACAAATGATTATTATTATATTATTATGTTTGCGTCAAGCCAAGTACATGTGAAAAACATTTATCCCAGCACACCAGGAGGTATGTACATGGGGTGTATGAATTCCCCCCTCCACCGCAGGCAATAACTGAGACATGTGTAGGCCTTGAATGTCACTGATATATAGTCTGAATAATGAGACATTACATTGAACACAACCAGATCCTCTCACTTTCTAATTCAAACCAATTGCTCATCAAGCAGTGTCTTTTCACCCTCAACCACCCACAAATCATCCAATCCCCCTTTTCAGCACGCTGTAATGGAGAACTAGAGATCCTCATGTAGGTTTAGGTTATTCAGCTTAAGTGAAGTTGGTAGGGAGGCATGTGGCGCATCTCAAAACATTTCACTGGGCTTACAGTCCAAGAAGGCGCCAGAATAATGTTTCCTTAAGTCCACTTCACTTTCTTGGAGTGTGTGTGTGTGGGACAATAGAAACAGATCCCTGGCTAATTATTGCTAAGGTGATGACAGTACCACCCAAGTCACAATTCATTACGCCACAGATGTTTCTATGGGCCCCTTGCTGCCCCGCTCAACGTTTTATTTATGTTTTCTGGCATGGACAAATTTTTCCCAAACAACAATTCTTTCCACCCATATTTTGAGCTTGTTTAGTCTGTATAGTGGCCCCTGTGGTGTTGTGAGTCCGGCTTCTACACACACACACACGCACACACAAACACACACACACACTCACTTCGTTATTAGTATCTCGTTACAGGGAGGATGGAGAGGGGGAGGGAAGGAGGCAGCCAACGTTTCTGACCTTGCTGTGTTATCACGTCTGGTGGGCCACCCGTCCTCCTCTACCCCTCCTGGGGTACCTGGCGCCCCCTCACCCTCCTCCTTTACAGCAGACTTGTATTTTTGAGAGGCGAGCCTGTGGTGGTCCAGGGGTCCCACAACATCCACCATCCACCCGCATGGTGTTTTCATTACATGTGTTTGGGGAAGAGGAGGGGGGCGTTAGGAGGTAGGAGGCTGGGGAAGAAAATCACCTAAACCCCTCTGTGATGTTGTGGGGTAAACACACGTCCCGGCAGCACGCTGACTTCATTTGTAGGTATTTGTTTGTCAGTCGGGTACCGTCCAATAATAAATAGGCCACCATGCGTCTCAGTAACATCTGTATATTGTTGTGTCTGTGTCCCATGTGGACACAGAGGCAGAGTAGGATCATGTGGCATTGTTCACTGGCTCTACGGTGGAAGGAGACAGAGCTGTTTAAAAATACCATGCAGCCTTGCCCGGGATTCAAACCTACTCCATATGCATCACACGCACACGCACAAACATTAATACACACAAAAACATATCATGTGTGTTTCTGCGTGTGATGCATATGGAGTAGGTTTGAATCCCGGGCAAGGCTGCATGGTATTTTTAAACAGCTCTGTCTCCTTCCACCGTAGAGCCAGTAAACAATGCCACATGATCCTACTCTGCCTCTGTGTCCACATGGGACACAGACACAACAATATACAGATGTTACTGAGACGCATGGTGGCCTATTTATTATTGGACGGTACCCGACTGACAAACAAATACCTACAAATGAAGTCAGCGCGCTGCCTTGTCTTCCCCAAGGCTTCAACAGGTTTCAGCTCTGTTTCGAATGTTTCTTCTTCTTTTTCCTCTTACCCTCTTTCTATAATTAGATCAGTGTAATGTCTGATTGAGACATGCAATGCTTCATTGAATATGTCTTATCTCAATTGCCCTGCCACACGCAGTCAGAGGTCCCCATGAGAGAGAGAGAGGGAGAGAGAGAGAGATACTTTTATTTATTTCTGGTGCTAACATCCATGTAGAAGCAGAGGAGGAGGAGGCTTCATTCCTTGAGAGAGGAGAGACACAAACAAACACAGCCTCCAGATATTGGGTGGGTTGATTATGTGGTGGATGTCACTGGCCACATAGTAAAGCTGTACAGAATGTAACTGCCAGGTTGTTTATTGTGTATAAGAATGGAAGGGACAGAACCACATTTTATTCAAAACCAAATTCTATCCTGTCCTTACGATTCCATCTGGAACCTGAATGGGGGAGAAATCCTTTTCGTAGCGAGACCATTGAAACAGTTAGAACTCCTGCTGATAACGGTAATAAAAATAGTTTGTCTTTCCATTTAAACAGGCTTTTATCCAAAGAGGGAGAAAAAGGTTCTCCTGTATCATAATACACTTTTCACTCAATTTATGCTTTAGTTTAGTCAGGTGCAGAGTCCTCTGATTGAATTGTGTTGAGTAAAGAGGTTGAGAAGCCCCAGTGGACATAGAATAGGGCTCTGGGACCTCCTTTATGAAGTCACTATGGAAGTCACAAATGACAGGAAGCACTGGGGAGAAGGAGCAGGGAGGTGTGTGTGTATGGTACGATAGCGCCCAGCTCCCGGCATACTGGCCAAAAAAATCCAGCTCTTTTATTCAGATGTCCCTCCTAAATCTTGCTGCTGCGCTACTGTGGTCCTTCCCTTGACAAAGCTGCTCCACAGTTCCACTGAATGGCCCTGGCTCCTACAATACACAGTACATTTCTGACACAATTAAAACAAGGGATGAAACCACAAAGAAGACCCCAAACAATGGAGCCGGATGACAAAACAGCCAAAGGACTCACACTGGGCCGTTTGATTAAGCTATTGTCGGGAGGCACAATGTACACCACTCCAGGGCTTTTTTCTCACATACACCTCATGCCAATCAAGCAAGCCCCCAGCACATAGCCTCAACACATTCCTTCCTTCCCAAAACCCTCCGCACCAACTCCCAGCCTACCAGCCACCCATCACTATCAAAGCTTTAAGTGAAATAAATCTGATAGTCGCTAGAGCATCCCTCACTAATAGCATCCCCTTTATCAATCAGCTGTATGATCTGATCTGGGGTGACGTTTGAGGTGGTGAGGTATTATAAAGAGGGCTGTGTTATGAATAAGAGGGAGCTGATCTGAGATCAGGCCCAGCATATTGTCCCTGGCTGAGGTCTCCTGTTCTAGAACAAAGGGGGAGGTGGGAAAGGAGGCAGCTGAGCCAAGCAGAGCTCCATAAACCCCTCCCCTCCTCCCCACCACCACCCCGCCTCCCACCTCCATTCAGCCACTAGAACTAAACTCTTTGAAAAAAAGGTGCTATCTAGAACCTAACAGGGTTCTTCGGCTGTCCACATAGGATAACCCTTTGAAGAACCCTTTATGGTTCCAGGTAGAACCCTTTTGGGTTCCATCTAGAACCATTTCTACAGAGAGTTCTACATAGAACCTAAAAATGTTCTACCTGGAACCAAAAAGGGTTCTCCTATGGGGACAGCCGAAGAACCCCTTTGGAACCCTTTTTTCTAAGAGTGTTGGGGACCAGCCAATAATGTGTACAAACCCTGGATGGCTGATGCTATGTATTGGCCATTGAGAGGTTTTTGAAACCACCGGTCGGCCATATTGGCACTCCCCAGTAGGAGCAGTCCGCCATAGGAATGAATGGAATTCTACACTATTTCAATTAAAAGTTTCAAGGACAAAATTACATTTATTTAAATATTTGTGTTGTTGTAGTGGGGACAGTAACATTAGTAATACAAATAATATGTACTTTAAGGAAAATGTTTTTGTATAGATTTTTTTATGTTTAGCTCACATAATTTCATTTAAAATTATGCATTAAGGTGTCTGTAATATGATACATGTGGCAAAAACGAGTGTAGACATTAATAAATGCATTTCAAAGCTTCCAAAATATTTTTTACAACGATGAGGTAGTGCCAAGATGGAGGCACGGTGGCTTCAAAACAGCGCCCCCTAGCAGTCATCTCGTGTATATATAAATAATTGGGACCAGCCTGGCCCAGCCCCGTGGACACTCAAACTAATAAGCCAGCCCTCCTTTAATTTATCAGTCTGTGTTTTATGCAAGTGTCCTCGCCGAGTTGATACATTCCCACAGTGCCTGTTGACCCAGCTGCCTTTGTCAAGTGGCGCTCCGGCAGGTGTTGTTTTCACCCGGGCCCATGGCCACCCATGGCACTGATACAAACTGATGAGGAGCGCTAGCCGTGGCTGACCCCTGCCTGCCTGACACTATTAACAGTGTTGTACCCCAATCCTCCAGGGACTAGCTGTCCCCCTTTCCTCTCTCTCTCTCACCCTGGTCTCTTTCTCCCGACTCCATCACTCTCCCACCCTCTCTCTTTCTGTCCCTCCTTCTCTCCGTTTTAACAACTTGCAGCCTGTCACAACAAAGGCCCAGAGTGTGGATGAGAAAAGACACAGGGTTGGGTGGGTGCTGAGGGGAGCGGAGCATGGGAATCGCCCCCGTCCCCTCCACCCCCCCTAGAGACCCCCTTTAGGCTCTGGTACTGCCCCGGGACTGCCATCAGTCAATGTGGCTGTCAGAACAACACTCTCCCAGCCACGGGGTTCAACGCCCCACTCACACACCCGCAGGACCCTGACCAGGACCCCCTAACTCACTCACACACACACAACACAGGCCAGGAGCCCCTCCTTTGAGCACTAACCAACAGAGCACTAACCAACCACAGTCAGTAAGTCAGTTAATTCACAACCAGACCCCAATATCACACTCAGTTGTGGCTCCTGTCTGTCCATTGGTCATTAAATCTCTATAGCATTATCTCTCTATAGCATTATCTCTCTACAGCATTAGATCTCTCTCCAGCATTATCTCTACAGCATTAGATGTCTCTCCAGCATTATCTCTCTACAGCATTAGATCTCTCTTCAGCATTATCTCTCTACAGCATTAGATCTCTACAACATTAGATCTCTACAGCATTAGATCTCTCTTCAGCATTATCTCTCTACAGCATTAGATCTCGCTACAGCATTAGATCTCTCTACAGCATTAGATCTCTCTACAGCATTAGATTTCTACAGTATTAGATCTCTCTTCAGCATTATCTCTCTACAGCATTAGATCTCTTCAGCATTATCTCTCTACAGCATTAGATCTCTCTACAGCATTAGATCTCTACAGCATTAGATCTCTACAGCAGCCAGAGAGTCCAGCACCCAGAGTGTGTGTGTGTGTGTGTGTGTGTGTGTGTGCTTGTGCGTGTGGGTGTGTGTGTGGGTGTGTGTGTGTGTGTGTGTGTGTGTGTGTGTGTGTGTGTGTGTGTGTGTGCCTGATGGATATATCAGTACACTGCCTGGCTGAGGCTTGTCTTGCCTCAATAGTCAATGCTGTTCAGCCCTAGCCACACACACAGACACACACACACACACACACACACACACAAGCTAACAGACAATTCACATTTGAATTCCATCACGTAGAACGCTGCAATATTATTTCCAGATTTCTGAGCCCGGGCTGGAGCGTGATATGAAATGATCAAACTTTAAGCCTCATTTGGGCCAGTGCGTGTGTTCAATGTTTGTCTTGTCATGAGATGATCACAATATGTCTGTTTAGTGTGCCGCCTGTTGGCAGTGTGGTTGGATATGTTTGCAGGTGTGTGGTACATCTGTGTGTGGTGTTTATGAGTCTCCTGTCATGCTGAATTGAAGCTGCTCCCGGTGTTCTAGACACACACACAGCCATGTCCTCAGTGGAAAGAAAACTCTGGTCCAGCCATTCAGTCAGTCCACCATTCCAACCTCCCAGCCTCCCAACCTCTGATGCATCACTGTATGATCCAAATGAATGAATTATACATCAAAAATGAATTAACAACATTCTAGAAACTGAATATTCCAGAAAGAACCATGTCACACACAGAGTCTCTCCGTACTCAAACATTCATTCTCCCCATGACTCCTTTCCATCACATCAATGTTATGTAAAGGCCCATTCTGGTGGAGCCGTTTCCTCTGCCCTGTTTTACATGGGTAAGTGTTCTGCTGCTATGGCACCACTACTGCCTCCTCTATAGTGTGTGTGTGTGAATATGGTGTGTGAAAGAAAGGCCACATATCTGTATGTAATGCCTCAGAGCAGTGTGTGTGTGTGGGTGTGTGAGAGCCTTTAGAGTGTGTGACCGTTGCCCTCCCTGTGTGGCCACTGCAGGCCCGCGGTCCCTAAGGAGTGTCAGAGACAGGTGGAGGCCCCGGAGCTGCTGGGAACGGCCTGCTCACGGCAGTGTAAGAACGGATACTGCACCCCCACCGGGAAGTGTTGCTGCAGCACTGGCTGGGAGGGACCCTTCTGCAGAGTGGGTGAGTCAGAGAAAAGTGCTGTTTGAAATGTTCAACCATAACCTAGAACTTTACATAATAACCCTCTGCAGAGTAGCAGAGACCTACTGTATAACAAGAGTTACACAATAATGTGAAGAATTCTACTGTATATCTTGAGTAATGTTGATATTAATCAAATAGGCTACTTTGGATCCATAATGGACACTTATCACATAAAGTGTTTATGAATGTTTTGTTGTCGTCGCTTGTCATTGTCATATACCTGTTATATGATATCCTCTCTCTCTCTCTCTCTCTCTCTCTCTCTCTCTCTCTCTCTCTCTCTCTCTCTCTCTCTCTCTCTCTCTCTCTCTCTCTCTCTCTCTCTCTCTCTCTCTCTGTGTGACACAGCTAAATGCGAGCCAGCCTGTCGTAATGGAGGCGTGTGTGTTGAGCCCAACAAGTGCCTGTGTAAGAGCGGCTACTCGGGCGCCCAGTGTGAGAAGGGCGAGCGGGGCATGCCTAGCGACCAGGAGAAGGACGGCATCCTGGACCACATCATAGACATGACCTCGTACCTGCTGAACCTCACCAGCTACATCGTATAGGGGCACGGGAAGGGGGTCCGCTCCCACCATGACCCCCTAACTGAACCTCCAGCAGACTCCAAGGAGAAGCCCAAGCAGAGCCTCCCTCCTCCGTGATTCATCCCTGAGACATACACCCCCATCTGGAAATACCCTGTCCCCGTCACCACCCGGACTCTGGTCATCTTCCTGCCCATAAGCTCCACACTGTTGACCGTACAGTAGGCTACAGGCCAAGCATCCCTCCAGAGACCATCACACAGACAGACACAGCAGTGTGATGGTTGAATGCATGGCTATCGTCGTCTATGGTCTAATCGTTGGACCTCCACTGTGGCTACATAAGCTCTTTTATACTCTTCTTCTCCAGGAGAAAATTCCTCTCCTCTCTCTCCCACTCTGGAACCCCCATGCAGATGACTTGATATTAGCACTGCACCCCTGCTGAGAACAGAGGGAGACCCCCTCACGTTCTCTCGACACACAAAGAAAAACGGCGGCCATTTTGACTGAAACCTTACAGAGAGCGAAGGGCGAGTCGGCTGAACTGAAGCACAGCGATGCGTGCGGAGGCGTGGTGACTAAGTTAGCCCCCAGGACTGGAGAGTGGACAGCCCAATACTGAGGGTTAGCTTTGGGTCTGCTTTCACCAACAAAACACAGCCTATATACAGCCTTTAAATGAACATGCTAATCTCTTCAGCATCAGTAATGCAATAATACTGACACTGACTGAAGAGTTTCTGATAATCTTACTGTGCCATGTATAGAGCCCCATACAAAGTCCTGGACTATCTTGTGTAAAGGCGCTAATACGAACGACCAATAATGCCGTAATGTCACAGTAATAATTATGAGGTTTATGGAGTTATTGTTATTTTGTCCTACTGTTTCTGGTTTGTGGGCACATCTTCATAGAAAAAGCTACGTATATGATACTTCATGATACAGCGGTATAGATTTGTTGTTCATTGCTCACTTGACATGCTACCAATGTACAGAATGGATCCATAGCTGAAGAATGAGTGTCTTTGGACTCAACAGGTATCTATAGATCTATAGAGTTTATATGGCTGTGTCCCAAATGACACCCTATTCCCTATATAGTGCACTACTTTTGATCAGAGCCCTATGCGGCCCTGGTCAAAAATAGTGCGCTACATACAGAATAAGGGTGCCATTAGGGACAGAGTCTATGACATTGTTAGGATTGAGCTCATAGCTTTGTACTCCCAATGTCAACGCCAGTTTCATACATCTGAAATGGAGTCATCAACTCCATGCACTGTAATGTCATGTTTTTTTGTGTTTCACAATCAAGGGCAGACGATTATGTTGGGACTAGTACGGTGTTAAACAGCAATGACATTGTGACACACACACACACTAACACAGTGGCACGCAGCAAGTCAAATCTCACTCACTCTTAATCGCTCATACTGAACACAGAGACTCGCTACTCAACTTCAGTGTGAATTATAAAGGGAAAGAAGCGCACGGTGATGTATATTTCATACATATAGAGCTGAACTAAGTACTACTTAGCCTTGCAAAATAATATAGCATTACTATTGTTTTGATAGAGGAGGGTTTATTTTTTTAACTGTAATAATATATGGGAGAGGACGGTGTTTGTAGAAAGTGGTTTTGCATTAAGCTTGAAAAATCATGTCTTTTATTTTCATTTCTTTTTTTGCTAACACAAAATGTATGCAGTGTTTTTCCACTGTATAAAGACACACAACAACACGTGCAGTACAGATCGGCACATTGTGTTAAAGATAATGCATGTCTATACCTGAATAGAAGAGTTTGGAACCGATCACTGAGACATAACACAAGGGTCTCTCTGTGTTTCCTTCCCGTAGTACACCTCTGCCTGTGGCATTCAACTGCAGCATAACGGTCGGAGGTTGGTCTTTGTTTCAGAAATGATCCAAGTTTCGCTAGGCCGCCAACTTATTGGAGGCTGTTCACAGTCAGATGAGAAGAGTTCCTCCAAGTTGATCAGATGAAAGATGGTTTCACACCAGACACTCTACTCTACCTACTGTGAGACGTTCAGATAAGACAGATGGAATGATAAAATGTGTCAAGTATGAACCCAGACTTCTTTGATCCACTTTGCGGTGAACTGTGATCCCTTAACAAATGAATAGTAGAAAGAAGACTTTGCTCATCTCAAAGCCAGGGATCTAAAACGTCTTCAGCGAGCCAAACGACAAAAAAAAAAAAAGACTATAATTATTTTGGAGCCCATCGTCTTTCTTCAGAAGACTGTATAAAACACACTCGTCACTAATCTACATGTTGATCAGGATTGGTTCATTTGATATACTGCCATTGCAAATTCCTTGATACCATATTAATATTGAGTCTCATGACAGTAGTTCAGCAAAGAGCAAAGCAACCCTTTACATCTTGTGCCAATTTGACTTTTTTAAGTGCCTGCCCCCCACAAAATAGGAATATCTTTATTTCTATGATCATATTTTGTTTTGAGTTCCCATTGTAAGCATGGTTAGAAGTGTTCAGAGTTTTCCAGTCTCTCTCTCTCTCTCTCTCTCTCTCTCTCTCTCTCTCTCTCTCTCTCTCTCTCTCTTTTCCTTCTCGCTCTCTCTCTCTCTCTCTCTCTCTCTCTCTCTCTCTCTCTCTCTCGCTCTTTCTCTCTCTCTCTCTCTCTCTCTCTCTCTCTCTCTCGCTTTCTCTCTCTTTTCCTTCTCTCTCTCTCTTCCTTTTCTCTCTCTCTCTCGCTCTCTTTCCTTTTCTCTCCTCTCGCTCTCTCTCTCTCTTTCCTTCTCTCTCTCTCGCTCTCTCTCTCCCTCTCTCTCTCTCTTGCTCTCTCGCTCTCTCTCTCTCTCTCGCTCTCTTCCTTTTCTCTCCCTCTTGCGCTCTCTCTCTCTTTTCCTTCTCTCTCTCTCTCTCTCTCTCTCTCTCCCTCTCTCTCTCTCTCTCTCTCTCTCTCTCTCTCTCTCTCTCTCTCTCTCATCCTCTCTCTCTTTCTCTCTCTCTCTCTCTGTTTGTTTTCTCCTCTGTATCTTCAATGACAGCAGTTGTTGAATCTCTGTCTCACCAGTGTTCTATCTGGTCTATAATGCGTCAAATGGAACTCATGCTGTAATGTCGATACTATAATTTGCACTTAATGTGAAACTTGCATTTTAGCTGCTGAGACGGCGTGGTGTGAATAAAATAGAGTAACCGTTTTCATTATTTAAGTAGTTACGCAAACAAAGTTATTTAAGTTCTCTACAATTGTTTTTACCGCTGTATGTGATGATTTTGATTTTAATACATTTAATCATGTATTGTAAATAAAACCTAGGGCTATCTTTGTTTCTTTTCAGAAATATCTATATGTCTATTAAAGTTTATAGCATGTCTGAAAACCTCTTGTCACTGTGTCTGTTTGATGATGAGGATGATGATGATGACGTTGTAGCGTAGAGCAGAACATTCTTCTTGAATAACAACCCATAGAAATAGTCATAGAATCTGTTCATTATATTTCTATGTGACTAACAACCCTTGCTCCTGCAGGAAAGGAAATGATAGGTTGTTGCAGGATGATTACAAATGGAGACAGATTGAGGCCTTCTGCCAGGGTGTGGAACAGTGACCTCACCTTCAATGTATCCTCGTAATGTTAGATCTGAGCACCCAGAGGTTGTCTACAGTAGCTAGTCTGTTTGGCCTTAGATTTCTAGATTTCTGAGATTGACATGTAGAGCCTGACAGTCTTTTACTGTTCTATGAGTGTAAATCAATAGCATAACATCCTTCCACTATTGGTATTAACAGTATAAGCAAGTGATGGTTGCTTAATAAAAGCACACTATCCATTGACATAGGTTGCCCCCTCTGTCTGTCTTTCTGTCTGTTGTGTCCCAGTGTTGGGAAGTGTCTCATTTCATGTACAGTACGTCACCTGTTGTTTACGAAGCATGTGACAAATACAATGTTATTTTATTTGACTCACCAAATATCCACCATCCAGAAGGTATTCTCTCCAGCTACGTAAAGCGTACAGAGGGATGTTGAGAAAATGTTTGGGGAAAGCCAGCCCAAGGGCCAATGTAGATCATCGGCCAAAGTTTTCCCTAACGTTTAAAGTCTGCAAGCAAAGTTACTGTTCAGAGAGGGAAGGAGAAAGAGAGAGAGAGAGAAGCCCTGTTTATATCAAATCAAATTGTATTTGTCACATGCTTTGTGAACAACAGGTGTAGACTAACAGCCTTGTACTTACGGGTCTTCTTTAAACAGTGTTGTACTGGGCCGTACGCACTACCCTCTGTAGCACCTTGCGGTCGGATGCCAAGTTGCCATACCAAGCGGTGATGCAGCCAGTCAAGATGCTCTCAATGGTGCATCTGTATAACTTTTTGAGGATCTGAGGGCCAATGCTAAATCTTTTCAGCCTCCTGAGGGGGACCAGGTGTTGTCATTCCCTCTTCACAACTCTGTTGGTGTGTGTGGACCATGATAATTCCATACTGATGTATACAACGAGGAACTTGAAGCTCTCGACCTGCTCCACTAAAGCCCTGTCGATATGGATGGGGGCGTGCTCCGCCCTCCGTTTCCTGTAGTCCACGATCATCTCCTTTGTCTTGCTGACAAATAATATACCTGGTTCTAAAATGTGTCCTTAGACCTGATCTTGTCCACATTCTGATCTTGTCCACATTGTTAGACAGGTGTAAACAATCAAGACACATTGTGATCTGATTGTGATCAGATCTTCCTGCCCACCTTTGGAGGCAGTCATGCACACATTGTGTAGATGGATCTGGACAGGGAAAACAGTTATGATCCTGCCCTCTAAAATCATTGACAGGTGGCACCATTGACTTATGTCATTAACATGTGAATTAAAATAAATAAATACACATTTGTTCGAAAGAATATCTGTCATATAATTTGCATACAGGGAAGGACCAGGAAAATCTGGTCACAATACAGACACAGCAGACCGATAATAGACAATCTGAAATGTGGACAAGATTAGGACAGGATTAGGCCTGTTACCGCCAGGTATAAACGAGGCTAGAGAGAGAGACGTATGTCCCTGACATAGACTTGATAGACAAGAGCACTAGAAGATATTCAATGAGTGTCATTGGAAGATTTGCATACAATGGCTATGGAACTGAGTTCAGTACTACTTTCCCAGGATTATATTTTTAAAGAAAACGTTTTTTCTGATGAGAATGTTGATAATATTACTAATGATCCTGTAGTTATAGTACACAAAAGGGTTATCCAGCTGTTCCCATAGGAGAACCCTTTTTAGTTCCAAGAGTGTGCAAAGCTGTCATCAAAGCAAAGGGTGGCTACTTTGAAGAATCTAAAATATAAAATAAATGTGTTTAACATGGCGCTTGCAACGCCAGAGTTGTGGGTTTGATTCCCAAGGGGGGCCAGTATGAAAAAAATGTATGCACTCATTAACTGTAAGTCGCTCTGGATAAGAGCGTCTGCTAAATGACTAAAATGTAAATGTAAAATTATTAATTTCCTTCTGAAAATATCAATCAAGCTCCCTGGTTATAACGATAGTGGAGGTGGACCACCCACCTCACCACACACAGTCCTCTCAGGCAGCTCCCTCCCTATTTAGAGTAATGCAATACGAAGTTGTCTTTACACTGTTTAGAGCCAATCAAAATTGCGTAAAGTGGAACTGGGCAATTGTGCTTCAAGGTCCAAGCAGCCAGCAGGCAGCATATATTTTAGTTTATACACTATCTGTGGCATGAATCATGACTTTTCATTTGGAATAGTTTTCTTTTCCCCCTCCCATAGGGCCCTGGCCGGCATATCTGTCATAAACAGTGTAACCCAGCACTTTGAATAAACATGAGGAGTCTGTATGCTAAATATTTGTAGGACCAAGATGGCTGGAAGTGCATGTTATAATATTGTATACATGAGTTGAAGAGTTAGTCCAACTAAATACTATGAGAGGAAAGACAGAGGGAGACAGACAGAGATAATGACAAAATAATTGACTATTTGTGATTTGAATGGGAAAGAATACAATCATTTATTTAATCCTTTTCCCCAGAAACATTTTATTTCAGTGAACAGAACTTTTATAGAACTGAATATCTCTCAGAACAAATGCAAATCTTGCTTTTCAAAAATCCGACCACAGCCTGTCATTATTGTATTGGTAGTATAGGGGACTGAAATGGCAGTGTATTGGTAGTATAGGGGACTGAAATGGCATTGTATTGGTAGTATAGGGGACTGAAATGGCATTGTATTGGTAGTATAGGGGACTGAAATGGCATTGTATTGGTAGTATAGGGGACTGAAATGGCATTGTATTGGTAGTATAGGGGACTGAAATGGCATTGTATTGGTAGTATAGGGGACTGAAATGGCATTGTATTGGTAGTATAGGGGACTGAAATGGCAGTGTATTGGTAGTATAGGGGACTGAAATGGCATTGTATTGGTAGTATAGGGGACTGAAATGGCATTGTATTGGTAGTATAGGGGACTGAAATGGCATTGTATTGGTAGTATAGGGGACTGAAATGGCAGTGTATTGGTAGTATAGGGGACTGAAATGGCATTGTATTGGTAGTATAGGGGACTGAAATGGCATTGTATTGGTAGTATAGGGGACTGAAATGGCAGTGTATTGGTAGTATAGGGGACTGAAATGGCATTGTATTGGTAGTATAGGGGACTGAAATGGCAGTGTATTGGTAGTATAGGGGACTGAAATGGCATTGTATTGGTAGTATAGGGGACTGAAATGGCATTGTATTGGTAGTATAGGGGACTGAAATGGCAGTGTATTGGTAGTATAGGGGACTGAAATGGCATTGTATTGGTAGTATAGGGGACTGAAATGGCAGTGTATTGGTAGTATAGGGGACTGAAATGGCATTGTATTGGTAGTATAGGGGACTGAAATGGCATTGTATTGGTAGTATAGGGGACTGAAATGGCATAGCCTAAATAGTGCACTACTCTTGTCCAAACCACACAGGGCTACCTCATAAGGTTCTGGTCAAAATAGTGCACTACAGTAAGCTCCAAATGTATTTGGACAGTCACACATTCTATGTTGTTTTGTCTCTCTACACCAGCACTTTGGATTTGAAGTAATACAATGATTATGAGGTTAAAGTGCAGACTGTTAGCTTTCATTTGAGGGTATTTTCATCCATATCGGGTGAAACGTTTAGAAATTACAGCACTTTTTGTGCTTTTAGGGGACCAAAAGTATTGTGACAAATTAACTTGTATGTGTATTAAAGTAGTAAAAAGTTTAGTATTTGTTCCCATATTCATAGCATGCAATGACTACATCAAGCTTGTGACTGTACAAACATGTTGAATGCATTTGCTGTTTGTTTTGATTGTTTCTCAGATTATTTTGTGCCCAATAGAAATCAATGGTAAATAATGTATTGTGTCATTTTGGAGTCACTTCTATTGTAAATAAGAACAGAATACATTTCTAAACACTTCTACATTCATGTGGATGCTACCATCATTACGGATAATCCTGAATCAATCAAGAATAATGATGAGTGAGAAAGTTAGAGATGCACAAATATCATACCCCCAAAAAAACGCTAACCTCCCCTGTTATTGTAATGGTGAGAGGTTAGCATGTCTTGGGGGTATGATATTTGTGCGTCTGTAACTTTCTCACTCATTATTATTCAAAGCGGGCAGTCAACCTCATAGTCATTGTATCATTTCAAATCCAAAGTGTTGGAGTACAGAGCCAAAACAACAACAAATGTGTCACTGTCCAAATACTTTTGGAGTGCACTGTTCATAGGAAGGCCACTAAGGTCTGTCAATTACACTTTCTTGGAAGGAAGGGAGGGTATACCGTATATAAATGATCATTATGACATCTGCTCCAGCCTGACTTGAAATCTAAACAGACTCCTTCAGGATGAATCATGGTTTCCATAGTAATCTAATAGTACAGTTCCATTTTACAATACCACAACAACTGGCAGCTGAAGGATACACCGTGGCAGATATGCTGTACGCTAGGCTCTCAGTACTATAACAACACATTTTACTGCACCTATCTGGTGTATGTGACAATAAAACATCAATTGAATCAGTGCTTGTGTCATATGTTATGAAGCGTTTATGTCATGCTATGGAGAGGTCATAACATAACCGCATGGGAAAGATGATTTATCAAGTTGGGTGGACTTACCTACATGATCTATATTGCTCTCGTGTGTTCAATATTCATATTAATCTATTGCCCCGATTTAAAACAACACGGCCCACACCGCTTTGCAACAATATTGATTTATGTGCGAGAGCTGGATTTGGCCTGTATAAACATCGATGGTGGTTTCCGTGTGTGTCAATCCCCTGGTTGTGTATCTGGTTTTGTCACACCCCTAATTGCGTAGTGTATTCTATTACTTCATGTGTTTACATGGCTGACTCAGGGAATACTACTTGTGTAATGCGTGACCGACCCAGGCAGCTGAACTCTCATATTCCCTGGACCGAGCCACTGACTGATGAAGACATGCTTTCCTACAAATGTGCGTCTTTCTTTTCCTTCCCCCCCTAAACATTCCCCCCAAACCCTTATCACATATCAAAACAAACAAGGCAGAACCAAATCACTGCCCGGCATGTGTCGGATTTGAATGTGAGCCTATTTCTTACAAATGCATCTCTCTCGCTCTCTTAGCCTGAGAAGTCTTGGGTTTTTGGCATCTAAACTGAAAAAACGGCCTCCCTCCCTCCCTCCCTCCCTCCCTCCCTCCCTCCCTCCCTCCCTCCCTCCCTCCCTCCTCTGGTCCTGGATCCAGATCCCTGTTTACCTTTTCTAGGCCACCGCACTGACTCGCATCCATGAAATGATGCAATTAAGGTTCCCACTGGGGCGCAATCTGTCATGTAAACACAGAACGGGGTTGCAGGCAGGGAAGATCGGCCCAGAGAGACAGGTAGGTAGGAAGGAGACAGGTCGGGGATGGGAGGAGAGAGACGGAGGAGGAGAGAGGGCTAGAAAGGGGGGAGGAAGAGAAGGGAGGGAAGGAGTGGTGCCATGCGTACCCTCTTTGCTGCAGTGGGGCCGTACATTTTAACTGAGACGAACATGTCAGCTCACACACTGCTGGAGGAAGACAAGGGAGGAGGAGCGAGACTCCCCTCCAGGTGCACTGTGTGTGTACCTGTCAAATAAGACACATCTCTGTCTGTCTGTCTGTCTGCTTCCTCCCTCTGTCTGTCTGTCTGTCTGTCTGATTCCTCCCTCTGTTTGTCTGTCTGTCTGCTCCCTCCCTCCCTCCCTCCCTCCCTCCCTCCCTCCCTCCCTCCCTCCCTCCCTCCCTCCCTCCCTCCCTCCCTCCCTCTGTCTGTCTGCTTCCTCCCTCTGTATGTCTGTCTGTCTGCTTCCTCCCTCCCCTCCCTCCCTCTGTCTGTCTGTCTGTCTGCTCCCTCCCCCCCTCCCTCCCTCCCTCCCTCCCTCTGTCTGTCTGTCTGCTTCCTCCCTCTGTGTGTCTGTCTTTCTGCTTCCTCCCTCTGTGTGTCTGTCTGTCTGCTTCCTCCCTCCCTCCCTCTGTCTGTCTGTCTGTCTGTCTGTCTGTCTGCTTCCTCCCTCAGTCTGTCTGTCTGTGATTCTCAGCAGAGCTAGGTAAACAGCTGCTGTGGGTCGGAATGGACCACCTAGGTACAAGTTTCCACGTTGAGGTAGGCTTTTCAAACGAATGCGGAGAAATTTTCCCAAACACATTCAAAAGAGTTATGCAAATGGATTAGGAGGGTGCTGGCGTGGCGCATTGTTATATTAATCTGTATACACTGCGTCTGGTGTTGGCACGGTGCTGTGTTTGCCTTATTCTGTTAATCTGCCCGTCTCATCGGAGCTTACATCACTGAGAGTCAACACTACTCCACCCACCCCAGCCCCACCGCTAACACTGGAGCCCTGGGGTCAAGCGGACAGAGATGTGTGTGTGTGTGTGTGGGAGAGGAGGGTGTGTGTGTGTGTATGTGTGTGTATGTGTGTGTGTGTTCACCTCAGTGAAACACACACACACACCAGAGAGGGGTTAGCAGTTTGAAGAGTCATGTCCACTCCCTGACCACCCTAACAGGACAACGTCCCTCTGTGTATACTCCGTATAGTTCATTTCCCCTCACAAAAGAAGCTCAAGGCATTGGTTGCCAGACGTAAAGAGCAAACCCCCCTCTCCGCCTTCCTTTTCCAAGCGCTCTGCCTGTCTCATACATATTTGCTGTTCAAACAGCGACGACTAAGCTTGACTCTGCTCCAGAGCTCCCCGTCCAAAGAGAACGGGAGAAAGATAACAAAGTACAGGTGGTGTTCTATGCTACCAAAGATGTGGTTTTCCTCCTGTGTTCTGGCTGGCAGCTTGGGTGTATCGTTGAAGGGGAGGCAACAGCATCAACCATCCATCTGTCATTCGTCCATCTGTCCCTCAGTCCTGACACGTGGACGTTCCTCCTCTTCTTCTTGCATTATAATAGCGGATCATAGGGATACTCTGTGGTTCTGACTCATGGTGTTAACCATCGATCCCTGTGTCATCCTCTGTCATGAAGCTAGAGTGTGGAGACGGTTTAGATCTTTTTTTTTTAAACGACATGTAAAAAATACTTTTAAAAAGGCGTTCGTGATCTAACACCCGCACTGACTCTTTCTGCCTTACTAGCTCTGACCTTTCTGATAGCTACTTTGAGGAAAAATGAACTTTGACAGTGATATGTGGATGTCCTACCTAGCTATCTTAAGGTGAATGCACTAACTGTAAGTCGCTCAGGATAAGAGCATCTGCTAAATGACCATTTTTATTTTATTTTTATCTAGTGACTTCCTGTTCTCAACAGCAATAGTATATTCCTGCAGTATGGCTGCAGTGGTATTGCCTCTCTGGCTTCCTCTGACATGGTGGTGTAGAAAGGAGGAAGAGGAAAGAGAGAGTGTGTGTGTGTGTGTGCGTGTGTGCGTGTGTGTGTGTGTGTGGTATTTATGAGTCTCCTGTCATGCTGAATTGCAGCAGCGAATGGCTGCTCCCGGTGGCCTAGACACACATACAGCCATGTCCTCAGTGGAAAGAAAACCCTGGTCCAGCCATTCAGTCAGTCCACCATTCCAACCTCCCAGCATCACCTCTGATGCATCACTGTATGCTCCAAATGAATTAATTATAAATCAAAAACTCATTAACAACATTCTAGAAACTGAATATTCCAGAAAGAACCCTGTCACACACAGTCTCTCCGTACTCAAACATTCATTCTTCCCATGACTCCTTTCCATCACATCAATGTTATGTAAAGGCCCATTCTGGTGGAGCCGTTTCCTCTGCCCTGTTTTACATGGGTAAGTGTTCTGCTGCTATGGCACCACTGCTGCCTCCTCTATAGCTAAAGGACTAATCCTTGGTTACAGATGTAGGATCTTAATTTGAGCCAGTTTGCTACAGCAGGAAAATAATCCTGCAGCAACAGGAAATGTGGATTATAATACATTTTGTGTAGGAGTTGATACCTTTTTCATTAGGGAATTTCAAGTCTGACATTTAAATCTAGAATACACTACAAGTTTGCATTTCCTTCTGTGCAGGAAAAATCTCAGCAACAAAAGAGTGATCAAATAAAAGGTACAGAAACAGCCTGTGGTGGTGTTGTGATGTGTTGTGTTGTGTGCATCTCTACTCTAATCTCTCCCAAAGCTCTGTGTCCAATGGCTGTTCTCTGTTCTATTCTCCCTGCCGTCCCCGCTGTCTCTCTGTACACCATGTCCTTCCAGTCTGAATGAAGCCAAAAGGAAACGGTGGCATGGTTGGAGAGAACATAGAATTAAATGGACAGGTTGGGAAGAATGAGGGAGGAGGAGGAGGTAGAGAGAGAGAGGCTACCCTAGCGCAACCTGGTCTCAGAGCATTTTGTATTATTATGTACGTAAATCCAAGACACTAAATTTAGTATGATACTGTATGTTACGTTTTGTATGGCAAGTATTCATTTGTGAATGTCCATCATCCATTTCGTATGTAATGTTACAAATTATAATTTGTATGATATGGTAAGAATTGCCATTCATACAATATGTTACACATTTGAATTCAAATTCACAAAACATACAATATGTTACAAATTGTTAAACGTATGATATGTTAGGAATTCCATTTTGTTGTTAGCAAACTTTAGTTAGGTGGCTAAGTGGCCAACGCTACCTTTATCTAGCTGGCTAACGTTAGCTAGGGGTTAGGGTTAGAGGTTAGGATTAAGTTTAGGGTTAAGGTTAGAAGTTAGGTTAAAGGGTTAAGGTTAGGGTTAGGGGAAGTATTAGCTAAAAGGGTTAAGGTTAGGTGAAGGGTTACCTAACATGCTAATTAGTTTCAAAGTAGCTAAAAAGTAGGTACAAAGTTTCTAATAAGCTAAAATGCTAAAGTTGTCCGTGATGAGATTCGAACACGCAACCCTTGGGTTGCTATACGTTCACTATATATACGCCCACCCAACCACCCTCTTTTAATTTTTGCCTTAAGTAACCTTCTGTCTTATGTTACCATATAAACATCACATATCATACTAATTTGAGTGTCCCAGATGTACATTTACTATGTTACGTCTAGTCTATGAGACTAGGCTGCCAAGCGAGGCATTCCTTCATGGCATATTGGAGCTTTCTGTACAGGTGTGTTTTAGTGGCGTGCCCGCCTGATTTAGATATGTTTCTGCTTATAGGCTAATTTGTAAGTCAACTTGTCGATAATTAGATACATGCAGCTTATCATTAGCCTATATGTTGCCGTAAAATACTAAATAAACACTTGCTCACCTAAATAATGTCATAAATCGATAGAATGAATGCTTCAATTTAGTTGACATCAGTTGACATTGGTAAAGTTTTCTCTGTCATCTCTGCTGCTTTCGCGGAGCAAAGACGTTTAGGGACAGTGGAGAAAATGCACCAAAAAACATCTAAATGACATCAGTTTGGCGGGTTGTAAGGAAATAGAAAGCTGTGAAAATGACCCAACATGTTTCTGATAAGATTTCAGTTCAGCTTGGATGCATATTTTATGTGGTTGAAATACTATCAGCTTTTATGATGCAGATAGCACCTCTACAGATGGTACAGTATCTAACTGCGCATTCACATTCTCTCAAGATGCTAAAATAAAGAAATAATATTTATCCACTCCTGTTTCTAAGTCAAAATGTAACATACATTATCATTTTATGGCAATAATTGCTTAATTCTGCAGGAGTTAATACTACGGCTACGTGAACAGTATTTTAAGTCCCCATCTTGTGACTGTCGAATTTGTATATAGCCTCACAACATAGCCGGCACTGCTATCACGCTCTTTTACCACGTCACCAAATCTTTCCCAAACATTACTTTTCTGGCCCTTCCTTCTCTTTATTTAAACTCTCCATTTCGCAGTTTTTCTCTTATTGAATTAAACTCGGACATTGTCCTTTTTGCCTCAGTGGATCGAAGATAACTTTTTCTGCCTGTTCTCAAAAGCGTTTGGTGATTGGCTGTAGGCTATTTGGCGCGCATAAAGTTAGGTCCTAAAGCTTGGTTTTATGCACCAATGCCAGATAGACAAAAATAATAAAAGAAAAACCTAAATGTAGCCTATAGATATAAATTGCACAATAATTATACATTTATGGATTTTTTTAAGGTATTGTTTTCTCTTTATTCAACCCACTCTTCATCCACACAATATTTCATTACCCTAAACCAACCCCCCTCCCTTTTTTTTTTTTTTTTACATTTTTAGTCATTTAGCAGACGCTCTTATCCAGAGCGACTTACAGTTTATTTTTTCATACTGGCCCCCCTTGGGAATCAAACCCACAACCCTGGCATTGCAAACGGCATGCTCTACCAACTGAGCTACATCCCTGCCGGCCATTCCCTCCCCTACCCTGGACGACGCTGGGCCAATTGTGCGCCGCCCCATGGGTCTCCCGGTCACGGCCGGCTACGACAGAGCCTGGATTCGAACCAGGATCTCTAGTGGCACAGCTAGCACTGCGATGCAGTGCCTTAGACCACTGCGCCACTCGGGAGACATGCAGAATCGACAATCAAAATAAACGTTCTACCACAGTGACCATGTAATATTTGCGAAGGCTATTCCATTCGCAGTTCGGACATAACGTTTGTATGCGGCAACTAGAGCTAGAATAGATTTTGTACCCTGTTGTGACTTTCACCAAATATGTTGTCTTCTCACACTATTCAAAACCCTCCCTGCAGGTTATGAGTCACCCCCCCCAAAACTAGTGTGTGTATGTTTGTGTGTGTGTATGCATGCGTTTGTAGTTCTATGCATGTATGTGTGTGTGTCCACCATAAGGGAGCTAAAGTTAGAAACAGACTGGGTGGGTTGAGTCGGTCATTGAACCCACATCCATCCAGTGACCAGACCACATAGTGATGGATGGAGTGATACTTCAGACTTCCCCCTCTTTCCCCACTCCTCCCGTTTAGCTGGGGATCTGTCATTCAGTCCATTCTGTCCAATGTCCCCTCCCCCCTCCCTCCCTGCTGCTCTCATCAGGCCCTCGCAGGTGTCCCTCCCATCTGGTGACCTCACCCCTAACCCTTGACCTATGCCCTCTCACACCTGGGAGACTCCTCCCACTGCTGCACGCCCTATGAACTCTGACCCCAGCCTGTTGTCACTCTGCCTGGCTTCCTGCTAAACACATTAAGACCTAGTCTCGGAGCTGGTTGGTACCGGAACTTTCTCTGTGTTCTTCAATAAAGAGTCAGAGGGTTGATTCTGATTGGAATGTTGCTTAGGTTCTATTGGTAGAGGCCGGTAGAGAACAAGGAGTTGAAAGCAAGTTACTATTTTTTACTCCTGACTGTGCTCATCTGGGCTCATATTCATAAAGTGTCTCAGAGTAGGAGTGCTGAGCTAGGATCAGTGTTGCCTTTTAGATCAAAATGCATAAGATTAAATGGACATGGAAAACTTGATCTTAGATCAGCACTCTGAGATGCTTTATGAATATGGGCCCTAGCCTATAGGAGACAGTGCTACGAGAAAAGAAAGGGGGTTGTCTATCTTCCTGAAGCAGACAGAAGGTGGCAGTCCTCCCTCACAGCTCTGGTTGACTGAACTACGCTGACACCCTTAGACCAACCTCACACTGTCACTACCATCACTGCTGCTTCAGGTGTCTTAGACCAACCACACACTGTCACGACCATCACTGCTGCTTCAGGTGTCTTAGACCAACCTCACACTGTCACTACCATCACTGCTGCTTCAACACTAGACCAACACTGTCACTACCATCACTTCTGCTTCAACACTAGACCAACACTGTCACTACCATCACTGCTGCTTCAACACTAGACCAACACTGTCACTACCATCACTGCTGCTTCGGGTGTCTTAGACCAAAACTGTCACTACCATCACTGCTGCTTCAACACTAGACCAATACTGTCACTACCACCAATTCTTCTTCAACACTAGACCAACACTGTCACTACCATCACTGCTGCTTCAACACTAGACCAATACTGTCACTACCACCAATTCTTCTTCAACACTAGACCAACACTGTCACTACCATCACTGCCTCTTCAACACTAGACCAACACTGTCACTACCATCACTGCTTCTTCAACACTAGACCAACACTGTCACTACCATCACTTCTGCTTCAACACTAGACCAACACTGTCACTACCATCACTGCTTCTTCAACACTAGACCAACACTGTCACTACCATCACTGCTGCTTCAACACTAGACCAACACTGTCACAACCATCACTGCTGCTTCAACACTAGACCAACACTGTCACTACCATCACTGCTGCTTCAACACTAGTCCAACACTGTCACTACCATCACTGCTTCTTCAACACTAGACCAACACTGTCACTACCATCACTGCTGCTTCAACACTAGACCAACACTGTCACTACCATCACTGCTGCTTCAACACTAGACCAACACTGTCGCTACCATCACTGCTTCTTCAACACTAGACCAACACTGTCACTACCATCACTGCTGTTTCAACACTAGACCAACACTGTCACTACCATCACTGCTGCTTCAACACTAGACCAACACTGTCACTACCATCACTGCTGCTTCAACACTAGACCAACACTGTCGCTACCATCACTGCTTCTTCAACACTAGACCAACACTGTCACTACCATCACTGCTTCTTCAACACTAGACCAACACTGTCACTACCATCACTGCTGCTTCAGGTGACTAAATGGTTGGAGTATAATAATAATAATAATTTGGTGGGTGCTTATATTTGTCGTATTTCACACATGTACAAATGTGTATTTATACGCACGTGTGAATTGGAAATGGGTTTTATGCATATCCCAACTCCACCTGAGACACCCTGGGAGAGTGGGGTCTCCATGGTGGAGTTGTGGGCTCCATTCCCACATGGAACAAATACTGAATATGTGTGTTCAGTCACTATTCCAACAGTTTTGATTTGATTTGTTGCACATTTAGATTCCAACACTGTTTGTTGTTGTTTCAGCCTGCCTGGTGCCTGTTTTGACAGTTGCCGGTTTAAAGGTTTAAATGCCATGCACGGTTGCTTCAACCCTGAAGGCTTTGGTGCATCTGATAGAAGGCTTTAATATACTGTTAAAGGCTCTTCATTTGATCCAGTTGGGTGGCCCCACTTTTCCCTTTACACCTATATGACGCTACTGATCTACTCTATTGTCTATTGATTCTATACCTGAGGTCTGAGTTATGGAGAACTGTCTGTATGGTTGATCTACTCTAATGTGTATTCTATAGGGACTGAGTTATGGAGAACTGTCTGTATGAATGATCTACTATAATGGAAAACTGTCTGTATGGCTGATCTACTCTATCTGCTTCTATACCTGGCTTCTGAGCCATGGTGAGAACTGTCTGTCTGTATGGATGATTTATTCTACTCTATCCGTTTCTATACCTTATGTCTGAGCTAGGGTGCACTGTCTGGCTGTATGGCTGATCTACTCTATATGTAGCTATACATGGCGTCTGAGCCGTGGTGTTCTGTCTGTATGAGGCTGAGACTGCCCCCCAGGTTGAGGAGACAGACCACCACTGCACTGTATAGCTATGATGTTGTGGGAGAGGAGGACTTGATGATTTGATGTACTTTGGGGAGCTACAAATGAACCATTCCCACAAAAATGTATGTGGGCATAATTGAGGGTAGAACAATCTCCTCCAGTGCATCACTGCACTTCAAGTACCCCAGGGCTTTTAAAGCAAACAGAGGGAGAGAGAAAAAGAGGGAGGAAGAAGAGAGAGATGAGGGAGAGAGAGAGAAAGAAAGATAATTATACCATACAAAAGAAAACCACAGAGCATTGAAGAGAAAGTGGGAAAAAGATAGAAAGAGAGCAAGAGAGAGAGGGAAAAGGGGAGCGATAGACAGAGAATGCCACACACTGCGCTATCCACACACATAGCCTTCGTCCCTTCGTCCCTCCCTCCCTCTCCTCCTCCTGTTCACCATGGTCACTAACTACACTTCTCTTTTTTTCTTCCCTTCTTTCTTTTCCAGGCAGGATTGTGTTTAATTGTATCATAATGACGAATGAGCTCTGAGGCTCGCCTGGGATTTTACTGTATGGTTTCTTCTACCTCGCGTGGTGATGCGCAGCAGTGCACTTGACAAAAAACACACTGTGCGTGTGCATGTGCGTGTCTAGAAAGAGAGCAGTCCACCCCCACCACTACCCCCGATGCCAAATTATTTAATCACTGTGATTGGTTAGATGTTGGAGGTTGGATGCCATGTGTGGTTGCGGAGGTTTAAATGCCTCACATGTGTGGTTCCCTGTACAGTGCGTGGTGGATGGTGGCTCTGTAGTATAGTCAGAGGAAACCTGGGGCTGTCTATCTACCACAGGGGGTTTGGAGAGCGCTGCCAAATATGTGCCATTTACAGTAAGTCTTTACTTGTTTTGGGGTCGAACAAATTGCAGTGTTGATTTGGAGCAGGGGAGCTTGTTCCCTCTCAGGATAAACAAGCGTGATGTAATGCAGGCCTACATAGGGATGCAATCAACTCGGTGTTTTGAAATAAATACATCCAACTTTCGTCCTTATCAGAGGAAGCAATAGGAAAAGCCTGACTTTGCATTGCCCATTGAAGTAATCTCCCAAATCAATTCACAGCTTGTTTCGCTTTAACTGTCCTATATGGTGCCTTGTGTGATCACTATTTGTTTCATTCAGCCCACCAAGTTCTCCCACCATGCAGGCGATTAACCATGATCTCTGCCTCTGAGTCTAATAGAACTGATTGCTCACTGATCATGCCTGGAAATAGTTCACGGTTTAGCGTGTTACTTCAAAGGCATTGGTTCTGCCGTTGCCACTGGTGATTCCCGCGCTTATTATCACAACATGGGCCTATAAACTCTGATTCCCATAAGAAATACATCTTTCTTACATGAGAGAGACAGACGATGGGAGAGACCTTTGGTCCAGAGTCAGTCACGTCCTCATGTGGGCGTTAATCCGACAATATTCAAACTAAATTAGTGTGGATAAAAACTGATTTTCTGTCTGTGTATTTATTATTTCAATGTGATATTCAAAGTTGTCCATCTCTATCTCTCTCTCTCTCTCTCTCTCTCTCTCTCTCTCTCTCTCTCTCTCTCTCTCTCTCTCGCCCGCCAGGTAACCTGTCCCACCTATTGGACAAAATTCCCAAAGTTCCTTGACACTCAATCATAAAATTAACTAGGAGGTGACCTCGCCTTCCTCCAGACTCAAGGCGGGAGACATGTTGGCACAATAACGTGTCTCTGAAATGCGCTGATCACAAAATAAGGAAAATAAGATGCAGCTGTTTTATGAGCTGACAATTACCTTCGTGATATGATGGTATTTGCTGTTGTCAGCGCGCATCCGGTGCGCCAGCGGGTGCTGGTGATCACCATGCGTTTTATTGCGTTCTCCATGGCTTTTCAACCGGACAGGAACAGGTATGAAACAACTATAATTTGCAGTTGCCGCTAAGGAAATTCTATGCAGGGTGATGATGCAGGATAAATCGCATTATTTATTTACTGTTCATGATTGTAGGTTATTTTATCTCATGACACCTGACTATCCAGTTGTAGAAACTTTTCTTTACTGTTCTAGTACTTCCCGTTCCTATATTCTAAAGTCTGTGAATTGTTAGACCCACTTGGTTTGGGAGTAATCACTCAATGGTCTCCTTTTCCTAGCCTTATTATGTACCACTTTGGTGTGGAGGTATGCACCCCTCAAAATGACTGCCTCTGGCATTTTGGACTGAAGATTGTAGGAAAGGTTTACCATCAGCTACACAGTAAATTGTATCCAATCTCCCCTGCAGTTTTGTTTATTTCCCTCTTTTTAATGAAACAGCAATTATTGCCATTTGGAATACAGTATGTGTGTGTCAAGGCATCTCTCCACTGCATGTGAATCTAGAAGGTGTTTCATAAGTAGTTACAACAGCTCCAAATGAGTTCCAGTCATAGAAATATAATTACATTAATTATGATTCTATGGTTCCAGTGTGTTCCAGAGTTCTGGTGTATTTACTACAATGCTTTATAATAGTGACTCCTTATTAATATGTTGTTACCAATTGATTATAGATCCTCTTCCACAAGCCTCTGTACTCCCAATTAGACTTATATATACAGTATATATATATATATATATATATATATATATATATATATATATATATATTAGTCATCCTGTTGAGGAGAGAAACCGTGTAGCAACACCAATAAGGCATTGATGACAGCAACTATAGACAAGTTAGTGCAGAAACCTTGGGGTCTTTCTTAATTGTAGTTGATGAACCATTAACCCACTCCTCCCCTTCATCCACCCCTCCATCCATCCACCTATCCATCTCTCCTCCATCCACCCCTCCATCTATCCATCCATCCCCCCAGGACAGTGAGGGACGTGTCTGGGCGTCTCGGTGGGCCGTCGGGGTCCGTGGGGCTCTGCACCTTCGGCCCGTCTACAGCCTGCTGTTTAGGCTGGAGGAATGTCAATGGTGTCTGCCAGCGTAAGTCAGCGGCCACTGGGCAAGTCATCCAGAAACCACAACAATACACCAGCTGAGGTTATCAGATGTGTTTATCTGTTCTCTCTGACTATCCAGCTGTGTGTAAGAAGCCCTGCAGGAATGGAGTCTGTGTGGATCCAGACAAGTGCTCATGCTCTGTGGGATACAAGGGCCAGCAATGTGACCAAGGTGGAGATTTCTGACTCTATATGATTCATGCATGTTGATTTCAGATTCTGTATGATTCATGCATGTTGATTCCAGATACTGTATGGTTCAAACATGTTGATTCCAGATACTGTGTGATTAATATGTGTTGATTCCTGGTTGTTGATTCCAGATATTATGATTGATTCATGCATGTTGATTACTGATTGTTCATTCCAGACTCTGTGATTCATGCATGCTGATCCTGATATGATTCCTGATTGATTGTTGTTGGTTGTTGATTCCAGATGTGAATGAGTGTGGTCTCCCAGAGCGACCGTGCTCGAACAGCTGTATGAACACCCAGGGCAGTTACCGGTGTTACTGCGACCCTGGATACACCCTCATGACAGACGGATCAACCTGCACAAGTACGTACTAGTTCAAACCAGTTTCTGCCCACTTTCCTGGAACATCATGTCCCAACCATAGAGGGAATACAACACCCAGGTAGAAGTCGCCCTCAGGCACTGATCTAGGATCAGCTCACCCTCTTCTAAACTCTATCAGTAAACACTAGGGGGTACAATGCAAAAACCGACCTTAGATCAGTGTCTTGGGGGCAACTTCATCCTACTGTGAATACCACAGGGCTCAGTGTCAGGACTGCATGTGCTGGTGTGTTGTTATGGGTCAAATGTTATTATAGACAAGAGGTCCAGGGTCAGTGGTTCTGGGTGTTGATTGGCTACTCAGCTTCCCCGTCAGCTGAAGTGCATTCAGAAAGTATTCAGGGGCCTTGACTTTTTCCACATTTTGTTACGTTACAGCCTTACTCTAAAATGGATTTTAAAAAATCCCCCTCATCAATCTACACACAATAGCCCATAATGACAAAGCAAAAACAGCCTTTTACATTACATTAGTCATTTTAGCAGACGCTCTTATCCAGAGCGACTTACAGTTAGTGAGTGCATACATTTTTATTTATTTTTATTTTTTCATACCCCCCGTGGGAATCGAACCCACAACCCTGGCGTTGCAAACGCCATGCTCTACCAACTGAGCTACATCCAACTGTTATCATACATTTTAGAAATGTTAGCAAATATATTTAAAATCTAAAATCACATTTACATAAGTATTCAGACCCATTACTCAGTACTTTGTTGAAGTACCTTTGGTAGCGATTACAGCCTTGTGTCTTCTTGGGTATGACGCTACAAGCTTGGCACACCTGTATTTGGGGAGTTTCTCCCATTCTTCTCTGCAGATCCTCTCAAGCTCTGTCAGGTTGGATGGGGAGCGTCGCTGCACAGCTATTTTCAGGTCTCTGCAGAGATGTTCGATCGGGTTCAAGTCCGGGCTCTGGCTGGGCCACTCAAGGACATCCAGAGACTTGTTCCGAAGCCACTCCTGTGTTGTCTTGGCTGTGTTCTTAGGGTCGTTGTCCTGTTGGATGTTGAACCTTTGCCCCAATCTGAGGTCCTGAGTGCTCTAGAGCAGGTTTTCATCAATGACCTCTCTGTACTTTGCGCCGTTCATCTTTCACTCGATCCTGACTAGTCTCCCATTCCCTGCCGCTGAAAAACATCCCCAAAGCATGATGCTGCCACCACCATGCTTCACCGTAGGGATGGTGCCTGGTTTCCTCCAGACGTGACACTTGGCATTCAGGCCAAAGAGTTCAATCTTGGTTTCATTAGACCAGAGAATCTTGTTTCTCATGGTCTGAGAGTCCTTTAGGTGCCTTTTGGCAAACTCCAAGCGGGTTGTCATGTGCCTTTTACTGAGGAGTGGCTTCCATCTGTCCACTCTACCATAAAGGCCTGATTGGTGGAGTGCTGCAGAGATGGTTGTCCTTCTGGAAGATTCTCCCATCTCCACAGAGGAACTCTGGAGCTCTGTCAGAGTGACCATCAGGTTCTTGGTCACCTCCCTGACCAAGGCCCTTCTCCCCCGATTGCTCAGTTTGTCCAGGCAACCAGCTCTAGGAAGAGTCTTGGTGGTTCCAAACTTCTTCCATTTAAGAATGATGGAGGCCACTGTGTTCTTGGGGACCTTCAATGCTGCAGAATGTTTTTGGTACCCTTCCCCAGATCTGTGTCTCGACTCAATCCTGTCTCAGAGCTCTACAGACAATTCCTTCGACCTCATGGCTTGGTTTTTGCTCTGACATGCACTGTCAACTGTGGGAGTTATATAGACATTTGTGTGCCTTTCCAAATCATGTCCAATCAATTGAATTTACCACAGGTGGACTCCAATCAAGTTCTAGAAACATCTCAAGGATGATCAATGGAAACAGGATGCACCTGAGCTCAATTTCGAGTCTAATTTTGTTATTTTTACTTTCCGAATGCACAGTACCTCCAGTCTGGCTTATCAATTACCCAGAACCCCCCTGTCGTCCATGGGCCAATAGGGTCAAGTCTTATTCACTTTCTTCCTCAAAGGCGTAGACTTTGAGGAGCAGGGTTTCCGAAACTTGGTCCTGCCCCCCTTGCCCTAGCACCACACAGCTGATTCAAATAATCAAAGCTTGATAATGAGTTGGTTATTTGAATCAGCTATGTAGTGCTAGGGCAAAAACCAAAACGTGCACCCCTTGGGGTTCCCGAAGACTGAGTTTGGGAAACCCTGATCTAGAGTATGACATTTGTTGTATGGGGCACAGGGTTGGGTAGGTTACTTTCTAAATGTAATCCGTTAGTTACTGGTTACTTGTCCAAAATGGTTAATTCTTACATAACTTCTTAGATAACAAAATTGCTATTTCTTACATAACTTTTGGATTATCCAAACTCAGTAACATAAAGTAAATCCTTTCTGAATTAGAAGTAATCATCTAGTTGTTCAAAAGTAGGCCTATCTGTAATCTGATTTCAATATTTTTGCTGGTAACGTTACAGTTACAGTTTTTTTGTAATCCATTACTCCCCAACCCTGTGGCGGCAATATAGAGGATTAACTGTTATCATACATGGTGTAATCAATCTAAAGCAAGGAAAATCTTTAATATGAGTATGACACAAGACGAAACCAAGCTGGTTTCATATCACTGCTTGTGGGTCTATAGTATTACAATACAGCACATGGTTTGTGTGTGGTGGCATGTGTTCGTTCCAACCATCCATTTCTGCCTCTACTCTCAGCCAGTTTGTCCTGTGTTCTCTTCCAGAAGAGCCTGAGTGTTCCTCCGCTCGCTGCCAGTTCGGTTGCCAGATTGACCGGGTGGGAGAGGAGCGCTGTCTGTGTGCCCCCGGCCTCCACCTGGCCGCCGACAACAGGACCTGTGAAGGTGGGCTTCCTCGGCAACCCCATGGTAACCCCATCACCATGGCAACCACCCTACTCCTCCCTCCCCTCTCTAGTTCCTTCAGTTCCAATGCTATATGGGAAGAAGCAAGGGGGGGCTGGGATTGGGAAACAGCCCAGAGTTGGTCCATTCCCTTGGCATTACTACGGGATATACTGATCATAGCGTGCCAGTGTGTAGCTACTAGTTCTGTCTTTGGCTGCCATTAGAGAACAGGTGGAGAGACAGGTTCCCATATGTACGCTACTAGAGGACATGTTAACGACCTCCACCCAGCTACTACTAACAGCGCCTACCCACTGATTCTGTCCACAGAACGATAAACCCTGTAATTACCTCAAGTGTTAAGAAAACAGACCCCAGGTCCCCGTAGCTATACTTTACTCTTTCCCCTCTCTTCAGCCTACCTAGCGCTCATTACTTTGAAGTCCCCTAGCTCGTTAACTGTGGTGTGGTCGTAAAGTCCTCGCAGTAGACACCTCCTGTCCTGTTAACGAGGCCCAGCCTCCATGGTTGATCCTGAGAGCCATTACAGCCTCATTCTCACACCACAGGAGAGTAGCTGTAGGAACTAACCAACCAGACCTGAGACCTCAGAGAAATCATAACAGTCATATACTGTAGGTAGTTACAGTGGAACATGGGTAGCATACCGGTAGCATGGCAGGGAAATCAAAGAATAAGAGTCGTACTCTAGGTCCCTCAAATTCAAATCTGAATTTCCAAGCCAGTTCCACTGCTTTTTTTTTATTGTTCCCCTCTAATCGGGGACTGATTTAGACCTGGGACACCAGGTGGGTGTAATTAATTATCAGGTCGGACAGAAAACCAGCAGTACTCTGGACCTCATAGGGTCAGATTTGAACACCCCTTCTCTATGTACTGCAGCAGCCAGTCAGCAGGGCTCTCTAAACCTGTTCCTGGAGAGCTACCGTCCTGGAGGTTTCACTCCAACCCTAATCTAACGCACCTGATTCGAATAATTCACTGGTCGATAAACTGAATCAGGTTAGTTACAACTGGGGTTGGAGTGAAAACCTACAGGAGGGTATCTCTCCAGGAACAGGGTTGGAGTGAAAACCTACAGGAGGGTAGCTCTCCAGGAACAGGGTTGGAGAGCCCTGACCTAGTGTGACATAGGCAGCTTCACAGAAGCCTGAGAACAAAGTCCCAACCATAGCATCATCCTGACAGGTGTCATTCCCCCTATGGGACAACTCCTCAGTGTCTGAAGTGACATCATATTGTGGGATATACAATATAACTAATTAGACTTCATTTCAACCATATCTACGTTTGAATCATATTAGAATTGTGCTAGTTACAGAGTGAGAGAAGCACCTGAAAAGTATCACATGAGTGTGTTGTCATTCCTTGTTGTTGAACAACAGCGGTGTACATTTCAAAGCACCTGTCCAAAGAACTCCCAAGATGGCCAAAGCACTCATTTGCTCTTTCTGACGTATAGATAATGGTTGTTTTGAGCTGAGAAAACAACTGTAGGTTCTTTAAAGCACTTTGTCGTCTCCCTTTCATATGTTACATCTAGTGTGTGTGTGTGTGTGTGTACGTGTGTGTGTGTTTATGCATGCTCAGGTGTTGAGTTTCTTTGGCCTTGTTGTGTTGTTTTGCAGATGTGGACGAGTGTCGAAGGGCGTCAGATGTTTGCCCTCCCCGGCGTACTTGCAAGAACACCTTCGGCAGCTTTGTGTGTGCGTGCAGGGAGGGCTTCGTGTTGGGACGCTCCAGGACTCAGTGCAGTGTCGAGGTACGGACATCCCCCATACTGTACAGCAGGCTGTAAAGGCTCTTAGATACCTGTATTAATATTAACAGGAATGTAAGGCTCTTAGATACCAGTATTAATATTAACAGGGAATGTAAGGCTGTTAGATACCAGTATTAATATTAACAGGGAATGTAAGGCTCTTAGATACCAGTATTAATATTAACAGGGAATGTAAGGCTCTTAGATACCAGTATTAATATTAACAGAGAATGTAAGGCTCTTAGATACCAGTATTAATATTAACAGGGAATGTAAGGCAGTTAGATACCAGTATTAATAATAACAGGGAATGTAAGGCTCTTAGATACCAGTATTAATATTAACAGGGAATGTTAGAGAAGAAGGCTGTCCTCTAAGCCTTAGATCTGTGTGTGTGTGTGTGTGTGTGTGTGTGTGTGTGTGTGTGTGTGTGTGTGTGCGTGCGGGCAAGGGTGTGCGTGTGACTATACCCACTTCATGACATTAATATAATTCCTTCCTTCAGCATCTCTCAGCAGATCGCCATGTGTTTTGTAAAATATGCTTTGGTAGTGGTGGTACTATGTGTGTGTGTGTGTGTGTGTGTGTGTGTGTGTGTATGTGTGTGTGTGTGTGTGTGTGTGTGTGTATGTGTGTGTGTGCGTGCGTGTGTGGTGTGTGTAAGCCACAGAACCACTTTTCTCAGTGTCAGTTCTGTTTAAATGAATTACTACCTCACAGCATGCCCTCACATGTTCCTCTCATTTAGCCTACGTTTCATTGTCAAACAGACCGATCATCTGTAGATGAGCTTGGCCGCAGCAACCCAGTGAGAGCCTGAATGTATTTCTCTAGCTTGCCTTCCCCGCTCACTCAGCTGTGGTAGCTGTTATTGTTTATGCTTCCTTGGCGAACATTGCAACACCTATTTCCTGGAGCTTTGAAACAGACTAGTCGTTACTCAACAACCCCTTGACTTCACACTCAGTGAGTCGCAGGCAGGGGCCAAGTCAAGTCATGACTTCCTGCTGGCTCTCTCTGTGTGCTGGTTGGCCGATAATGTCTTCACCTCAGAGCCTGTGAAAAGGTGAAAAGCTATCCAGTAATACTCAAAACAAGCATGGGTCTTACTGTAAAACTGCATGGGTTTGGTCTCTGCTTTTCAGCTTGGTTTGGGTCTGCCAAATTCAGAGCCCACAGGCAAAGGAGAAGCAACACTGAAACACAGTCAGACTTGCTAATACAACAGACCACCTGTTTGTGTTGAACGTGATGAGTAGCATTGTGATCAG
>NW_028167181.1:3539833-3623454 GCF_964263955.1 Coregonus lavaretus
ACAGCGTCCTCCACATTCTGAGACAGGAGACAGAATTGTAAGTTCCACCAGCCACCACCAGAGGGAGTGCTTTCCCTCTCCCTCTTTATTTACTTATCCATCCACCCATCTTTCTCTCTGCCTCCCCGTCCGTCCGTCTGCCTCCCTCCCCGTCCGTCTGTCTGTCTCCCTGCCCGCCTTTCTGCCTGTCTCCCCGCCTTTCTGCCTGTCTCCCCGCCTGTCTGTCTGTCTGCCTGTCTCCCCGCCTGTCTGTCCAGCTCCCCACCTGTCTGTGTCTCCCCGTCTGCCTCCCCGCCTGCCTGTCTGTGTCTCCCTGCCTGCCTGTCTGTGTCTCCCTGCCTGCCTGTCTGTGTCTCCCTGCCTGCCTGTCTGCCTGTCTGTCTCGCTGTGTCTCCCTGCCTGCCTGTCTGCCTGTCTGTCTGTGTCTAGCTGTGTCTCCCTGCCTGCCTGTCTGTGTCTCCCTGCCTGCCTGTCTGTGTCTCCCTGCCTGTCTGTCTGCCTGTCTGTGTCTCGTTGTGTCTCCCTGCCTGTCTGTCTGTCTGCCTGTCTGTGTCTAGCTGTGTCTCCCTGCCTGCCTGTCTGTGTCTCCCTGCCTGCCTGTCTGTGTCTCCCTGCCTGTCTGTCTGCCTGTCTGTGTCTCGTTGTGTCTCCCTGCCTGTCTGTCTGTCTGCCTGTCTGTGTCTAGCTGTGTCTCCCTGCCTGCCTGTCTGTGTCTCCCTGCCTGCCTGTCTGTCTGCGTCTCCCTGCCTGTCTGTCTGCCTGCCTGTCTGTGTCTCCCTGCCTGCCTGTCTGTGTCTCCCTGACTGCCTGTCTGTGTCTCCCTGACTGCCTGTCTGTGTCTCCCTGCCTGCCTGTCTGTGTCTCCCTGCCTGTCTGTCTCCCTGCCTGTCTGTGTCTCCCTGCCTGTCTGTCTGTCTGCCTGTCTGTGTCTCGCTGTGTCTCCCTGCCTGCCTGTCTGTGTCTCCCTGCCTGCCTGTCTGTGTCTCCCTGCCTGCCTGTCTGTGTCTCCCTGCCTGCCTGTCTGTGTCTCCCTGCCTGCCTGTCTGTGTCTCCCTGCCTGCCTGTCTGTGTCTCCCTGCCTCGCAGCCGGCCGCGACCGGGAGACTCATGGGTGGCGCACAATTGGCCTAGCGTTGTCCAGGGTAGGGGAGGGAATGGCCGGCAGGGATGTAGCTCAGTTGATAGAGCATGGCGTTTGCAACGCCAGGGTTGTGGGTTCGATTCCCACGGGGGACCAGTTTGAAAAAAAATATATATATATGTATTCACTAACTGTAAGTCGCTCTGGATAAGAGCGTCTGCTAAATGACTAAAATGTAAAAATGTAAAAATGTCTGTCTGCGTCTCGCTGTGTCTCCCTGCCTGTCTGTCTGTCTGCCTGTCTGTGTCTCGCTGTGTCTCCCTGCCTGTCTGTCTGCGTCTCCCTATCTCCCTGCCTGTCTGTCTCCATGTCTACCCCATCAATCATGCCCTGGGAACAGCAGAGGAAGAAGAGACCACCCCATCAGATCTGTTGTTGCCCCCCCCCCCCCGGCCTGTGACAGCTACGTGACAACAACCATCTTCATCTATTTATCTACTAGCCATCAGCAAGCCAAGTGTTAAACACGGCCCACACAGCGGAGAGAGCGAGAGAAGAGAGAGGAGAGCGAGAGAGAGAGAAGAGAGAGAGAGCGAGAGAGAGTAGGAGAGAGAGGAGAGCGAGAGGAGAGAGAAGAGAGAGAGGAGAGAGAGGAGAGAGCGAGAGAGGAGAGCGAGAGAGAGAGAAGAGAGAGGAGAGCGAGAAGAGAGAGAGAGAGAAGAGAAGTAAACACAAAGCTGACTTTGACACAGATGCTGTCTGGTACTGTAGATTAGAACATCTGGAAAACATTCTACAAACATCCACAACGTGTCTCAGTGTTAGATTCAATGGAGAATTTACTGATTTGAATTCAGATCTGTTGATACTTTAGATATGGTTGTTTCAGTTATGATGGGACTGACAAAATAATACTTATATATTGATGTTAATACTCTTAGCTTTATTGCCTGGTGCTGATAATCATCCCTTTCTCATAATTTCATCGTATCCTTGCTCGTCTTTCCCCAGATAAGGACGAGTGTCTGGACAGTACTCATCTGTGTAGCCGTCATTCCCAGTGTTTCAACACCGCTGGTTCCTACACTTGTCAGTGTCTGGAGGACTACTCTGGGGACGGCCACACGTGCTGGCCCCGGAGAGCCTCCCACACCAAGACCTCCATGTACTACCAGTACAAACTCTCCAAAAGGACCAGGCCCATACAACAACCGCAACAAACGCAGCTCTGACGGTGCCTCTGGTTCTGACTGATAACCTGTTGTGAAGTATGTTACAGGGCGGCCATTTGGGTCGAGCCGTGTCGAAGCAGCACAGGAGAACTCTAGGAGGAAAATATATTTGTGTTGAAGCAGCCTCATAGGACAATTCATGAGGTAGATTGGGGGGTGAATGGGGTAAATTGAGGTGGCGTGTCACTATCACAACATAGTAAAAGCCGAGAAATGCTAAGAATTCCTCACACAACTGGAAAGTGTGGTAACGTTCTGTTTTAACCTATCATTTGCCTCTCTTCAGTTAGTCAACAAAGACCTTAGATTGCTACTCGGCGCCATTAGTGGTCTACTGTTTGATGTCAGTTCAAAGTCAAAGAAGCCACTCATTTGACAAATACACTCGTCAAGGAACCACACTCTGTAGTCTGCCTGACGCGCTTCAGACTCAAAACGCTCTGTGATGACATGGAATTTTCCTTTGTTTAAGTTTCCCAGCTTATTGTCCTCGGAAAAGGTCATGGGTAAGAACAAGTTTCACACGCACTGCCATACTGCTGCTTTGGCATTCGTAACCAATTTCACAATACACATGGTTGTCAGCATAAGAGATTTTGATAGGGACTTCATGCAGTGAGTGATTAGCTAATTTTCTGACAGGCCAGTGGGTGTACAACGATACCTCCCATTCTGGAGGTTGTTTTCCATAGGGACTAATTCTTTGAGAGGAGTGTATACGTCATTATTTGTTATTAAAAGGCTGACCTCTGGTGGAAAGATAAGGGAGGATATTTGTCACTCTGACTTCTCCATAGATGGTATCATAGATAGCAGCATCACCCTGACTTGTCCATAGATGGGATCATAGATAGCAGCATCTCCCTGACTTCTCCATAGATGGTATCATAGATAGCAGCATCACCCTGACTTCTCCATAGATGGGATCATAGATAGCAGCATCTCCCTGACTTCTCCATAGATGGTATCATAGATAGCAGCATCACCCTGACTTCTCCATAGATGGGATCATAGATAGCAGCATCTCCCTGATTTCTCCATAGATGGGATCATAGATAGCAGCATCACCCTGACTTCTCCATAGATGGGATCATAGATAGCAGCATCTCCCTGACTTCTCCATACATGGGATCATAGATAGCAGCATCTCCCTGACTTCTCCATAGATTGGTTCATAGATAGGCTACATAACAGAAAGTTGTTGAAATGCATGTATTTGTTAAGTCATGTTAATTAACTAAGGCATTTTGAGAGATCGGCTGTTTGATTATGTAAAGTGTGTGGAATAAAGGTATAATTGTTGAATGGGGACCAACCAATAATGTGTGTTATTATTAATGTTGTGTGGGCTCTGTAATGTATTGTGGCTTCTCTTGCCCTTCACATGGGAATGGAAGTCAATCGGGATTGTAGGCGTTTCATGATTTTGGATTCCGGAGCGACAATTGCCTTTGAATCCATATTTGGTCACAATAATACTTCTGACTTACTAACATGGTCATGCCCACTTCATAACCCATCATGGCAGGAAATCAGGCTAAAACAAGCAGCTACACACTCTACACACACAAGCACTCACACACACACAAACACACACACACACAGCAAGAGAGCACAGACAGGTCAGACAGGTCAGACCAAACAAACCAAATGTCTTGTTTCTCAGCACCTCTCTAATCCCCAACCCTTTCTGCAGTGACAGCATAATGACATGTCCCATTCCTGCACTGTCTGCTCTCTCTGAGGTTGCAGTGACAGTGAGTGGTGGTAGGGGGTGCTATGTTGTGTGCTATGTGGGCCCCAGTCCCTTTGGTTCTAGTTGTGGCTGTACTAGCAGGGCTCTATCTGGCAATGTGAGTGTCTGTGGCTGCAGTGGGAAGAGGCAGCTGCTGGATGGGCCCTGCCGCTGACCCCATTCATCCCAACAGCAGGTGTCATGTCGCGTTGCCCTCACATGCACACAGACGCACACACAGATGAGTGTGTGTGTGTTTGTGTGTGTGTGGGGGGAGGGGGGGGGGGGACCTGGAACTACTTACAGCATAGCTGAGAACAAAGGGGAGAAATCAGGAAGAAATGCAGCCTCTTGGAATAACTCTCACCACAATGCCCAGACAGAATCCCAAACTCACCCCCAGAAGTGCGAGAAAACCTGTTTTCTCTCTTTCAAAGCAGCACAAATAGAAAACCTTTTAGATTAAAGGTTCCAGGGCCCCTTTATGAAAAGGACCTCACACTAAGTTGTGTGTAATTCCTACCAGAAACAGGTTTATTTACCAAAAAATAATAAGATTTAATGCCAAGTGTTAGGCTACAAATAAAGGACAACAAGGAGTGGGAGGAGAGGAAGGGGGGGAGAGAGAGAGAGAGAGAGAGAGAGCAGAGAGAGAGAGAGAGAGAGAGAGAGAGAGAGAGAGAGAGAGAGAGAGAGAGAGAGAGAGAGAGGAGGAGGATCAGGAAGGAGTGGAAAGTTTCTTTTTGCTTGTGCTTGTTGTTCTCTGTCCTGTGTTGACGTGACACACTGTGATTTCACATGGAGGAGTAGCTACGGGAACACAGCACTGGGACCGTCTGCGTGGAGAGAATGCCCTCCTCAGGAAAGAAATAGGAAAACAATAAATATGGTAATTGAATTTGGACATCTGCGATGACAACAAGCTCTCTCGTCCTGCGGGCTGTGCTGTGTGTGTGGGGGAATTCAACAACGTCCCTCTCGGCTTTCATTATGAAACAATATTAACATTTTCCGAGCAAGTGAGCAATGGCTCTGACAAGTGCAAAGAGCCAACTACAATACTGGGGAGAGATGGTAGTAAGAAGAAACCTTGCCACCCACGTTGCTGAAAGAGCATGCTTTCAAACACAGGCACTGAGCTGCAAAACCACTAAAACCCCTGTCTTACACATACTGTCCTATTCACTTTAGGTGAAATAAGCCAGTCTTTTCTCCCCTGGGACTGGCCCATCAGCGAAGGGATTTTCCATGGCTGTATAATGTACCCGGTGTGGGACTGGGTTCGCATCTCAAATGGCACCCTATTCTCTATTTAGTGCACTACTTTTGACCAAAGCCCTATCAAAAGTAATGCACTATATAGGCAACAGGGTGCCATTTGGGACCTGGGACTGCCACTGCTTCGACACCCAGGCAGTCACTCTGAGTAAGACAACACAGTCACAGTGTGTTTCCATGAATGAATAATTAAAATGACAAATGCTGACCCGGCCCACTCCAGGGAGCTCCGGCACAGCTTGAGATCATGTCGTAAAATTATAAATCTTGTTGGAGAACCATTTGCTCCTGATTTTAGCTCGCCACACACACACACACACACTCACACACACATTCGATCTGCGGTAGTGCAGGCTTGATATACTGCGTTATTACACAGCCTTGTGTGATGACACTCTTTCACAGGTTATAGAGTCTCAGATAACTATATAGAACCTGACAGAGTGCTGTCAGAAACGACTGTGGACATCATGCCTATATCCTCCAGCTCACATTTCTATTGGATGTTCTATGTTATGTATCACTGTCTATACACACTGTCTATACACCTAAAATAGTTTTTGGATGCCCCCATAGGAGAACCTTTTGAATAACCCTTTTTGGTTCCAGGTAGAACCCTTTTGGTTCCAGGTAGAACAATTTTGGTTCCAGGTAGAACCCTTTTGTGTTCTATGTAGAACTTCTTCCACAGAGGGTTCTACCTGGAACCAAAAAGGGTTATCCTATGGGGAAAGCTGAAGAACCCTTTTGGAACCTTTTTGTGTATGTATTACTGTCTCCAATGAAACATGTCAATGTACACTTATTCCATCTCCCACACTAGGGCATTCATCGCTCTTTTGTTGAAATCCTCATTCATATTACTAATAATCCTGACGGATGAATGTAACCCAGCTTTGTGGTGGGTAACGTCGGTCCGTGTGGCTGAAAGATGTGGAAATACCCCTCAGACTTCAAACCTCTTAATAACTTCACTCCCAGGACCCCCTGGTTTCAAACCACACATACACACACACAAACACACACACTCTCCTCCAAGGGCCCAGACTCTGCCCTTTACCAGTGACCCTAATTCCTCTACTCACATCCACATGATGACTTTGAACTCTGTTTTCCCAGCATAAGTAGTTTCTTGCACCCCTCTTCAACCACAAAATACCCCCCCCCCCCCCCCCCCTCAACAATGTAAAACAATCGGAACACCCAAATCATGGGGGGTGCAATGAAAGCTGAGATCCAGCCATGTCCTGCTCTGCCCGGAATACAGTGTGCCTAAATCATTCCTAATACACGGTCAAGGGATTATCCTGGCAGAGCAGGAAAGATTTCCAGCTAATCTATATCGGAATGCCTGGTGAGGACAAGGTAAAGGAAGTGGCCGAGACTAGGAGGGTTGCTGCTCTTGGAAGCCAACACTCTTCATTATTTTTTTTGTACAGCAATTAAGGGGCGGACGGACGGATGCGAGAGAGAGAAGCTAGAACCTATTTCTGGTCCTCTGGAACAACACATTTGCCTTGAAATTACAGAAGGAGGCTATCACTATTGTGTAATTTTGTGGTAACAGGAAGGTTTCCGAGCACCAAACCTGGAGGTTGGCAACGTGGGAAAACAATAACACCAGGGATGTGTAATGAACACCTGATAATACTGTGTCAGTTGGTGGCACGACCTTATATGGTATTTCCTGTCCTCTGAGATTATAACTAAGATGTTTTAATTAGGCCAAGATCACCTACTATTATGGTGCAATTGGTATTTATTTGCCTTGCTGGCAGCAGGGTGCACCACTGCTCTGCGCTTAACTTCCCAAGCAGCTCTTTAAAGGCATAGGGGGAACCTGAGGTAGAGAGGGGGAGCAGAGCAGAGAGAAGCCCACAGAGAAGGAATCAATTACATGAAGATTAAATCAATGGGGGAAAAGGGCGAAAGCAGTAAATTTAGTTTACAAAAAGGCTGGTCAATAACTCAATTCAACTGTGCAGTGGAGGCAGCTGTTGGGGTGGGTTTAGGAGGGGGGGAGGAGTTGAGGGTAGAGGGGGGAGGAGTGTGTGTGTGGAGGGGAGGGGGCGTTCTGGCAAGGACAGAGATGGGCGCAGTTTTAATTATTTCTGTATTGGAAGTGGAACAGTGGGAGCGTTGTGGAGCGGGACGGAACAGCTGCAACGGGGTGCAGGGATCGCTGGCTAGCTGGCTGGCTAAAAGTCTGGCTGGGCTCTCCCTCCATCCCTCCATCCAGCCCTCCTCTCCTTCTCTGCTGTGCCAGCTCAGGTGTCTGGGTCTGCCTGGGGAGCAGTGGGTGGCACACACGGTTGTGTGGCTCTGCGTTGGTTGGCAGCGGGTGGGTAAAGGCCTTGGGCTGGGGGCGATGTGGGGGAATGTATGAAAGGGCCGGTGGCTCGCTGGGCAGGCTGCCCCGAGGGGATCACTGTATGAGAGAGGCTGGGAGCCAAGGGCCTGTCACCGGCCAGCCAGCCCAGCGCTCTGCCCTGCTCTTACAGGGCCAGGGCCCAGGGGCCGACACAGACAGGGAGACTAACTGTAGCCATGCTCCGTGACCTGACCACGCTGTGGTACACACGCATGCATGCACGTATGGAGGCACGCATGGAGGCACGCATGGAGGCACACACACGCAGGTTAGCATTTTTCGTCATGAATATTGTTCTGGAGGCAGCTCTGCAGAGTGGTCACTAGCTGGCGCAGCCACAAAGTCATAAAATCTGATTTTAAACCTAACCCTAACCTTAACCTTAACCACACTGTTAACCTTAATGCCTAACCTTAACCTTAAATGAAGACCAAAAAGCTCCTTTTTGTTTATATAAATTTTTACAATACAGCCAATTTTGACTTTGCGGCTGGCCTATCTAGCGGATATCGCTCAGTTCTGCCTCCAGGACAAGACTCATCCCAAAAAACGTCAACCTGCCACACACACACACTCCTTCACACTACACACCCTTATCCAACTGTATTCCTCCACCCATCAAAACGTTTCTATACACAGGCACAGCAACCTATTATATCCAGACATATTTTGACATTTCTCAATTGTTTTATTCCGCCTTATCTCACTGTAGTTAGCCTATCAAAATATCATATCAAAGCCTATCAAAACATATATATTTGTTTATATTTAAAATATTTGTGCATGACAAAACTAGGCTTAATGATCCCTAAAAGGTTTACTAGTGTTGCTCAATTTCTAAAGCTACAGAGACCAGGCCAAACCGGACCTCAACTTCCACTCAAGTCTAAACCCCAGGAACAACCCACAACCCCAGACCTCACCTCGACCTAACCGCACAGCACCACACTCACACTCCGGTCCAATGTTGAGATCTTATGAACCAATTGGTTTAGATATTATTTTACTGTAGGCCTCAACTCTGTCTACTTTGGCTCTGTAGACATCAACACTGGCCTGTACTGACTGTACATTTAGCTACATGAATTACTAGCACATTATTTGAGATTAAAAGGGTTTCTCAGAACTTTGGCTTGTTTTAATGGGGAAAGTGTAAATCATTTGACATGGAATGTTTCTTGAGGACTGAGACACTGAGTCCAACTTTCCGCCCAAAGGTACCAGCAGCGTCTGTCTCACTGTTGGGTCAGATGTTGCCAAGACACTCTCAAAAGCTCCATTGACACAGCGTTTTGAATTTAGAGGAGAGAGCTGTGATGATGGTTATATTTGCCTATGATACAATGCTGACCTCTTGTGGATAAAAATTGAACCGGCATTCCAATCTCCAATGAAGGTCATAATCAGAGAAAGGGAGGTGAATCGAGAGCCATATCTCTGCCCCAAATCTGTCCACTTTAAGCAGATCCTTAATTATTAAGCAGGTGAGGAGTTTTTATATGGGGGGGCAATAAGAGTGTTGAATTTAATCAAGATAAACATGAATTTATATTTTGATACGTGAGGCTTATTTGTTTTAATATAAGTTTCGTAATGCTCACGTTGTAATGAGTGTACTTATACAAAAGTGTGATGCACGTGACATCCTGGCAACTTTGAGAAAAAACACTTTATTTTGGAGCTGTCCCTGTTGAAATTCGAGACGTCTATGCATATTCACTTTTTGCTATATACAGGTGGTTGAGCTCAACACCTCTCATAGAATATTCCCAAAATTAGGGTGTGTAGGGATTTCACTTAAGGACCAATGGAATGGTCTAAAATGGTCAACTCCGCCTACTCGGGGCACGGGCCATGCAAAACGAACTTGCTCATTGTTTCCATGTAGCTGGAGAGATGGTAACGAAAGGTGGCGATGCCTCCAATTGGGTCCTTGCTATCTGGGATCCTTGGGACATCCCTACCCCCATTGAAGTTGACATGTTAAATGGTTAAGGGTTAGGTAAAGGTTATTTTGGGTATGGTAGGTCATTGTTAAACTGACTTCAAAACGTGGGTCTATGTGTGTAACAATCAAGATGTGTTTGCTCATGACCGGAGTCACGTGCACAAGGTGGAAGTACACCTGTTGTATTCGGTGCATCAGTGCATGTGACAAACAATATTTGATTTGATTTTATCTGACATGCACGCACTGAATGCAGTTTTGCACATGTGCCAGGTGATAGAAATTTCAACTTCAGTACTGGTGCTCTAAAAGTCGGGTAAACAATTATGTCCTGTGGATATTTGGTCTCAAATTTCAAGCAGCTGAAGGACCAACCGCACAGCTAGACAACGGGTAGAGTAAGTTGTATTCAACATTCTGTCTTGTAAGGAAAATGTCCATGATTTTGCAGTGTTTTGTTTGACTGTATACCAGTAATTGGTATCAAAGTCTCATTTATTAGGCAACTGGAGAGGATGAGGCCTTTAAGTCCGCTAACACTACACTCTTAGAAAAAAGGATTCCATAAGGGTTCTTCTGCTGTGTCCATAGGAGAACCCTTTTTGGTTCCAGTTCGAGCCCTTTTTGGATCCAGGTAGAACCCTCTGTGGAAAGGGTTCTACATGGAACCAAACGGGTTCTACCTGGAACCAAAAAGGGTTAATTAATGGGTTCTCCTATGGGGACAGCTAAGGAAACCTTTTAGGTTCCAGATAGCATATTTATTTTCTGAGAGTGTACTGACTACTGCTATGGTAAGTAGTTATTTGTCCATAAAAATATTGCATTAGCTCCATCATCACTGTACAGTCGTGGTCAAAGGTTTTGAGAATGACACAAATACTAATTTTCACAAAGTCTGCTGCCTCAGATTTGATGATGGCAATTTGCATATACTCCAGAATGTCATGAAGAGTGATCAGATGAATTGCAATTAATTGCAAAGTCCCTCTTTGCCATGAAAATGAACTTAATCCCCAAAAAACTTTTCCACTGCATTTCAGCACTGCCACAAAAGGACCAGCTGCCATCATGTCAGTGATTCTCTCGTTAACACAGGTGAGAGTGTTGACGAGGACAAGGCTGGAGATTACTCTGTCATGCTGATTGAGTTAGAATAACAGACTGGAAGCTTTAAAAGGAGGGGGGTGCTTGAAATCATTGTTCTTCCTCTGTTAACCATGGTTACCTGCAAGGAAACACGTGCCGTCATCATTGCTTTGCACAAAAAGGGCTTCACAGGCAAGGATATTGCTGCTAGTAAGATTGCACCTAAATCAACCATTTATCGGATCATCAAGAACTTCAAGGAGAGAGGTTCAATTGTTGTGAAGAAGGCGTCAGGGCGCCCAAGAAAGTCCAGCAAGTGCCAGGACCGTCTCCTAAAGTTGATTCAGCTGTGGGATCGGGGCACCACCAGTGCAGAGCTTGCTCAGGAATGGCAGCAGGCAGGTGTGAGTGCATCTGCACGCACAGTGAGGCGAAGACTTTTGGAGGATGGCCTGGTGTCAAGAAGGGCAGCAAAGAAGCCACTTCTCTCCAGGAAAAACATCAGGGACAGGCTGGTATTCTGAAAAAGGTACAGGGATTGGACTGCTGAGGACTGGGGTAAAGTCATTTTCTCTGATGAATCCCCTTTCCGATTGTTTGGGGCATCCGGAAAACACCTTGTCCGGAGAAGACAGTGAGCGCTACCATCAGTCCTGTGTCATGCCAACAGTAAAGCATCCTGAGACCATTCATGTGTGGGGTTGCTTCTCAGCCAAGGGAGTGGGCTCACTCACAATTTTGCCTAAGAACAAAGCCATGAATAAAGAATGGTACCAACACATCCTCCGAGAGCAACTTCTCCCAACCATCCAAGAACAGTTTGGTGACGACCAATGCCTTTTCCAGCATGATGGAGCACCTTGCCTTAAGGCAAAAGTGATAACTAAGTGGCTCAGGGAACAAAACATTGAAATGTTGGGTCCATGGCCAGGAAACTCCCCAGACCTTAATCCCATTGAGAACTTGAGATCCTCAAGAGGCGGGTGGACAAACAAAAACCCACAAATTCTGACAAACTCCAAGAATTGATTATGCAAGAATGGGCTGCCATCAGTCAGGATGTGGCCCAGAAGTTAATTGACAGCATGCCAGTGCGGATTGCAGAGGTCTCGAAAAAGAAGGGTCAACACTGCAAATATTGACTCTTTGCATAAACTTAATGTAATTGTCAATAAAAGCCTTTGACACTTATGGAATGCTTGTAATTATACTTCAGTAAACCATAGTAACATCTGACAAAAATATCTCATAACTCTGAAGCAGCAAACTTTGTGAAGACCAATACTTGTGTCATTCTCAAAACGTTTGACCACGACTGTACGTGCCTGCTGTCTGTTGCCTTCTAAGGAAAGAACTGAGAGGTTACAAGGAAGACATAAATACAGCAAAATCAACAACAAGTATCTGTGGCAACCTGATAAAGATAGACATGACCCAATGCAGTCATAAGATGAGGTAAGATAAGGGTGTTGGGCGTTGTAAGTGTACCACACACACAAGCATCAGGAGTCCAAATTCAGTGTCCTCTTTTAATGATGGAATCAAAACCTATTTCCAAACAATAAATGTCTGGGGTTAGGTATGGGCAGAATTCTAGATGATATAAAATCATTACTCCTCTGCTTTTGAGAGAATGTGGCTGAATTCTGAACCCGAAGGGAAGTAGTTTTGTATAAAAGTGCGTAATTTCCCCTGGTACTTCTTTGAGCAACGCTATTTCTCTATACATCCTGTGGTGCTGGATCGTCTCTGTGGCGTCATGGCCCAGCATCATGAGAGGGATGCACTAGACTGCACTGCTCTCCCTCATTCTGTTAGTGACACAGCCTATAGCAGGCTACCAGAGTACCAGGGAAAGTTAACTACACACAAGGGTTACTCAAAATGGACAAAATACCATTTACTTTTCCCTGTCTCATTGTCCTTTTGGGTAAGCTGCCTCTCTGCCTTTCTCAGTTTTTGCGACATTTACAGTATGTTTACATTTGAGTCATTTAGCAGACGCTCTTATCCAGGGCGACTTACAGGAGCCATGTTGATGTGCCCTTGTGCAAGAGCACATCGACCAGGTCGGCTCGGTGATTAGAACCAGCGACCTTTCGGTTACTGGCCAAAAGCAATTTTTTATCTTTAAAAAATATATTTATTTTATTTTATTTTGGGGGGCTGGCCAAATGCTCTTAACCACTAGGTTACTTGTTGAATTTGATCTAGTATAATGTTACATTGATGTACTTTGCTTGTTTTTGTTTAGTTAAGATCAAGTCATTGATTATTTGGTGCAAGTTATTATACAAATACAAGATTGTTTTCTCAACTGGTTTTGTCAATTCATTTTATCTGCCAAAAACCTGCTGATGTAATCAATGCTCTATCTATGCAATGGATTCTTCTCTATATATTCTAAACAGTGTTGGGGAAGCTACTCTGAAATCATAGTTTACCAAACTACCAATTACTTTACATTGGAAAAAGATAAGCTACACTAAAGCATACTATGCTGACCTTTTTTACAAGGAGCATGTGTGCGCCTAAGTTGAAAAATGCAGGCGCACACAAATATATTTAGGAGCACAATGAAAAATATCTGAGATATTACATCCTTCATTTTTCTATTCCAGGTCGCACAGCAAAATATTTAGGGCCATATACGAGTAAAATGGTCGCACTGTAGAGCCCTGCCTTAAGGGAAGTATAGTTTACTTAACTAAAGCTACTTTAAAAAAGTAGTTCACTACATCCAAGCTACTTTGTGAAAATGATCATATCTAAATCTCAGTGGAGGCTGGTGGGAGGAGCTATAGGAGGACGGGCTCGTTGTAATGGCTGGAATGGAATTAATGGAACAGTACCAAACACATGGAATCCACATGTTTGACTCCGTTCCATGATTCCATTCCAGCCATTACAATGAGCCCGTCCTCCTATAGCTCCCCCCACCAGCCTCCTCTGCTAAATCTGAAATGCCATAGACCAGGGTTTCCCAAACTCTGATACCGAAAAAAGGCAAGGAAATGATTTCCTACATCACCCATACTTTCTTTTCTTATTGCAAAAAAAGTAGTGTGTAGTTCCAGTAGTTAGCTACACCGTTACATGGCAACAAAGTTATTAACTACTGAAAACACTACCAAGATTAGAATTCAGTTCAACTACCACCAAGCTACTGCAAAATGTAGTTCAATTACTAGTTGAGCTACATGTAATTCACTACTCCCCAACACTGATTCTAAACTATACCCATGTCTTTTTCCAGGTCTCGTCATGACTTCTACCACCACAGCCCAGACACAGCCAGTCAATCCCACTGTACCCCAGCCCACCTCAGCCTCCAACCCAGCCATCGACACAGCCACTCCAAGAGACAACACCACTCCAGGAGACAACACCACTCCAGGAGACAACACCACTGCTGTAGACAACTATGATTTACAATTTTCCACCATAACCCCAAGCTCAGGCGTTCCTGATCTAAATTTTGATAACATCCCTATAATCAATTCCACCGGGAGGCCTAACGCCACGGAAACCACAACACTGAAGACCAGTCCAGGTATGTTGGAGGTGCTGCTTTCACTTTATGGTCAGTTTATGGTCAATGGTCGGTACCAGAGATGGAGTCTCGATCTCGTTGTCTTGGGGATTGAGACCAGTCGATAAATACAGTCTCGGTCTCGAGGGGTCTAAGTCTTGACTCCATCTCTGATTGATGCTAATTTCCTACCTGCTTTGGTGGAGGTAAAGTAACAAATCATTTTTCTCACGATGGATCTCCAGGAGCCACATCCTGGACCTCACCACCGGACGTCTCTACGAAAAAGCCCCCAGCAGAGGCCAGCAGCACAGCTGCTAGCACTTCTGCTACTAGCACCACCAAGGATACAAGTGAGTTGATCTCACCAGAGTTAAGTGAATTCATTGTGAAGTGAATCCATTGTGAAGTGAATCTATTGTGAAGTGAATCTATTGTGAAGTGAATCCATTGTGAAGTGAATCCACTGTGAAGTGAATCCACTGTGAAGTGAATCCACTGTGAAGTGAATCCACTTAGAAATGATTCCATCAGTACACAACTTGTATGTTCTCTTTATTTAAAAGGTTTGGCGGGAACTACTCAACCAAAACCCCCTGCGGGAAAAACGTCCAACCGCATTGGTAACATGATTGCATTTAAAAATGTCTCAAACATGCCCAACGATGTGTGTTCTGACACCAAATCTGAATTGGTTAACCATTTGTCAGAGTAACCAACATTATAAATAACATGAACATTTAGGTCATTTAGTCATCGTATTCAGAGTGACTTACATGGCCTTTATCTTGTTGCTCAAAAATGGATTGTTTTCTGTTTCTTAATAGGATTGATCATCCTGTTTGTGATCATCATCACTGCCTTTGTGCTCGGAGCAGCATGCTTATTGACAAAGAAGAGGTCAAGGGTGAGTAATGTATATGCTGTTTGTCAAATTCAATTCCAATGTGATTTGATCAATTCTAACATTGTCTAACAAAGCTTCAACTTGGCTTTGTACAAACACCAAACGCTAGCGCTCAACTATGTCTGTCGATGCCTGTATGCTTTCTAGCCCATTGAAGTGTGTGTGTGTGTGTGTTGTACCCTGTTGTGTTTCCAGAGGTACTCCGTAGATCTCCGAGACAGGCATGAGGATCTGCCTCTGAGTACTGCGGAACATGACGCCGTGTTTGACAACTCCTCAACACAGAAGGGTGACAACATAGAATTACATCACATATTTATAGAATAAAACATGTATTATATATCTGTATGGAGGAGGATACACTCTACATTAATTTACACCATCATCATCAATGATCCTCTACTACACATGAATAGTGTTCGGGAAACTTAGACTTTGTAGAAACACCAAAACACTTCTGTTACTGTAACTGTAAACCCAAATCAGATTTAATTTGTCACATGCTTCGTAAACAACAGGTGTGGACTAACAGTGAATCCTTCCTAACAATACAGAGAGAAAAAAAAAACTGTACCACCATAGCATTTAAAATAAATAAGTAATAATGAGCATCTAGCTAATGCTACTGCACATTAACTTGTGGTCAAACTGATAATACATGTTTGACTGTAGTAGTAACCATGACTAATGCATGTTGTCTTTGATCACTTCTCCAGGGATGGACACCTTTACCGCCGTGGGTCTCAACAGCACCGAGGTCCTGGTTAAGGGAAGTGAGGGAGGAAGAGGTGAGACTGATGAAGTAATGGACAAGTGCTCTGAAGTGAGAGAGGGCGCTAGACACGGGAGGTGGAGGGGGGGGGGGGGGGGGTTAAAGGAAGGGGAAGTAGACACGGGGAGATGGGGAGATGGGGGGGGTAAAGGAGGGGGAGATCGACACAGGGAGATGGGGGGGTAAAGGAGTGGGAAAAAGACACAGGGAGATGGGGGGGGGTAATGGAGGGGAAGATAGACACAGGGAGATGGGGGGTAAAGGTGGGGGAGATAGACACGGGGAGATGGGGGGGTAAAGGAGGGGGAGATATACACAGGGAGATGGGGGGGTAAAGGAGGGGGAGATAGACACAGGGAGATGGGGGGTAAAGGAGGGGGAGATAGACGTGGGGGGAAGGAGGGGGAGATATACACAGGGAGATGGGGGGGTAAAGGAGGGGGAGATATACACAGGGAGATGGGGGGGTAAAGGAGGGGGAGATAGACGTGGGGGGGAAGGAGGGGGAGATATACACAGGGAGATGGGGGGTAAAGGAGGGGGAGATATACACAGGGAGATGGGGGGGTAAAGGAGGGGGAGATAGACGTGGGGGGGAAGGAGGGGGAGATATACACAGGGAGATGGGGGTAAAGGAGGGGGAGATAGACACAGGGAGATGGGGGGTAAAGGAGGGGGAGATAGACGTGGGGGGAAGGAGGGGGAGATATACACAGGGAGATGGGGGTAAAGGAGGGGGAGATATACACAGGGAGATGGGGGTAAAGGAGGGGGAGATAGACACAGGGAGATGGGGGGTAAAGGAGGGGGAGATAGACGTGGGGGGAAGGAGGGGGAGATATACACAGGGAGATGGGGGTAAAGGAGGGGGAGATAGACACAGGGAGATGGGGGTAAAGGAGGGGGAGATAGACACAGGGAGATGGGGGTAAAGGAGGGGGAGATATACACAGGGAGATGGGGGGTAAAGGAGGGGGAGATAGACACAGGGAGATGGGGGGGTAAAGGAATGGAATATAGACACAGTGAGGTGGAGAAGGGGGGGGGGGGTAAAGGAGAGGGAGACAGACACAAGAGCATCTTCCTCAGGTAAGTAAGTAGCCTTGCATGAGTCTTGGCTTGGGTGAGCCGGAATGGCTCATAGGAGCAGGATCTCCTGTTTCCGTAGCGTGAGGCACCCCTTTCCTCAGGTACTCAGTCATTATGATGTGACTGAAGTGGCTAGTAGAAAAATACATGTACTGTCCTCTCATAGGGTCAGTTTGCTGGGCCTATGACAGTGTGCCCCCAAAAGAGGCACAATTCTCAATAGTTTTAGTTTTTATCTGAGTTATTGCACAGTGATCTGTCAAGTGTGATGTATTGTTTGGTTACTGGAATGGGTTTTGTGTTCAGAGTGGATTTCCTCTTTTGCAACAGCCGTTAAAGAGAAGAGAGAAGGAAGTCGATGTGTGTTAACTATACTGTACATTCATAGTTATCTACATTTTAAAATGACCAGAGTCCCAGCTGAAATAATAAAATGTTCAACTTCATTTTAAAACGTAATGTTATCTTGTGTGGCAGGTGTGTGGGGATAATGCGATAACACTGCTCTTGCCGGCTCTTGCTCATATCACTGTTTTTATTCAAGTTGATGCTTGAATAAAAACAGTGATAAGAGCACTGTGTGAGGTTTAGAGTCCCTAAGAGCTTGCAGTTACGGTCACGACCGAAATGATTGGCACCCTTGATAAAGATGAGCAAAAAAGACTGTGTCAAATAAATAATGCAAATACTGAGCTGTATTGTATGGGAACATTATATTACTAATACAATTGCTCAAAGAAAAATATTTTGTTTAACAAGTAATAAAACGAATCTAAAAAAAGATGGTATCAAAATGATTAGCATCCCTAATGATTCTTATAAATAAAATCAAACAAAATTGAATCAGCTTTAACATTGTAGTAAAAAAAAAAAAAATCTAAGCTTAAAGGGGAACTCTATTCAAAAACTATATTTTAGTGTTTTTTTCATTAGTCCACTGTTGATACAGTCCCAAAATGTTTTGCATGTCAGCAGTCAAGTTTTCAAGATATTGGCCTTTCAATAAGAATAATGATTATTTTTTTTTGGGGGGGGGGGTGCTTATATTTGTCCTGTTATACACAAATGTGTCATGGAAATGTGTTTTTTTGCATATCACAACTCCCCCTGATGACACAAAAAGCATCATTTAAGGAACTGTATTGTGGCTTTTCATGGCTTCCTGTTTCACTGGGGTTCAAAAAGGTAACACGCATGTAAAATCCATTTGTCCTCCATCACCATGGGGAAAAGCAAAAAAACTAACAAATATACTGCTTACCACTTTTAAGGCAACAATTACAAAGTATAAAACAGTGGTAAACATGCCTGGTAGAGGACCCAAGTGTATGTTGTCCCCAATCACAGTGAGGAAGATGGTTCGGGAGGCAAAGTAAAGACCAAGGGTCATAGTTGGAGAATTACAGAACTTGGTCGCATCCTGGGGTCACCAAGACACCAAATCTACAAATAGACGCCACCTCCATGCCAATAGGAGCCTTTATAAAAACACCTTTATTGATCAACCAACAAATGTAAACGCCTGGTGTTTGCTAAACAGCATTGGCACTTGGATTGGAACCGGGTGCTATGATCAAATTCGACAAAAATAGAGCTCTTTGGTCATGCACACCAGTGATGGGTTTGGCGTTTGAAAGAAGGATGCATATGCAGAAAAAACCCCTCATACATACTGTAAGATATGGTGGTGGATCTTTGATGTTGTGGGGCTGCTGGTCCTGGGGCCCTTGGTAAGGTCAATGGCATCACGAACTCTACCAAGTTACAGAACATCTTCGTCAAAAACCTGGTTGCTTCTGCCACAAGTGGATCTTCTGGCAAGAAAATGACCCCAAGCACACATCAAAATCCACAAAGAAATGGTTAATTGACCACAAAACGAAACATTTGCTGTAGCCATCTCATCTCCGGACTTTTGACACCTATCCTTTTTATTTATTACCTGTTAAACAAAATACTTTTTTTGTGAGCAATTGTATTAATATAAAATAATATAATTTCCCCAAAACGTTGAGCATACAATATAGCTCAGCATAATGTATTTATTTGATACAGTCTTTTTGCTCATCTTTATCAAGGGTGCCAATCATTTTGGTTGTGATTATAGATAAGAGCTTCCCCACTGGGCAAAAACTGGTTGAATCAACATTGTTTCCAGGTGGAAAAACTGTTAGAATCAACTTGGAAAACTGATTTGATTAGAAAAAAGTCATAAATTTAAGGGAATTTTTATTTATTTTTTTAACCTTTTTAGCCTAAATCCAATGAGATGGTGAAATTTTTGGTCATGTTGAATGCCCGTTAGTTAACAACTCAACCAAATGTACTGTAAATCAAACTAGATGTTGAACTGCCCAGTGGGTCAGCTCTCATTGCCCACTCCTTTGCGACACCATGGTCACCATTCATAACACATTTGATTTGTAAAATGTTTTCTCACGCCCCAGGCAAACTCTGCCAGGTGTCAGATCATACATAGGAAATACTTTGAATAACCAGAGCCGCATGACTCGTGGAGGTTGATATGCGAGAATAGACTGTATGACACGTGTGTGTGACTTTAGTCTGATCTCGTGTGATAACCTCCATATAAGGAGTAGACTGACGTCGATGCAGCAGACCTGGGTTCAAACAGTATCAGATTTCTTGCCAACGCGTTAAGCGTTTGACTGAGCCTTTCTGGAGTGTCAGATAGGAAGGGTTTACGCATTTGGGACTATTACAAAACGTCAAATGATTAGCATGAAGTTGCCCATGCATTCCAGTGCGCTCAATATTTTGAATGTAATACTAGAGACACTAGAAAATGGAATGTCCCATCTTGCTCCATTGAGTGACAGCACCCAACCTACTCTGTGATGAGGTGCAGTACTAACGTCCGCCACTGGATGGAAACAAAAGCCTAGAGAATGAACAGGAGAGTAAAAATCACAGAGCAAGTTGTTCATTGGCTTTGATGGATATGTAACTACAGCTTCTATTGTATAGGCTACCCTTGATATGTTCTTGTGTTATAAGACATTACCTTTTATACTTCGGTATATTATTCTCAGTGATTTAAACAGAAGACGTTTCAAAATAGTGATACGTTTTGTGTCAGAAAATCCACACCTCAGCCTCCCGAGTGGTGCAGTGGTCTAAGGCACTGCATCGCAGTGCTAGCTGTGCCACTAGAGATCCTGGTTCGAGTCCAGGCTCTGTCGCAGCCGACCGGGAGACCCGTGGGGCGGCGTACAATTGGCCCAGCGTCGTCCAGGTTATGGGAGGGTTTGGCGGGAAGGGATGTTCTTGTCCTATCGCGCACTTGCGACTCCTGTGGCTCGCAGTGCACGCTGACACGGTCGCCAGGTGTTTCCTCCGACACATTGGTGCGGCTGGCTTCCGGGTTAAGCGGGCATTGTGTCAAGAAGCAGTGCAGCTTGGCTGGGTTCTGATGACGCACGACTTTCGACCATCGCCTCTCAGTACGGGAGTTGCAGCGATGGGACAAGACTGTAACTACCAATTAGATACCACGAAAAAGTGGTAAAAAATAAATACAATCAGAAAATCCCACAGCTCTAATATGCTGCTCAGCTGGCTGTGGGTGAGCGTATATATTTCAAGAGTGCTATCTTGTCAAACAAGTGTATCGTCCTCAACTCCATCTTATCTGCAAAGTAAACATGTTAATGTACTAAATAGGGCTCTACACTGACCTTTTTTTGAAAATCTAGGCGCACGCCCGCAAGACCATTTAGGAGCACAATGAAAAATATTTGAGATATTAAAGCTAGAATCCTACATTTTTCTACGTGCACTGGTTTTCCTAAATTAAAATTCCAGATCGCACAGGAAAATATTTAGCCAAATGTGCGAGTAAAATGGTCTCACTGTAGAGCCCTGCTAAATAATCCTGGATGTCAGGCCTCAGACACCTGTGTAATAAAACACACATTGTGAAATAATGAAAACATCAACAGTTCTAGTGGGAGAAGGGAACGTCATGTAGCATTAGCTGTTTAATTATTCTCAATCTGTGATAGTCCTTCCTTTGACATTTCATTCAGGTTGAAAGTGATTGGAATGGGTCTTCCCAGGCTTTGTGACTGTCATGTCTGAGCTTGTATTTCTTTCTCTCTCTGCCCTGGGCCATACTTTGTGGAATTGGTCAGTTTTGATTGCAGCATTTAAAAGTAACTACCCTTCAAATAGTTTTATCCTCTCCTTTTTCAAAATCATCAACTCAAGACGTTGCATTGACAAAATGATGGCTTCTCAGACAGACAGCTAAACTGGTAATAGGATTCTACAGGTGCACATCATTTTTGACTGCTGTTTTGATACACCTCAGTGGCAACAGACATCTACTACTTTTTCAGCTCTTCCGGCCACAACCTTTCAACTTGACTATTTTCTGTGCTCTTTCCAGAAGAGATACAAGTCAAACAAATAAAACTATGGTCTGGGGAGGTGTGAATTCCACTGTTGTAACAGCATACTGCTACCCCATGACTTAAAGTCAGTCTGTTAAAAATGATAAGACAACTGTCACTAGTACTGGGTTTGAGATGGACAAAATGGAAAGACTCTTCATGTGAATGAAGCAGAGTAATGAGAACTCCATTAGAATGAAGTACGCACACACACACACCAAACGCGCTCAAACACAAAGGCCCACAGCCACACACTTAGACATGGTCTCTATTACCTCTGTGGTCTTTATGGGTCAGTGCCAAGATGCTTGCAGTGCAGTCAGTCTCCTTTACTAGAGGTGTGGAGAGAAAGCCCTTTTTAAATATCTGGGTTGTTGTTGGTCCTCTGTTTATGTATTTGTGTTCCTTTTTGTGGTTTGGCTTGACCAAAATGTCCTACATGTCCGTCAGCTGATCGATTTGGTCGACTTCGACTTTGTAGTATTGTTTCTCAGTACCATGATGTAAGGGTTAGATTATGTTTTTGTAAATACGTACTTGGTTTGATGTTGTAAGAAATCAAATCAAATCAAATTGTATTTGTCACATGCGCCGAATACAACAGGTGTAGACCTTACAGTGAAATGCTTACTTACAAGCCCTTAACCAAAAACCCTAACATTATCATTCATCCTAGCTAGCACGCAGAGATCAATGCCCTGGCCGCACTAATTAGTCAGCTACTCTCAACTTGTACCTCTGCCAGCCGCTCTCTCCTTCTTAGCTTTGGCTCCAGCTGTGAGGGATGTCCTGACCTGAAACATAACCTTAATCTCTACCAACTGCTCCGGCGACCGACCATGACACTTTCTTTTCTCAATTATTGAGTCTGGTCCAGGGAGACTGATTAGCCCTCATCAAGGTTAATTACAGATCTCACTCTCCATTCCCACATTCCCTTGGACAGTAAAATAGCGTGTTGGCTTTGAGTGAGTCAGGGGGGCCTGGGAGAAACTGAACTAATGATGGGGATTAGCGTTAGCAACCAGACACTGAGTGGTGCGGTGGGGGGCTGACCGTCAGAGAGACACACACACACACACAGCTTTGTTTTCATGCATTTTCAGGACATTTTGGGGAGTAAAAATGTATTCCCTATTTTCCTAAACCTAACCTTAACCCCAAACTCTAAACCTAACCTTTAAGCCAAAAATAACATTTAACAAATTCAGGACATGAAAAAAGTCCTGATTTTTCAAAATGTGTCTTGTTTACCTACCTTGTCAGCACATTGTGATGACTTGTCAGGACATTGTGGTCCTGATAAGGTAGGAAAACGTGTACACACACACACAGTAGCCAGAGGTAGCAATAGTGGTTAACAGATAGCGGTTTACAGATATGTCCTGTCCAGAACAGCAGTGGTGTTACCCCCACCCCCCCCCCCAAGCCTCCTAGCCTACTTGCCCCCTCAGCCCCCCCATCACCTTGGGTAAGATAATAATGAGGCGGCCATACTTTCCCACAGCTCTTAACCAGCTGTGTGGCGCTGCTCTCCCAGCCAGGCCTGGTCAGTAATCAGGACCTCATTAGGTGACCAACCAGAGGCCTGGCTCTGGCCTGGATCAGCTGGTTTAGTGGAGTAGAAATCCCCCAACAGTCAAATTGGGCAGAAAACAGTCTTGTAGGAACAGAAAGAGAAACACTGCAGGGCAGGAGACTCAGATAGGAAATGCTGTCATTATAGTAATGCTTAGGGGTAATGACAAAGCACAGTGTTGCAGAGCAAGGTAAATATGCCTTTCTTAGGTGGGAATTGGGTGAAAATGGGGGCGGCAGGTAGCTTAGTGGTTAAGAGCGTTGTGCCAGTATCCGAAAGGTCGCTGGTTCTAATCCCGGAGCCGACTAGGTGAAAAATCTGCTGATGTGCCCTTGAGCAAGGCACTTAACCCTAATTGCTCCTGTAAGTCGCTCTGGATAAGAGCGTCTGCTAAATGACTCATAATAATAATAAATAAAATGTGTTAACTACAGCTTTATGCAATTGTGTGGTGTTGAAATGTGCTGTGTCAAGCTATTCTGACATATTGTGTGTATAATTTGACTGGATTTGTTTACCTAGGCTGCAATTCTTGTACAATATATACATTACACATCTTTTTGCCCAAAAATCATGTGATGAATCATCTGAATGCCTAACTGAGCATGGATGGACTTGATATCTTCCAATATGTTAGACACTGACATGATTAGCTCTGTACTCCCTCCGCAGCAGATAGTGAGAAAAGCTCTGACCACCCTCCACCTGCCAGCCCTGTGGACAAACCTGATGCTGTGGCCCCTGGAGATGTGGCCGCTGGGGCCCCTGGAGTTGTGGCCGCTGGGGCCCCTGGAGTTGTGGCCGCTGGGGCCCCTGGAGTTGTGGCCCCTGAGGCCCCAGTGGGGGAGACTGACGACGAGAACACTGTCTCCAACAAGACCTCAGTGGAGTCAGTGGAGGCCAACGAGAACAAGAACAACAACAACACCATCACCACCGCCAGGATCGCTACAACAACACCAAGAGGTTTGTATAGTTCAATATCTGCTACAACCTCTCCATCCTCTGTGTGTGTCGTTCTGACGGGTTGGGATAAAAGAGAAGTCACATTTCCGTTGAACATTTCTATACATCTTCTTCTAACGTCATGGTATCTATGGCTATTGATGTCATGTTGTTCCTCGCCGTTCAAAAAAAGTGGGCTAAACAAACCACACCTCTCTTCGCTTCTTTGCGTCGTTTGAAAATACAACGAGACAGATTGGTTTATCCACTTCCTCTTTCTCTGTAATTGACTCAGGGATACAATGTTGAACAGAAGTGTTCTACTATATCTTGAACATGCCTCCCCTGGGGAGAATGTAATTAACACAGGATGGTGATAGCTCCACAGCTCCCAGACTATGTCCATATCTTAGGGCGAAGAATTCTTCTATAATTGTGTGGTGAAGACTGAACCAACAACTCAACAGGACATTTAGTTCAAGCTGTCGTTGTCTAAAGCAAAAGACAGTTAATAGTTGTGGCGTTCCTCATAGCAGTGGAAAATAGGTTCATGCACACTTGGGACGCTTGAGTGAGTTTTAAATGTCTTGTGAAAAGCATCACTATATGGTCAAGCCATTGCAAGTGACAGGCAATGGTTAGCAGCAGATGTGTGTATTTGACCTTTCCCCTTTACTAAGAGATGTCCTAGAGCTCAATCCGAGAGAGAACTCCAGTTGGCCTTTCAGTCTTTCAGAGGTCCAAAAATGCATGGAATGTTTGTAAACTGTGGCTATACGGTCACTCGTAAGGATGACTATAGGACACATATTCCATTGTTTAGTCCCACTACTATCGGATGGTTCTACAGTATATGATTCAGAACACATGTTCTACCCATCACATCACATCGGTATTGAATGTTCTACTTTGGCAGGGATGAATGTTCTACTTTGGCAGGGATCCTGACTTTAGGTCTGCTGCCATTACTCAAATATTTTCTGGAATGTATGAGTGCAGGGATACAAGTATCTTATATCAGCATGCATCCTTTTGTAACCATGGTGAAATGTAGCTATAGGTCTAGGGTTAACACTCCCCATGTTCATCACTTCATCTATGTCCTGTCTCCTCATTATGTTGTTTCTCTGCTCTTCTCTCTCTCTCTCTCTCTCTCTCTCTCTCTCTCTCTCTCTCTCTCTCTCTCTCTCTCTCTCTCTCTCTCTCTCTCTCGTCTCTCACTCTCACTCTATCTCACTCTTACTCTCACACACACACACTGTCTCAGGATGGGCCATTACCAGCAGCTTCTCTGAGGTTCCTCTGGACAACCCAGCCTAAAAGAGATCCTCCTTTATCTGCAGCCCCTTCACAACCACGGTAAGCCCACATCGGACCCCCAGTTAGCCCCCAACAGACCCCCAGACAGCCCCCATCGGACCCCCACCGTAACCCCTAGATCCCCAATCACCCCCCAACCTCCCCCTGCAGCTGCTGAACCACTTCCCCAGCTCAGGTGTTAGTAAACGGATCAGCCCCAGCCAGGTCAGCAGGCCGCAAACGACTTTTGCTGGAAGTGCCAGAAGTGTTACTGAACCGGTCTCCCTGAATGAACATTGCAGTATAAATAGGACGTCATAACCACCAATCTACCGGTACTGCTGGTTATTAACATGTCGTTATCTATCTGCATTAGATTATGGGTTCCCATCTTCGTAAATCTTCTTGACGAGGCTAATCCACATTGATTTATATATATATTCCTTGAAGGGATGTTTGTGGTTGTCGATGCATCTGGACTCAATTCTCCATTGGCAGTCATAAGATATTGCAGCATATATCAAAGTTTAATTACTTGTGTAGGGAGGATTTATATAGGCTCCTGGTTGAGTGAGGGGGACATATGTAGGCGTATTTGTTATACCTCTGCAATTTTCTAACTTAGTTATTGGACAGATGTCATTTAGCCTCTACAAGAACAAGTCGTACTGTTAGATGGAAACGACCACAACTTGCGCATCAAATATCTTCCACAATCTACCAAACAGCTCCCAACCATCTAAAATATCTCCTTGCCCACTTGCCGCAAAACAATGCATTTCCGATTTCCACTCATACTCTCTCATATACCTTTTCTGCTCATACCTCTGCTTCTTATCTCATTTCGATCAGGCATTCTAGATAGATTCCTCAGACAGACCCCAGCAGTTTGGGTCCTCTCAGTCAGTCAGACAGGAAGTTATAAATATAGCCCACTGCACCTGTGTTCCTCTTCTCTCTGAAGCCTGCCGCCAGTGTAGTGCTGCAGCCCAGGGCCTGGACCTTGAAGACCTGAGGAATCCACCCCGCTCTTAACAGACGATGATAGGCCCAGATCTTAGGCCCTGCCGCCGAGACGCATCGTGTTAACAGTCACGGATTGTGTCCCTTATCACAAAAAAGCAGTCCCCCCAGAAATCCCTGGCATCTCAGGTCCATCTTGGGTTGTCAATCCCTCACTTGTTCGCACCCCTCTCGTCCGTCCTCCCCCCTTTCTCTATCGCTCTGTCAGTAGTTTTGCTTGGCACGCTTTTTTGTGTGACCCTTAAGATGACCTGTAGTGTTGACATTTCCTCATACTGTATAGTAGAATCACATAATGTAGAAAGATGTCTAGTGACCATCCCTTATAAAACTACATTTACAGCAGAATGAATTAGGTCTTATAAAACTACATTTACAGCAGAATTAATTAGGTCTTACAAACCTGCATTTAGAGCATCATGAATTAGGTCTTACAAAACTACATTTACAGCATCATGAATTAGCTCTTATAAAACTACATTTACCACAGCATCATGAATTAGGTCTTATAAAACTATATTTACAGCATCATGAATTAGGTCTTACAAAACTGCATTTACAGCATCATGAATTATGTCTTACAAAACTACATTTACAACTAGCCGGTGCCCCCGCACATTGACTCTGCAACGGTACCCCCCTGTATATATAGCCTCCCTACTGTCACTTTATTTTACTTCTGCTCTTTTTTTTTTCTCAACACTTTTTTTTTATTTTATTTTTTTTATTTTTTTTTACTTTTTTTGTTTAAAATAAATGCACTGTTGGTTAAGGGCTGTAAGTAAGCATTTCACTGTAATGTCTGCACCTGTTGTATTCGGCGCATGTGACCAATAAAATTTGATTTGATTTGATTTGAATTAGCTCTTATAAAACTACATTTACCACAGAATGAATTAGGTCTTATAAAACTGAATTGATAGAATAATGAATTAGGTCATGTAGGAGAGTGCAGTTAGAAGTGAAGGCTACTGCCTAGCACCCCTGACAAACCTGTCCTGTCTGGTATTAAGGAAAGGCTGGATCAGAGGGCTGGGGATTTGTAAGGCAGCCCGATGCGGGTCAGTAGGAGGAGAGGAGAGACTGTGGACTAATGGATACATTTTAATGAACACCGTTTTTTATAATGCAGGTATGCATGTATACACTACGTATGTACACAAATATGCACAGTGTAACCATAGTCATTCTTAAAGATGACTGACGTGTCTCCAATCTCCATCTTTAAGGTGGGTGAAAACATCAGAGAAAGTCTTGCTAGCTTCAAATAAGGTGGCTATGCTGTGGCTGTGTATGTAATTACAATCGTCGTCTTCAGACCGCCATAATTAGTTCATTAGAGGATTGGATACTTGGTCCAGACAGAGCCACTCTCTGAAGAAATGACTACCTTGGTCCAGAGTCTTTTACAGTACAGGAGGCCCCATACCACCTACATTACATTTACATTTACGTCATTTAGCAGACGCTCTTATCCAGAGCAACTTACAGTTAGTGCATACATTATTCTTTTTTATTTTCATACTGGCCCCCCGTGGGAATCGAACCCACAACCCTGGCGTTGCAAACGCCATGCTCTACCAACTGAGCTACCTCCCTGCCGGCCATTCCCTCCCCTACCCTGGACGACGCTGGGCCAATTGTGCGCCGCCCCATTGGTCTCCCGGTTGCGGCCGGCTACAGCAGAGCCTGGATTCAAACCAGGATCTCTAGTGGCACAGCTAGCACTGCGATGCAGTGCCTTAGACCACTGCGCCACTCGGGAGGTTGGATCCATTTGACACGTGATTTATTTACAGATGTATTTAACAGGATCGTTGGAGACAGAGTAGACCATGTAGATGGAGAATAACTAACCATAGATAATATATGATGACGTTAATAATCCTACATGTGTAATGTAGCAAAATACAAGTGTTAAAATGACATGTTTTATGCTAGTTTCTATTTACCTATGTCACAATCATTTATAATCACATATACACACCGTGTAACATTATAGTTCCTGGAGATTGTGCTACGTAATTGCTCCTATACCATTGCCTTCCAGAACTTTTGTATGACTTACACAAACAGTGAGAGCTGAGTCTACCAGGGCTACCTTCTAGCTGCAGGTTATTGATATGGTGTAGAGTTTCACACTGGGGGAGTGATATTTGATCACGGTAACTACAGCAACATTATTTATATTTCAGCATAGGAAAGCAAGTATTCCCATTGATAGGCTTGGTAGTTACACTCTTAGAAAAAAGGGTTCCAAAAGGGTTCTTCGGCTGTCCCCATAGGAGCACCCTTTTTGGTTTTAGGTAGAACCCTTTTGGGTTCCATGTAAGGTTTTACATGGAACACAAAAGGATTATACCTGGAACCAAAAAGGGTTCTTCAAAGGGTTCTCCTATGGCACGTGTCAAACTCATTCCACGGAGGGCCGAGTGTCTGCGGGTTTTCACTCCTCCCTTGTCCTTGATTGATGAATTAAGGTAACTGATTAGTAAGTAACTCCCCTCACCTGGTTGTCTAGGTCTTAACTGAAAGGAAAAACCAAAAACCAGCAGACACTAGGCCCTCCGTGGAATGAGTTTGACACCCCTGTCCTATGGGGACAGCCGAAGAACCCTTTTAGGTTCTAGATAGCACCTTGTTTTCTAAGACGATAGCCTATTATTCTCACTGTTGAATTGTAGTTATTAACTCTTTATTCTAAATACAGTGGAAAAGAGGATCGATAATACAGTAGATTCAGCTGTGGATTTCACATTCAGCATGAGGAAAAAAGGCCCTTCTTGGAAGGCAAGGTCGGCCTTGCTCATACACAATAAGAAAAGCTGTCTATTCTGTGCTTTACATACAGAGAAAACAGACTGAATCGACCTTGTAAAAAAGGAGCCAAGAAAGAAAGAGAAAAGCTAGAAACAACCACTCCTTTCTTCCTTCCACCTGGTTTAGGTAGTGATGAGCAAGCTGAAGTTGAAAGGCCTCTTGCCTCCCCCATCCAGGGGAGATAATGGATATGACCTGACAGCTCATAAAACAGCATAATTAGCTGGTTAGGCCGGCTGTGTTATTTTCCAATCAGGGGTTTTCTTTCATGTCCGTCAGCCCACGTTGGAGGAAAACATTTCCACTGCTGTCGGGGGGAACGGGGGTTATCATAAATTTGACTCTGGAATAGCCCGCCGGTCCAAAGAGAGGGGAGAGAATGTGGACAAGCCTAGCTAGTAATTAGTGTGGGCTATTTTATTGGCCGATAGGGGCTTTCGTTCGATGTGATTGGACACACAGGTTCAAAGACAGGGCAAGGCTATGTAGAGACTCAGAGGTCAAGGGTCAGATTATGTTATCTCATTGTGCTTAGATATATTTGTCATTCATCTACCCCAAAATAAATCATTTCTTGTTTATGTAGTGGCATTGCTGTCCCCAGTAATAAAAAAGAAACCAGATCTCCATTTTGGGGTTTGAGACTACCATTTTGGACGTCCCAATGGATCTATGGCAGGATAACAGTGGCGTAGGTGTGAGAGGGGGCCTGGGCTCAGTAATAACAGTGGCTGGGTGTGAGAGGGGGCCTGGGCTCAGTAATAACAGTGGCTGGGTGTGAGAGGGGGCCTGGGCTCAGTAATAACAGTGGCTGGGTGTGAGAGCGGGCCTGGGCTCAGTAATAACAGTGGCTGGGTGTGAGAGGGGGCCTGGGCTCAGTAATAACAGTGGCTGGGTGTGAGAGGGGGCCTGGGCTCAGTAATAACAGTGGCTGGGTGTGAGAGGGGGCCTGGGCTCAGTAATAACAGTGGCTGGGTGTGAGAGCGGGCCTGGGCTCAGTAATAACAGTGGCTGGGTGTGAGAGGGGGCCTGGGCTCAGTAATAACAGTGGCTGGGTGTGAGAGGGGGCCTGGGCTCAGTAATAACAGTGGCGTAGGTGTGAGAGGGGGCCTGGGCTCAGTAATAACAGTGGCTGGGTGTGAGAGGGGGCCTGGGCTCAGTAATAACAGTGGCTGGGTGTGAGAGGGGGCCTGGGCTCAGTAATAACAGTGGCGTAGGTGTGAGAGGGGGCCTGGGCTCAGTAATAACAGTGGCGTAGGTGTGAGAGGGGGCCTGGGCTCAGTAATAACAGTGGTGTAGGTGTGAGAGCGGGCCTGGGCTCAGTAATAACAGTGGCTGGGTGTGAGAGGGGGCCTGGGCTCAGTAATAACAGTGGCTGGGTGTGAGAGGGGGCCTGGGCTCAGTAATAACAGTGGCGTAGGTGTGAGAGGGGGCCTGGGCTCAGTAATAACAGTGGCTGGGTGTGAGAGGGGGCCTGGGCTCAGTAATAACAGTGGCTGGGTGTGAGAGCGGGGCTCAGTAATAACAGTGGCTGGGTGTGAGAGGGGGCCTGGGCTCAGTAATAACAGTGGCTGGGTGTGAGAGGGGGGCTCAGTAATAACAGTGGCTGGGTGTGAGAGGGGGCCTGGGCTCAGTAATAACAGTGGCGTAGGTGTGAGAGCGGGGCTCAGTAATAACAGTGGCTGGGTGTGAGAGGGGGCCTGGGCTCAGTAATAACAGTGGCTGGGTGTGAGAGGGGGCCTGGGCTCAGTAATAACAGTGGCTGGGTGTGAGAGGGGGCCTGGGCTCAGTAATAACAGTGGCGTAGGTGTGAGAGGGGGCCTGGGCTCAGTAATAACAGTGGCGTAGGTGTGAGAGCGGGGCTCAGTAATAACAGTGGCTGGGTGTGAGAGGGGGCCTGGGCTCAGTAATAACAGTGGCTGGGTGTGAGAGGGGGGCTCAGTAATAACAGTGGCTGGGTGTGAGAGGGGGCCTGGGCTCAGTAATAACAGTGGCGTAGGTGTGAGAGCGTGGGCTCAGTAATAACAGTGGCGTAGGTGTGAGAGGGGGCCTGGGCTCAGTAATAACAGTGGCTGGGTATGAGAGGGGGCCTGGGCTCAGTAATAACAGTGGCTGGGTGTGAGAGGGGGCCTGGGCTCAGTAATAACAGTGGCTGGGTGTGAGAGGGGGCCTGGGCTCAGTAATAACAGTGGCTGGGTGTGAGAGGGGGCCTGGGCTCAGTAATAACAGTGGCGTAGGTGTGAGAGGGGGCCTGGGCTCAATAATAACAGTGGCTGGGTGTGAGAGGGGGGCTCAGTAATAACAGTGGCGTAGGTGTGAGAGGGGGCTGGGCTCAGTAATAACAGTGGCGTAGGTGTGAGAGGGGGCCTGGGCTCAGTAATAACAGTGGCTGGGTGTGAGAGGGGGCCTGGGCTCAGTAATAACAGTGGCTGGGTGTGAGAGGGGGCCTGGGCTCAGTAATAACAGTGGCGTAGGTGTGAGAGGGGGGCTCAGTAATAACAGTGGCGTAGGTGTGAGAGCAGGCCTGGGCTCAGTAATAACAGTGGCTGGGTGTGAGAGGGGGCCTGGGCTCAGTAATAACAGTGGCTGGGTGTGAGAGGGGGCCTGGGCTCAGTAATAACAGTTGCTGGGTGTGAGAGGGGGGCTCAGTAATAACAGTGGCGTAGGTGTGAGAGGGGGCCTGGGCTCAGTAATAACAGTGGCTGGGTGTGAGAGGGGGGCTCAGTAATAACAGAGGCTGGGTGTGAGAGGGGGCCTGGGCTCAGTAATAACAGTGGCTGGGTGTGAGAGGGGGCTGGGCTCAGTAATAACAGTGGCGTAGGTGTGAGAGGGGGCCTGGGCTCAGTAATAACAGTGGCTGGGTGTGAGAGGGGGGCTCAGTAATAACAGAGGCTGGGTGTGAGAGGGGGCCTGGGCTCAGTAATAACAGTGGCTGGGTGTGAGAGGGGGCCTGGGCTCAGTAATAACAGGGGCGTAGGTGTAAGAGGGGGCCTGGGCTCAGTAATAACAGTGGCTGGGTGTGAGAGGGGGCCTGGGCTCAGTAATAACAGTGGCTGTGTGTGAGAGGGGGCCTGGGCTCAGTAATAACAGTGGCTGGGTGTGAGAGGGGGGCTCAGTAATAACAGTGGCGTAGGTGTGAGAGGGGGCCTGGGCTCAGTAATAACAGTGGCGTAGGTGTGAGAGCGGGGCTCAGTAATAACAGTGGCTGGGTGTGAGAGGGGGCCTGGGCTCAGTAATAACAGTGGCTGGGTGTGAGAGGGGGGCTCAGTAATAACAGTGGCTGGGTGTGAGAGGGGGCCTGGGCTCAGTAATAACAGTGGCGTAGGTGTGAGAGCGTGGGCTCAGTAATAACAGTGGCTGGGTGTGAGAGGGGGCCTGGGCTCAGTAATAACAGTGGCTGGGTGTGAGAGGGGGGCTCAGTAATAACAGTGGCGTAGGTGTTGGAGCGGGGCTCAGTAATAACAGTGGCTGGGTGTGAGAGGGGGCCTGGGCTCAGTAATAACAGTGGTTGGGTGTGAGAGGGGGGCTCAGTAATAACAGTGGCTGGGTGTGAGAGGGGGCCTGGGCTCAGTAATAACAGTGGCGTAGGTGTAAGAGGGGGCCTGGGCTCAGTAATAACAGTGGCTGGGTGTGAGAGGGGGGCTCAGTAATAACAGTGGCTGGGTGTGAGAGGGGGCCTGGGCTCAGTAATAACAGTGGCTGGGTGTGAGAGAGGGCCTGGGCTCAGTAATAACAGTGGCTGGGTGTGAGAGAGGGCCTGGGCTCAGTAATAACAGTGGCTGGGTGTGAGAGGGGGCCTGGGCTCAGTAATAACAGTGGCTGGGTGTGAGAGGGGGCCTGGGCTCAGTAATAACAGTGGCTGGGTGTGAGAGGGGGCCTGGGCTCAGTAATAACAGTGGCTGGGTGTGAGAGAGGGCCTGGGCTCAGTAATAACAGTGGCTGGGTGTGAGAGGGGGGCTCAGTAATAACAGTGGCTGGGTATGAGAGGGGGCCTGGGCTCAGTAATAACAGTGGCTGGGTATGAGAGGGGGCCTGGGCTCAGTAATAACAGTGGCTGGGTGTGAGAGCGGGCCTGGGCTCAGTAATAACAGTGGCTGGGTGTGAGAGGGGGCCTGGGCTCAGTAATAACAGTGGCTGGGTGTGAGAGGGGGCCTGGGCTCAGTAATAACAGTGGCTGGGTGTGAGACGGGGCCTGGGCTCAGTAATAACAGTGGCTGGGTGTGAGAGGGGGCCTGGGCTCAGTAATAACAGGGGCGTAGGTGTAAGAGGGGGCCTGGGCTCAGTAATAACAGTGGCTGGGTGTGAGAGGGGGCCTGGTCTCAGTAATAACAGTGGCTGTGTGTGAGAGGGGGCCTGGGCTCAGTAATAACAGTGGCTGGGTGTGAGAGGGGGGCTCAGTAATAACAGTGGCGTAGGTGTGAGAGGGGGCCTGGGCTCAGTAATAACAGTGGCGTAGGTGTGAGAGCGGGGCTCAGTAATAACAGTGGCTGGGTGTGAGAGGGGGCCTGGGCTCAGTAATAACAGTGGCTGGGTGTGAGAGGGGGGCTCAGTAATAACAGTGGCTGAGTGTGAGAGGGGGCCTGGGCTCAGTAATAACAGTGGCGTAGGTGTGAGAGCGTGGGCTCAGTAATAACAGTGGCTGGGTGTGAGAGGGGGCCTGGGCTCAGTAATAACAGTGGCTGGGTGTGAGAGGGGGGCTCAGTAATAACAGTGGCGTAGGTGTGAGAGCGGGGCTCAGTAATAACAGTGGCTGGGTGTGAGAGGGGGCCTGGGCTCAGTAATAACAGTGGTTGGGTGTGAGAGGGGGGCTCAGTAATAACAGTGGCTGGGTGTGAGAGGGGGCCTGGGCTCAGTAATAACAGTGGCGTAGGTGTAAGAGGGGGCCTGGGCTCAGTAATAACAGTGGCTGGGTGTGAGAGGGGGGCTCAGTAATAACAGTGGCTGGGTGTGAGAGGGGGCCTGGGCTCAGTAATAACAGTGGCTGGGTGTGAGAGAGGGCCTGGGCTCAGTAATAACAGTGGCTGGGTGTGAGAGAGGGCCTGGGCTCAGTAATAACAGTGGCTGGGTGTGAGAGGGGGCCTGGGCTCAGTAATAACAGTGGCTGGGTGTGAGAGGGGGGCTCAGTAATAACAGTGGCTGGGTATGAGAGGGGGCCTGGGCTCAGTAATAACAGTGGCTGGGTATGAGAGGGGGCCTGGGCTCAGTAATAACAGTGGCTGGGTGTGAGAGCGGGCCTGGGCTCAGTAATAACAGTGGCTGGGTGTGAGAGGGGGCCTGGGCTCAGTAATAACAGTGGCTGGGTGTGTTAAAAGGGGCCTGGGCTCAGTAATAACAGTGGCTGGGTGTGAGACGGGGCCTGGGCTCAGTAATAACAGTGACTGGGTGTGAGAGCGGGCCTGGGCTCAGTAATAACAGTGGCTGGGTGTGAGAGGGGGGCTCAGTAATAACAGTGGCGTAGGTGTGAGAGGGGGCCTGGGCTCAGTAATAACAGTGGCTGGGTGTGAGAGGGGGCCTGGGCTCAGTAATAACAGTGGCTGGGTGTGAGAGGGGGCCTGGGCTCAGTAATAACAGTGGCTGGGTGTGAGAGGGGGCCTGGGCTCATTAATAACAGTGGCTGGGTGTGAGAGGGGGCCTGGGCTCAGTAATAACAGTGGCTGGGTGTGAGAGGGGGCCTGTGCTCAGTAATAACAGTGGCTGGGTGTGAGAGGGGGCCTGGGCTCAGTAATAACAGTGGCTGGGTGTGAGAGGGGGCCTGTGCTCAGTAATAACAGTGGCTGGGTGCTGCTGGGTGGTGTTTCCTGCATGTATGGGTTTTGATGTAGTGACTGAGATGACAGGGCTCTGTCATGTCACCTGTCTGGGTTTATGGTTTATCACAGGGAGGGATTGGTGGAAAGGCATATACACACACACACACACACACACACATACACACACACACACACAAACACACACACATACACACACACAACCAGGACAGAAACAGCTGGTGTCAGCTGATCTAAAATCTGCCTCTTGTGTCCTGCGCAACACAACAATGTTAGCCCACTGAGCTAAAAGCATTCGCTTGGGGAGCTAACATAAGTCTTCAGGACTCAGGAAGTTACTCATTAGACAAGTTTGATTCCCCAAACGATCTCCACTACATAAGCAGTGTACCCTCCGCCCTGGCTCACCAACTGAGTTAGACATTGTGCAGGGCTCCACACTGAGAATCATTAAACAATAGACCAATAATCTATTTTCAGCTCAGGTCGTGTAATATGACAACAGCTGCATTTATCTACAGACTGATATTTATAATGTTAGATTAGTATTATGTGGCTCACATAGCATGAGTAGTCCTCTATCCTGACAATTATTAGTCATTACAGTATATAGCCATGAGATTAAACACTTGTATTTTAAATTAGATTAAAACACACACGTTTGTGTTGGTGGCTGACTGCTGTCTGTGACCGAAGTTTGAAGGTGGAGTCAGGTTTCAGTGTTGATAGTACTAACTGTCTGAGGGTCCCAAATGCCCTATGACAAAATGGCGTCTCTGGCGTCTAGCTTTTTAATGTGATACTGTTATATACAGGCTCTGGATGTTACTGTTAGCCACTGTTGTTCTGTCAAAATACATTTCTTTGATAATGAAATGTATGCATCTTGTTTGACATGATGTCAACTTTTAATCCCTAAATTCCATTACTGACTGAAAGACCACATAATGATAATGTTGATAGTCATTGTTTATCACACATTGTCAAACGACACCCCACATCTAATTTTGTAAACACATTACCCTAAACATTGCATACACCCCTTCTTTAATCCCTTGTGCCCTACTTCTTTAAAGCAGCCCCACACAGAAGGTCTTGAATTTCCTCCCTGTCTCCTTGTTTCTACCCAGCCAGTGTGTTGAGAGATGCAGAGTAAAGGTTCCCTTTGATGCTCAGATAAAGAGTTAGAAGGTCTTCAGACGCCCTATGCTGGCTGGGCTCAGCACGCACGCGCGCACACACACTGGCCTGGGTCCCCTCCTACATTGAAGTCAGTGGAGTCTGCTGAGGGGAGGACGGCTCATAATATGGCTGGAATTGAGTCATTGGAATGTTATAAACCACATGGAAACCACATGTTTGATACCATTCCTTTGACTCCATTCCAGACATTATTTTGAGCTGTCCTCCCCTCAGCAGCCTCCACTGGTTGAATTTGCTGCGCTACATCCATCACAGATGGTGGATTTCTCTGTAAATCCTCACGCCTTCTTTGTTTACCTCTATTTGTACTGCTAACCCAGGCTGGATTGTAACGGGATAGGTCTAGCAGTGGAGCTATTGACATATACATGTATATTCCACGTGGGAGTATATTCACTTCTGGTTGGTAGGCAGAAACAGAAGCACTTCCTACAACCGCAACCCAGCTGTCTTTTCCTTTTGGCTTTTTATAAAGCGACGAGGTCGTGTACTTCGGACAATCTAAATGTGTTTAGAACGCAAGAGGTGAATTTACAAGAGGGTCACTTACATGTGTTAATTAATCCATTATAAACATTCACCCGAGGCTTCCTGTTAGCTTTGCATCTGTCGTGAACTTGTCGTAGCCTTTTGCCCTTTTCCTGTTTCTTTTATTCTTTTCTTTTTTTTTTTTACAAACACTCAGTTAAAACATTAGTATATTTAGCCATGACTATATTTAAACGTTAGTATGCAGCCCTATCTCACAGTACAATACACAGCTACTGGTGTGGGTGGAATGTAGCTAATGTAGCTGGCTAGCTGCTCGCTATGGAAACACTTTATCACTTCCTGTGGCAGAGGTCAGAGCAACCTGGGTGTCAAATTCAACTCGTGAAAAATCCAATAACTGAGTGAGAAATACATTTACTAGTTCAACCAGTTGATTTAGTGGCAGTTGTTTGCTATAACGACCTTAAGTATACAAGTTAATCAATGACAAAATTGAGATAACCCTTAGCTAGTTTAGATACCATTTGGCTCGTTGACTATTCTGGATCTCCACCATTGTTCACCCCACGACAACCTTCATTTGTAGCCTGTGCTAGAGGACAAGGCTAGTTGAAACCTAGATTGCTTTCCAAACAATTTAGAGGCAGCTTGTTTTGAAAGCAAGCCCCATTATGCGGTCATGGCTTGCCTTTATAGAAGACGCCGAAACCTTGACAAATGGGGTCAAGGCAACAGATGCTTGAGAGCTATCTATAACCAATAAGGAACTCCAACCTCTCTCTCTCTCTCTCCCATAGTCATATAGTCGCCTAAAATATAGCCTCTTGTTGCTATCAAACTCTTGTTGCGTAGTAAGCTGATTAGCCTTGTTCATTAGCTTTCTGTAGGATACAAGGGAGTATAATTGAGACATTGATTTGTGTATGTATTGCTAGCCCTGATCCCTGATATTTTTACACACTATACCGTGCCTCTTTATGAAAGGAAGTATCTCTCCTTTATGTGACCTGAAACCATGCGACAACCCATTAGTCATATCGGCAGTGCGTTTACCACTGCTATCTGGTCCAGAGATCAGATCTCGTTTGTGTAATACCACACACACATCTCACGTGTTCACTTCCTGAACTTGTCTCCACATCACAAAACCGCTAGGTGGGGTCGGTCCAACTTCCTGCTTGGGTTCCTTGACCTTCAGTGACCCTTCGCGATGGGAGCTAAGTGAAAAGGTCAGAGGTCAGCGGAACCTAATTAAAGGGTATACACTGACCACAAGGAGGAGAGTGCTGTACTCCCTGTGTCCTAGGAGACACACCCACATTCTTTAGTGGTCACTGAGACGGGTCCATGCAGAGGTTGAGGTAGAGGGAATTGTCCTCAACGAACATCTAGACCTGCACACACTTAAAGCTGCAATATGTAACTTTTTGGGCGACCCGACCAAATTCACATAGAAATGTGTCATTCTCAAGTCTAAGAAGCGGTAGATCTGTTCTATGTGCGTTATTTCTATGCTTCCCGTTCTTACGTTTCAGTTTATTACACCAGCTTCAAACAGCAACATATTTTTGGTTAATTATAAGATATTTCACAGCGGTTTAAATGGTACAATGATTCTCTTGCTTGATTGGTCAGAAAACTGAAATTAGGCAAACTATTAGAATTTTAGCAACAAGGAAATGGCGGAGCGATTTCTGCATACTGCACCTATAAACATACAGATGCCACACACACACACACACCAGGTAAAGGAAGAGAATTCTTAAGAGCTTCCTTTTACAATTTCACTGTTCACCATACCCTCTACCTAGCCCATCTTTGATGGACGGCAGAGGACGGGTGACCTTTTGAGTGTTTATGTTTTAGACTCTTCACAAGAGTTCTACCGTAGCGGTCACATTTGCCCTTCTTCTCTCTCTAGTATTCCCGCCATGCTATGCCAGCAGACAGCTGGTTGCCAAGTGCTGTGACACACACACACACCGTTATCGACTTCGCTTTAGCCGCTACACGCTATGTAATAATAATAATAATAATACCTGTCTGTCAACAAAGGAAGCAGATGATAGAAAGGCAATGGCAATAAAATAATATGGCTATAGGTTTGATATGCTATACGGAAATGGTATTTACACCTTGGTAGCTTAGCTTGTCTAAATAGGGGTCCGTTGTTCAACACGTGCTTTCCAGATAGCATCTATCTTCGTTGCGGGTAGCAGCAGCCTTGGACACTGTGTGTGTGATCTGGTAGCGTGCTATGATGTGATGCCCACTTTGCCCAGACACTATTCCTAGGGATAGAGGCTACTACTCTATTCTATTACTGCATCTGGATGTTCCATTGAGCTTTACAAAGGAGACCAGGCCTAAAGGCAGTCTATTGCAGATCTTAATTTGAGACAGTTTGCAACAGGAAATGTGAATTATTATGTGGATTATAATTCATCAACGTTTTTGTAGGGGTAGATACATTTTTCGTAAGGGAAAATCAAGTCTGAAATTTCAACGTGGAAAATGACTAACTTCAGAAGCCATTTTGAACCTCAAATAGACCACGAGTTTTAAATGTCCTCCTCAACAGGGCGATCAAATTAAGATCCTACATCTGTACCTAAACTCTGAAGTTTAAATCAAGTCTCCTAGACAAACAATGAAGGACAATGATCCAGTCATTGAACAAAACCCTTACAGTTTCTCTAATAAACACCCTCTGTCACTTCCAGTTGTCTTGCAAACAGTCAGTGCTTTGAGAACCTACTAAGAGTTCAGAAAATCATTTGTGGGGAGTTGGGAGGTGCAGTTAGTCGAACGTCTCTAGCAGTCGGCAGAACTAATGTCAGGCTTTGTTTACGGAACAGAATTCCCCTGGGGCAGGATTATCCAGATAAACTCAGAGGAATGGAGTCCGCCCGCCAAACGCAGGATTAGGGAAGTGGCCGATCCTTTCAGCTCCTCTAGAGCCCCTGGGCTCAGTTTTTCAAAAGTTATCTATCCGGATTTTGGCAATCGGATACGATTAAATGCATAGAAATATAATGAATAGAATGTGAGTCCCCATTCAACTCAATCATTCATCCGTTTTATTCATTCTATTTCTATGCATTTAATCCTATCCGATAGGCGAAATTCAGACAACTTTTGAAAAACTGGGCCCTGGTGATGCCTTCTCCACATCGTGTGTGTGAGCTGTCAGGAATGTCACCCATTCACAAATACTGTCACCTTTCTATGTACAAAACAATAGGTACTGTGGATGGATTTAGTCTTAGTTCCTGACAAGGTATTTCTATTCTCATGAGCCATAACCAAATCTCTACGTCAGTCAAGAGAGAGCATGGTATTTCCAACTATCTTACTATCTCTGGATGGACTGACGTCATAGTACCAAACCAGTCGTCATTCTGATCTCATTGACAGTCCCCATGTGATCAGATTCTGTGCTGGTGGCTCACTGTTTGGGAGGAGCAGCAGCCATATCAGCTTTATGTCCAACCCCACAATGTGTTATAGTCTGTGACTTCAGTAGCATGTAAGGGATAGACCTGTCACCATCCTCTGCTTGGTGTATTTTCTGTCGGTGTCCCCATCCAACATGTTTGGTTGTTTTAGCATTCCTGTCCACTCCTCCTGGGTCTGACCTGCTCTCCGGGCCTGGCGGGGCTACTGTGATCAGAGACTTGGTGAAAGATGGACATTCACCTGCTGGTATCGCCTCAGGCATCAGCTCCAACCTCCAACATTCCTTCCTCAGGCCCAAACTGACGAGTCACACCACTGCTTAATATGCCTGTGTCTTTCAGTGTGTTAGTCATCACAGTCGGGGAACTTTTCTCCCCACTCTCCAGGTGTAAGAACAGTTTACTTTAAATGAAAGCTTTAAGAATGTTACACTGCGGCCACTACTGATACACTTTGAAGTGTGTGTATGGTGATTTTAAAATGGAGATGTTTTACCAGATGTTCGATAGTGAAATATTACTAGTTGAGAAATAGTAATACAAGTTGATGAAGGGCTGTGCATATTCATGACTATGATGAATTTGGCTTTTGTTGTTGTAAATGTAATGTATTATGGTTATATTGCACATAAACCCAATAGAAGAAACACCTTACCTTAAAATGAACTTGTGGTTGTGTTTGTCCTCAGTGAGCTTTCACATTGATATTTACAACCGCATACTAAATCTATAGTAAATCGCTGTGTTGCTTTGACCTAATAGCTATTACGAATAGCTGTTCAACTTTTTAGCACTTAACCTTTCAGTTGTTAATCCATCAGATCAAACAGGTTTTTGCTTCCCCAGTTATTTTCTCCTATGGGTTATTTTGCTGTTTTTACATGCCCATACTAATAGGTACAGTGAGGGAAAAAAGTATTTGATCCCCTGCTGATTTTGTACGTTTGCCCAATGACAAAGAAACGATCAATCTATAATTTTAATGGTAGGTTTATTTGAACAGTGAGAGACAGAATAACAAAAACAAAATCCAGAAAAACGCATGTCAAAAATGTTATATATTGATTTGCATTTTAATGAGGGAAATAAGTATTTGACCCCCTCTCAATCAGAAAGATTTCTGGCTCCCAGGTGTCTTTTATACAGGTAACAAGCTGAGATTAGGAGCACACTCTTAAAGGGAGTGCTCCTAATCTCAGCTTGTTACCTGTATAAAAGACACCCGTCCACAGAAGCAATCAATCTATCAGATTCCAAACTCTCCACCATGGCCAAGACCAAAGAGCTCTTCAAGGATGTCAGGGACAAGATTGTAGATCTACACAAGGCTGGAATGGGCTACAAGACCATCGCCAAGCAGCTTGGTGAGAAGGTGACAACAGTTGGTGCGATTATTCGCAAATGGAAGAAACACAAAATAACTGTCAATCTCCCTCGGCCTGGGGCTCCATGCAAGATCTCACCTCGTGGAGTTGCAATGATCATGAGAACGGTGAGGAATCAGCCCAGAACTACACGGGAGGATCTTGTCAATGATCTCAAGGCAGCTGGGACCATAGTCACCAAGAAAACAATTGGTAACACACTACGCCGTGAAGGACTGAAATCCTGCAGCGCCCGCAAGGTCCCCCTGCTCAAGAAAGCACATATACAGGCCCGTCTGTAGTTTGCCAATGAACATCTGAATAATTCAGAGGAGAACTGGGTGAAAGTGTTGTGGTCAGATGAGACCAAAATGGAGCTCTTTGGCATCAACTCAACTCGCCGTGTTTGGAGGAGGAGGAATGCTGCCTATGACCCCAAGAACACCATCCCCACTGTCAAACATGGAGGTGGAAACATAATGCTTTGGGAGTGTTTTTCTGCTAAGGGGACAGGACAACATCACTGCATCAAAGGGACGATGGACGGGGCCTGTACCGTCAAATCTTGGGTGAGAACCTCCTTCCCTCAGCCAGGGCATTGAAAATGGGTCGTGGATGGGTATTCCAGCATGACAAAGACCCAAAACACACGGCCAAGGCAACAAAGGAGTGGCTCAAGAAGAAGCACATTAAGGTCCTGGAGTGGCCTAGCCAGTCTCCAGACCTTAATCCAATAGAAAATCTGTGGAGGGAGCTGAAGGTTCGAGTTGCCAAACATCAGCCTCGAAACCTTAATGACTTGGAGAAGATCTGCAAAGAGGAGTGGGACAAAATCCCTCCTGAGATGTGTGCAAACCTGGTGGCCAACTACAAGAAACGTCTGACCTCTGTGATTGCCAACAAGGGTTTTGCCACCAAGTACTAAGTCATGTTTTGCAGAGGGGTCAAATACTTATTTCCCTCATTAAAATGCAAATCAATTAATAACATTTTTGGATTTTTTTGTTGTTATTCTGTCTCTCACTGTTCAAATAAACCTACCATTAAAAGTATAGACTGATCATTTCTTTGTCAGTGGGCAAACGTACAAAATCAGCAGGGGATCAAATACTTTTTTCCCTCACTGTAGGTAATTGGCCTAGACACACGCATCGCTCTTTACAAAGTGGACAATTACATTTCTATTCTATTGTATTCTACCATGCAGTGTAGGAATATTGACTGCATGGAACAGGTGTGAAGTTTAGAGGAGACTGTTGTGATGACGAGTGGTCGTTTCCAGAAGGCCAGATCTGCTTTACTGCACGCCGTAAAAGCCCAGAGGAGAGGGAAAGAGCGATGATAAATTGTAACGTTTGAAACATTCCCTCTGTGATGTCATAAAGCAATGATAAAACAGGTATATAGTCAGTTTAGGACAGAAAGTATTTCTGATTTCACTTAGTTTCCACCTGTCATTCTTAGAGGGGGTGAAGGCAGTAAACAGGTCTATGCAGGTTGTAGGTAATGAGACTGAAAACCGGTTGAGGTTTTGCTGTATTACTTTCCATCTCCAAAATGATTGGTGAAAACCTTCCTCCACTACAGTGCAAACACTTGACCCATAGACCTTACTACAATGTGAGCAATCTAATCAATTGGAATCACTACTTTTGTGACCCAGCATTTGAGCTCTTTTGTTCAGAGACCAGATTGAGGAGGTGGTAGTCTCTAGCTGGATTCAAGTTAGCCTTAGTAGCATTTTCCCCAGAGTCACTAAATCCCCAGTGGAATGTCAAGTCTTTCAGTGACTAGGTTTCTCCTTCACTATAGTAACTGCCTAACTGGGGTCCTCTCCACACAGATCCCTATCTGTTCCTATATGGCTCAACTTTAGCTCAGTTTAGCCCAGCCACTCTACAGAGCTGTGCGAGAGCTCACCTGTCCTGCAATATGCAATCAGACCCTTAGTAATCACATAAGCTCTGCAATATGCAAACAGACCCTTAGTAATCACATAAGCTGTTCTCTGTTACCTGGTCTCCTTTTTATTGCATGCATTTGAGATTAACGGCGGTCACGTTTGAAAGTGCAACGGCAGGATATAAGAACTGTAAGGATGAGATACTCATACAGCATGGTCGGTTTAATTTATTTGTGCATTTACTATATAGAGTGCACTCCATCCATACCCAATAAACACCTGTTAGCTTACTTCAATTCTTATTTGGGTATGTAGGTGTTTTATGTATGAAATCCGTACACGCAGCTTTTTGTCAATCTAAAAGTTAATCTAGGCTAAGTCATCTATGAATTTTTAAGGGGTTGAACCACCTCAACTCCACAGTCTTCACACCTAGGGGGCATAAACCAGTTCGGAGAATCCATAAAAGGGTTATCATAAATCACTTCAATATAGTTTTTTGATGAGGGGGAGGGAGGGAGGGGGGGTGGGGCATGTCAGGTATCCTGTCCCTCAAACAGCTGTTTCAGCACAGGGGTCAAGGGTCATGTCAGAGGCCACATAAACATGGTCAAAGCAGAAGGTACGGCAGGGGGTTACAGGTGAGGAGAGCCAGGATAATGGTGTCACAGGATGACTAAGGACACAACTTTCCAGGAAAATCCAGCCAGGTAGAAATATAGATGGAGAAAGGTAGCCCAGTGATAAAGAGGGAGTTAGATCTCCCCATCGTGACGGCCCATCGATTACAAAGCAAGATTAGCAAAGGTTGAAGCTAAGTGCGTTTCAGATGAGTAACAGTTCTGCACAACAAAATGAATCATTTGAATCATGAGTGTCTCACTGACTTCTGTTGCTGACTTCCACGTTGTTTTCTTTGTGTTTTTTAGACTGAAGAAAAAACGTGAAGTAAAAGGTAAACTCATCGGAAACGCCTGAAAACAAAGTATTTCATTCAATTCATATTATATAGGCTAGCTGATTAAGTTGATGTTTTCTCTGTCAATAAACCATTTGTTAACTATCGTTGTCTTTTAAATCTCAGGATAACCTATGGATATGCTAAGTTAACTTTCACAAATGCTATCTTTATATTCTGGTACTTACATTTTATTATACTGTATTTTTGTCATCATAGCCTTAGGAGTGAATAGGCCTAATTTTGATTAATTCATCTTGTGTGTATATAGTTTAGATAGGTATTATGTCTTTAAGGAAGAGTAGCTGTCAGGATGTATTCATGTTGTTATTCTGATTTACTTAGGATTTATTCCATGGCATTGTTGAATACTCATTTCTGATTGGCTTGAAGGGCATTCTAGAGCGTGCATTATATATTTATATGAAGTCATACGAGATATGAGGTCATGTATGAACTTTCAATTGTTAATATCTCTGTTTCCAAGATAATTTTTTTGGGGAGATCAGTTTCAAATCTTTATGCAGATTCTTCACATTCCCTCTCACCCTCAATCTATATTGTCAATTCATTTGTCATTTTGAAAAACCGGCAATACTTCCATCGTCATGTTCTGTACATTTTATTTGCATGGACTTGATTGCATCCTTTTTGGCTCTTTTGATGTCAGTCGCTACATAAATGTAGTGAATGTGTCACAATATTTCTGTTATTGGGCCATCAAAGTCCTACTCAGCTTGAAGCGAGTGTTTTATTAATATTCTACCCCTCATGTGAGCTGGGCCAACGTTGCAGATAGAAATGTCATGATTAGAGCTGACGTTATTCCTGATTCCGCATGTCAGAGAGGCATGCTTGTTCTGCACAATATACTTCTATCTGAACGTTTCACAATGTTATGCCCTGCTGAAAGCAGCACTGGTCCCCACCTACAGTAAACTGGACCCTGCGAGGCCACCTGTTATTACCCTCATGAATGAGAAACCAGGCTATCGGGCCAATCCACTGCATCTCCATCCAAGAAGAAATCCTAAAAGGCTTATGGGTGGATTGCTGTGGATAATGCTAATGCTAATAATAGCAGATATGCTATAATTTACATCCAGTAAAACAGGACAAATAAAAGGAAAGGTCCGCCAGGGCTAGATACCGTGATAACAGCTGGGAGAGGTGGGACACAAACTGTTTCCTTTACAGGATAGTTGATCCTCTTTCTACACACTCATTCACAAACATCCCAATGTAGTGTTTCATATTATACCTCCTTTTTTTCATGCATCAAGTCTCAAATCTTGACCCAAAGAAAACATGTAAAAAGCAAAGTAGTCTAGAAGATGTTTCCATAAATAATTCCTTTAATGCTCTGTGTAGAATACCTGTTTCTCATGTTTGTACATTTAAATAAATCTATCAAAAACATTGGCAGCATTTAGTTGTTGTATTTCTAAAAGGCGGAGACAGCACTTCCTTCTCACAGATTTTTCAGGAGGATTTTTTTTTTGTCAGCAAACCTTTCAAAATAGCCGTCATTGTAACGAAGTGCCCCTAGTCTCAAACATGTAATTTCTTCTTGCTGACTGGCCAACTGTCCAGCTGCCCGCCTCCAGTCCCGCCGGTCATATTATGGTAAGTGTAAACACGGGCTACAGGTGAAAATGCATTCGCTTCAAAATGACAGCGTTAAAAGACAGGAATTCCCTGACACTGTGCCACACACATTCCTGGGACTGCAGTGCAGCACTCCTTCAAGTCTCTAGCAGGGCTCTTTTAGCTGGTCTGGCGTTCAATAGCTAGCTCATTATCACCGCTAATTAGACCTTGAATATAGCCTTGGAACATGGATTGACGATGACATTGTGTTTGTAGACTATCTAGCACTCCATCTAAACTCCTTCAGTGTGAACTCCTTCGGCCGCGTGCCTTCTCACACTGCTGGAGGTGTACGGTTATTCCCTGACAATGCAGTCTGTTGTGCATTAATGCTTACCTTATGACCATAAATGACTGTATCGTGATCATATATACTTTTTTAAATCTTATATAATGTAGTTATAGTACCACCCATCTAGTGCCTAGTTTTTGGGCCTGTTCCAGGTGCTATATGAAGCTTGTCTCCAGGGCTTCTGTCCTGTTCTGCCTAGTGATAACGCCAGGTGATAACACCAGCGGACCAATCGGGTGGTTTTTACATCTTAATCCACCATTAAGAGCTGAAATGCTGCGTTGGGCCTTGTGGTGAGGTAGTGACGGCAGGAGAGGCACTGGAATGGAGGCTCATACCCTTCAAACCTGACCACAGTCATGGGGGCCTCGCGCCAACCAGCTAAAGGAGGCAGAATACTACCCTCCTCCTCCCATCCTCTCCCTGAACTGAACCGGATCCAAATGTATTAGGATCCTTCTTGGTATCCCCTATTTATACGCTGTGTATTTTTACAGGCGGGCCGGATGATTAGGATGCTAGCGTCAAAGTGTGAAAGCAAAGGGAAAGTGGTTATGGTGAACCCTTTTTCTGGGTGCTATTCTGAGGATGTGGAGGGGGGTTATCAGAGGTGATCAAGGCAAGAGTGTGGCCTCTAGAACTTCTGCATGTTCAGAACCTGGTAAATTGGACCTTCTTAACATACACTACATGACCAACAGTATGTGGACACCTGCTCGTCGAATATCTCATTCCAAAATCATGGGCATTAATATTGAGTTGGTCCCCCCTTTGCTGCTATAACAGCCTCCACTCTTCTGGGAAGGCTTTCCCCTAGATGTTGGTACATTGCTGTGGGGACTTGCTTCCATTCAGCCACAAGAGCATAAGTGAGGTCGGGCACTGATGTTGGGCGATTAGGCCTTGCTCGCAGTCGGCGTTCCAATTCATCTCAAAGGTGTTTGATGGGGTTGATGTCAGGGCTCTGTGCAGGCCAGTCAAGTTCTTCCACACCAATCTCGACATATTTCAGTATGGACCTTGCTTTGTGCATGGGGCATTGTCATGCTGAAACAGGAAAGGGCCTTCCCCAAACTGTTGCCACAAAGTTGGAAGCACAGAATCATCTAGAATGTCATTGTATGCTGTAGCATTAAAATGTCCCTTCTCTGGAACTAAGGGGCCTAGCCCGAACCATGAAAAACAGCCCCAGACCATTATTCCGCCTCCACCAAACATTACAGTTGGCACTATACATTCAGGCAGGTAGCGTTCTCCTGGCATCCGCCAAACCCAGATTTGTCCGTTGGACTGCCTGATGGTGAAGCGTGATTCATCACTCCAGAGAATGCGTTTCCACTGCTCCAGTGTCCAATGGCGGTGAGCTTTACACCACTCCAGCTGACGCTTGGCATTGCGCATGGTGATCTTAGGCTTGTGTGTGGCTGCTCGGCCATGGAAACCCATTTTCATGAAGCTCCCGATGAACAGTTCTTGTGCTGATGTTGCATCCAGAGCCAGTTTGGAACTCGGTAGTGAGTGTTGCAACCGAGGACAGACGATTTTTACGCGCTACACGCTTCAGCACTCGGCGGTCCCATTCTGTGAGCTTGTGTAGCCTACCATTCGCGGCTGAACCGCTGTTGTTCCTAGACGTTTCCACTTCACAATAACAACACTTACAGTTGACTGGGACAGCTTTAGCAGGGTAGAAATGTCACAAACTGACTTGTTGGAAAGGTGGCATCCTATGATGGTGCCACGTTGAAAGTCACTGATCTCTTCATTAAGGTCATTCTACTGCCAACGTTTGTCTATGGCTGTGTGCTCGATTTTATACACCTGTCAGCAACGGTTGTGGCTGAAATAGCTGAATCCACTAATTTGAAGGAGTGTCACCCAGCGACAAATTATGCAAAATGTTTCCAAAGGTAGCTCTTTACGCTCATACCAGTTACGGGTACAAAATAGCAGATTTGGACATTGATAAGCACCTAAATTGTAACGCAGCGGCTGTACAGTAACATGGAATACATGACGTCAGAGCTCAAGGTCTCCACTTCACAGTGCAGTATTGGTTTTGACTGACAGCGGTTCTGAACTTGAACACCGCACGCAACAAAAAATTGTTGTGCAACATCTTTTGTTATCTGAGTGAGGGGAATGCTGTAAAGAAAAAGGACTAGATGTATTTTGAAAGACAAGATGATTAGGATTATAATAAATACACCGCGATGATGTCATACAAGCCAAACACCCGTTAGTCCAAATGTACACTTCACATTTCCATCATAAAATGTAATGTCAATGTTTATGATCACTATGCTTGATGTACAGTTAGAAGATGACATGGCGTCATACCCCAGGTTGTTCTGAACAGAATGAGCCTGTTTGTCATATTGTGAAATTCGGCGTGGAACAAGCATGCACTCGTGACTATTCTATGCACACCAAAATTACGATCTGCTTCTCTGAATTGCCTTGTGAAAGCCTAACACTGTAAGATCGTAAGAATGGCTTACCAAGAAACACTTCCAAAAGGACTAATTCCAGATAAAAAAGGAGTTGGAGCACTACAAAAAAAAGTATGACTAAGATCGTATTTTGTAACTTAGCTAGCCCTGTTGGCAATATAACAGGCTTTCAAGTGATGCCCACCAGATTGCGATTGATAATGAACCTTTTTGGAATGTGTAAACAGTAAGTGTGTGATGCCGGGGATACAGGGCTGTGTTCAAAACTACTACAAGTCTGCTTGCTCTAGTTCCTCAACAGCACAGCTAGGAGAGCTCAAAAAGTACCTTATAGTTGAAGACTCTTCTTTGAGTCATAAAAGTGCATTGAAATTACTTAGGAACGATGCACACTTTGGAGAGGTGTGTGGCCACTTGGAGAAACCAATTAGTCCTCTCACTCAAATCCTTGTCATTTTTTTGTCTTATGTTGTACCTACCCCACATTTACCATGAATATTCTTATGTTACTGAATGTATCCAGAGTATTTTCAGATGTTGTTATCAACAAATCTGGCGAAAAGTACAGTAAATGTAATATACACATAAAATCAACAATGTCATGTTTGGATTCAGTCTTGTGTCAGATTGACTGTTTTGTCCTCACCTTTAGTCTAATAATTTCCCCATAATCTCCAAACTGTTCCCTTTTGATTGCTACCATGGTTATGCATACGCTTTCCATATTTCTTCTGTAAGAAACAGTACAATTTAGCCCTATCCATATAACAATTTCCACGAGTGTAAGTGGTTAAAGTAACGTTATACCTGACAGAATGGGGACAGCATGGACAAGTGGGCTAGTCTGGTCATTCAATGATACAGTACAGTGCAATGTAACATTCCTATGTAATATACTGTAACTGTGGCAGACAGCGTCCCGGCAGGGTGCAGGGCTTTTGCCTGGTCAGCAGCTGCAGACCCAGCTCTGCTATGTAGGACACTCCATCCACAACTAAGAAAACATTCCACCCCACTGCAACTGTACTATCCCCTTCCCACTTCCCCCAAGATACCTCAGGCATCGGTTCGGGAGTGTCTGTTCATCCCTAGAGCGTGTTTACATTGCAGGGTTTTACCCTCATGTAGCCTACAGTTCCAGGTTTTCCACTAAAAGTGCTAGGGGCCCATAGGTTCACTGAAGTAGGATTTTCTATGACAAGACCCAAGAATGAAGTGACTGAATTTATAGGCAGGTGCTGAATATTTGCCATTGCCTTATTGTCACGGAGCACATGTCTGTGACTTCTAGACAATGACACTGAAACAAATTATTGGTTTGAGAAAGACTCTTTATTCATTGTGTCACTGCAATGTATTATTATCAAATCATGTTTTAATGTTGTTTTTTATAGCTACAAGGGACCTACAATTCCAAATCAAATAGCTAAATGATCCATGGTATGACCATCTTAAAACAATTCCATATGTTAGCTTAGTAGAACACCCCTCATGTGTCCATGTGAAATTATGTAAAACCGTTGTTTATGATGTGTTGGGATGTACATGTGAAATTATGCATTTATGGTAGAAATGTATTATGGGCTATCATTTTGGAACATTCCTAGCAGAAAGGAGTTCCTGGAAAGAGTTCTTAGGTGTTCAGTTGGCCTTTGCCTGGGAGAGAGCAGGCTGGCTAGAGTAGAGCCATATCTGAGTTTTGTTATCGGCAAAGAGTTGTTGCCTGAATAGTTTTTACTGAGAATATCTTGGATTTATTCAAGTCTTTATGTTAACGTCCTGTTTGTTATTTTCTGTACAACGTATATTGGCCAATTCGTTATGCACCTGTTAATATTGTAAATAAAAGTGGTGAGCACCAGAACATCCTGTCTGTCTCCTCACTGTCCGATCCTCCGCCTCAGCTTCTGCTTCACACTTATCAACAGTCCTGACAAATCTTGCTCACTTGAGCGCAAAACTGTGGGTGATTAGGGCTGCGTTTACACAGGCAGCCGAATTCGGATAATTTTCCACTAATTGCTCTTTTGACCAATCACATCAGATCTTTTCACATCAGATGTTTTTCAGAGCTGATCTGATTAGTCAAAATCCTATTAGTGAAAAAAAAATCTGAATTGGGCTGCCTGTGTAAACGCAGCCTCAGTCATGACTAGCCAGAGTGTATGGACACTATAATTTGTCGTCTGTTAGCACGGTAGCTTTGATGGTGCATAGGTGAACACTGAGTGGCCTAGTAAGATAACGGTATGTCCTCTACCATTAACGTTACTCCCCCTTACTACTGACATTGGCCTACAGGGATGCATGTCCACAACTGTCCCGTGCAGCTGGACCTAGCCATTCATCAACACCATGATGTAGAGGTTAGGAGATGTTCAAGAGCGATAAACTTTACGGACTTGTTGAGAATGCCAAGAATGTTTTTAAACACGGCGTGAACACAGTGTGACAGATATCACCAGACAACCTACACAACGAGGTGTTACAGTACACAGCAGTACGCAGCAGGAAGTGGTGTCATGGACATGGTTAGGAATTTACAGACATATATATAACGCTAAAGTAAAAAAAATAATGTATTTATATGGTAGTCTACACTCTTAGAAAAAAGGGTTCCAAAAGGGTTCTTTGGCTGTAACCGTAGGATAACCCTTTTTGGTTCCAGGTAGAACCTTTTTGGGTTCCATGTAGAACCCTTTCCACAGAGGGTTCTACATGGAACCCAAAAAGGTTCTACCTGGAACCAAAAAGGGTTCTTCAAAGGGTTCTCCTATGGGGACAGCCGGAGAACCCTTTAGGTTCCAGATAGCACCTTTTTTTCTAAGTGTAGATGCCATAATTAAATGATTTTGCTTTATATTTTTTACAAGGTTACTCTTAACATAAATGTTACCTAATAATAACTTTGTTAATGCATTAATTTGATTACAAAGTGGAGAAAGTCCTATATTTGGGTCATTCAGATTTGTGGTTAATTGCTGCCCTGGACACAGGTGAGTATTCATACACTGAGTATACAAAACATTAAGAACACCTGCTCTTTCCATGACATAGACTGACCAGGTGAAAGCTATGATCCCTTATTGATGTCACTTTTTAAATCCAGATGAAGAGGAGGAGACAGGTTAAAGAAGGATTTTTAAGTCTTGAGACATGGATTGTGTGTGTGCCATTCAGAGGGTGAATGGGAAGAGAAAAAATGTAAGTGCCTTTGAACAGGGTATGGTAGTAGGTGCCAGGGGCACCGTTTTGTGTCAAGAACTGCAAAGCTGCTGTGTTTTTCACGCTCAACAGATCCCATGTGCATCAAGAATGGTCCACAACCCAAAGACATCCAGCCAACTTGACCCAACTGTGGGAATCTTTGGAGTCAACATGGGCCAGCATCCCTGTGGAACGCTTTCGACACCTTGTAGAGTCCATGCCCCGACGAATTGAGGCTGTTATGAGGGCCAAAGGGGGAGTCCAATTCAATATTAGGAAGGTGTTCCTAATGTTTGGTATATTCAATGTACATGATAGATGTTTGACAATGTAATTTATATGCATGACTAGTCATCTGTTAGGGACTTCTGTAAATCAAATCCATGGAAGATAAATAAAACATTGTGAGAGCTTGGGACTATAAGGTTCTATCTGCAGAAAGATGATTCTGAGATAATTGGCTTTAAAGTTCCGAACCCTCATTGGTTTGAATGGTGTCAGTGATTTTTATCTTGTATTCTTTGGAAGTTAACAACATGAATTGGGGTATTTAGAGTACTATATACACAACCAGTCAAAAGTTTGGACACCTACTCATTCAAGGGTTTTTCTTTATTTTTGCTATTTTTTACACTGTAGAATAATAGTGAAGACATCAAAACTATGAAATAACACATATGGAATGAAGTAGTAATCAAATAGCCACCCTTTGCCTTGATGACAGCTTTGCACACTCTTGGCATTCTCTCAACCAGCTTCATGAGGTAGCCCCATTTGGTAATAGCACAAGTCCATATTATGGCAAGAACAGCTCAAATAAGCAAAGAGAAACAACAGTCCATCATTACTTTGACATGAAGGTCAGTCAATACGGAAAATGTCAAGAACTTTTAAAGTTTCTTCAAGTGCAGTCGCAAAAACCATCAAGCGCTATGATGAAACTGGCTCTCATGAGGACCGCCACAGGAATGGAAGACCCAGAGTTACCTCTGCTGCAGAGGATAAGTTCATTACAGTTACCAGCCTCAGAAATTGCAGCCCAAATAAATGCTTCACAGAGTTCAAGTCACAGACACATCTCAACATCAACTGTTCAGAGGGGACTGTGAATCAGGCCTTCATGGTCGAATTGCTGCAAAGAAACCACTACTAAAGGACACCAATAAGAAGAAGAGACTTGCTTGGGCCAAGAAAAATGAGCAATGGACATTAGACAGGTGGAAATGTGTCCTTTGATCTGGAGTCCATACTGGAGATTTTTGGTTCCAACCGCCGTGTCTTTGTTATGTGGGCAGCTTGTCTCTCCCTTTTCTGTTTCCCTTCCTCCTTGTTTTGTCCCCTCTTTGTCTGTTGTATGTGTGTTTGTCCCCATTATGTTGGTGCGTCTGCCGGTGTGTGTCTGGAGTGGATCGGGGGGCGTGCTCAGGATCTGCCTCTCCTGTGCAGCTGCGGGTTGTTTCCAGTGATTCCTGCCTACGCAGCTGCATCCTATTCTCTCATCAACCTGCACTACTAATTCCTGGGCATGGCTCTCCACCGGCGCCAGATCGTTGTTCTTACTAGAGCGGTAACTTGGCTCACCAGTAGAGTTAAATTGTCTTTGTCTTCAGCCTGGCTCTTTACTCTCCTTAACCTGTCGTTTGTTTTGTCTTCAGTTCAGACATACCTGCCTGCCTGCCTGCCTGCCTGCCTGCCTGCCTGCCTGCTTCAGCCTCTCCTTCCTCCGGAGCCGACTAGCCCACTCTGTTCCTTTTCTTCAGTTGTTTTTGGACTAAGACAAATTGAACTTTTATTAAAATAATTTTTGTTTCTTCCACTCCCTTAGTCGTGTTTTGTTTCTCTGAGTGCTGGGTTTAACCATAGCGTAACAGTCTTTGTCTGACGCGGTGTGGGTGAACGGATTAGTTCCCACCGTAAAGCATGGAGGAGGAGGTGTTATGGTGTAGGGGTGCTTTGCTGGTGACACTGTCTGTGATTTATTTAGCATTCAAGGCATACTTAACCAGCAAGGCTACCACAGCATTCTGTAGCGATACGCCATCCCATCTGGTTTGAGCTTAGTGGGACTATCATTTGTTTTTCAACAGGACAATGACCCAACACACCTCCAGGCTGTGTAAGGGCTATTTGACCAAGAAGGAGAGTGATGGAGTGCTGCATCAGATGACCTGGCCTCCACAATCCCCTGACCTCAACCCAATTGAGATGGTTTGGGATGAGTCGGACGGCAGAGTGAAGGAAAAGCAGCCAACAAGTGCTCAGCATATGTGGGAACTCCTTCAAGACTGTTGGAAAAGTATTCCAGGTGAAGCTGGTTGAGAGAATGCCAAGAGTGTGCAAAGCCGTCATCAAGGCAAAGGGTGACTATTTGAAGAATCTCAAATATAAAATATATTTTGATTTAACACATTTTTGGTTACTACATGATTTCATATGTGTTATTTCATAGTTTTGATGTCTTCACTATTATTCTACAATGTAGAAAAAAGTACAAATAAAGAAAAACTCTTGAATGAGTAGGTGTGTCCAAACTTTCGACTGGTACTGTAGATAGCCTTGTTTTGTTCAATATTCTCTATGTCAATAACTCAATTTTGACAAAAATGCAGATAGAACCTTATAGTCCTAAACTCTCTATGGTTGTAATGGGAAAATGTGGAAGATGGGGAAAAAATACATTACCGGAAAGCATGAGTAATGTAAGCTTCTGCCTGGACCTCAATGTGACTTAACTTTGGTGGAACGAACAACTGCTGCAAAAGTCAAGCATGACCTAGACAGTAGGAATTCCCAATTTCTTCTCAGGAGGGAAGAGGGGGATTTAAGAATACACTTCGGCTTTGTTCTCCATCCATCATGGGTCATTAAGGGTCTGTCATCGTGTGCCGGTCCCCAGGATGGTGAGGTGAGACTGGGCAGCAGCAGGAGCTGAATGCCCTGGCCCCTGCCCAACCTTTCTCTGTTTACCCAAGGCCATCATTAAGAGCATGGCCCCAAGGGAACAGGGAAGGTACATCTCACACAACTAGGCCATGGATACAGTACAGTCAAGCTAATGAGTCATTCAGCACAATGCCATGTGTTATATACTGTTACTGTACTGTGACTCAACAGCTATGGCTAATGCTAACACTAGGCTAATGCTAGGCTAGTGCTAATGTTAGGCTAATCCTAGGCTAATGACCCTTATTAGCAGCATCCACAGGCGGCACATACACTCAGCGCCACTCTTTTGGCAGTCACTGCTAGCATTTTCTACTTAGCATTTAACCCCTGGAACAATCTAATGGTCCAGAATGAACTACAGTGCTGCCTGGGTTGGATGACAACTTTAGCCATAGAGGAAATCCTATCCTGCTAGGAGCGAAACACAAATAGCTTCTTAAACCGTAGAAATAAAGTAAATAACCATTGGGGTTGTACAGTTATATAAAAAGCTTGGTTTGTTTGTTTCTATAGTTACATAATTTGGACACACCCACCGTTCCATTCCTATAACTGTCCGGACGAGTGGGGGGTACTGTAGGACTTATTTAGGAGATGTAAGGACCTAGATGTAGAATGCATGCCATGCTGGGTATTCGGCACACGTTAAGGGGCGTTTGTCACGGGAGGGGGTTGCTAAGTGCCATGCAGTGTTGTCCAAAACGCGTCAGCATCTCCAAAAACTGTACGGCCTTTTATATTTATCGGCGTTATAAAACAGAGTAAGTTCAGCAGCTCACCCACCCCCACTTATAAAAATCTTCTCCCGTATGATACAAAATATTTATGTCCGGCACTTCCTATCCGTATTAAAGAGATTTATAGATTGAGCCCATTTCATCAGAAAGTGATTCAGTGACAGAACAGCTATATTCATCACTTGAAACTGCCAAAGTGATACTGTATTTCATTTGCACCAGCTGTGGTAGATTGTATAAGACTGAACAGTCCATTGATTGAATGAATGAGAAATTATAGCTACACTAAAGTTTCTAGAACAGTAAGTTTGTGTTTCTCCAATAATAATTCCTTATTCTCCTTGAAAATACTTGGTAATCCTGATGAAAGAGAAAAACATATAGAAGACTTGCGTTTTTTTACATTGAAGTTGTGGACCCACGTCATCACCGTTATAGCTTAATATCTATCATACACGTTACTCTATAAAAGGTCACTAAGTATTTTTATCTTACCGTGACCTTGCGCCGCGCCATACCGAGGCTGCATTCTCACATTCTCCCTGGATCCCCAATCTGACCGCTACATGTCTCTCTGTGTCATGCTGTGTCATCGTGACCTGCCGTCATGAGAACCCAGCGAACCCTCATGCTTACTGTCGTCCAATCGTAGTTTAGATGATAAATATAATAATCATACAAAATATTTAAGACAATGACGTGAGAATGTAGATGCCTAGATCATGTGTGGCGTCATGAGATGAGATAAAGTCATTACCATCTCTCCATATCCAGGGGGGAGGGGGCTCGGAGGGGGTTTCCATCATTGCATGGCTTTAAATCTGATGCCAGTGACAGCCCACCGCAAAGGATATATTTGGACTTTCTATGAATAATTCATAGGAAAGGTCAACCAGTGCTTTTATAACTACAGGAGGGACGTGGTCTATCGAGTTCTGCAGGTCACTTTCAATCATCAGTAATATAGCCTAGCTATCAACGATAATGACAAGAATCATAAATATGATATTTACTCATAAACATATGGAAAGCCTGGTTCCTCTCTAAGTTTCTTCATACTTGGGAGTTTTTCCTGAACACTTTGTTTCTGCTTCTTCTTGGACTTTGGGGTCTAGGACTGGTTATTGTAATTAAGCAGTAAGGCCCTAGGGGGTGTGGTATATGGCCAATATACCATGGCTAAGGGCTGTTCTTATGCACGACGCAACGCAGAGTGTCTGGATACAGCCCTTAGCCGTGGTATATTGGCAATATACCACAAACACCCGAGGTGCCTCATTGCTATTATAAACTGGTTACCAACGTAATTAGAGCAGTAAAATAAATGTTTTGTCATACCCGTTGTACACGGTCTGATATACCACGGCTTTCAGCCAATCAGCATTCAGGGCTCGAACCACCCAGTTTATAATATCATTTATAGATTGATTGATTGATTGAAATGTATTTTTGATTACTGTATGTGTCTGATTGTAACATAAGCTGTCTCTAGTCTAGTGTCATTAAGGGAAGGGGTTCGTTAGGGGATGAGGCCAGTGTCTCAGTGTCACTGTCACCCCCCTGTCCTGCTAGGCCAGCTGATGCCAGGTGCTGGGTGGTTCTCAGTGTGTGATCGAGGGGAGTTTGGTGCCGGGGTGTCCCAGAGACCTGACCCTAAAGGGCACCAACCCTGTGAACTGACCATAAACCGCCACATGACCAGGTCACACACGTCACATTGTTTAATTTATTGAGGCTTTCAATATTTGTCCTGCAGGCCTGTATACCTGGTGCCATTTTGTTTTGCTGTTGACAGTTGCAGTTTGAAAATGTATTTTGTTGAACTGAGTGTTAATGTTGAGTTAGGCCAATGTGTACTGTTTGAGTGGACTGAGGGGCTGAACATCCATTTTTTAAACTGATCCATCTTTACTGTTGTCCATTTCTATTTCCCAGTGATGAAGGATATAGTAAAGAAATGGCTCATGTTACGAATAAAAACCTCTCCCTTAATTCATTTTTTGATTACACAGGGGTCATATGGAGGACTACATACAGTGCATTCAGAAAGAATTCAGACCCCTTCCCCATTTTGTTACATTACAGCCTTATTCTAAAATGGATCAGATAAATGTTTTTCCTCATCAATCTACACACAATACCCCATAATGACAAAGCGAAAGCAAATTTATAAAAATAAAAAAAACGATAAGTATTCAGACCCTTTGCTATGAAACTCGAAATTGAGCTCAGGTGCATTCTGTCTCCATTGAACATCCTTGAGATGTTTCTACAACTTGATTGGAGTCCACCTGTGGTAAATTCAATTGATTGGAGATTATTTGGAAAGGCACACACCTGTCTATATAAGGTCCCACAGTTGACAGTGCATGTCAGAGCAAAAACCAAGCCATGAGGTCGAAGGAATTGTCCGTAGAGCTCCGAGACAGGATTGTGTCGAGGCACAGATCTGGGAAAGGGTACCAAAAAATGTCCCAGAGGGAAAGAAGAACGGAGCAAAGTACAGAGACATCCTTGATGAAAACCTGCCCCAGAGCACTCAGGACCTCAGACTGGGGCGAAGGTTCACCTTCCAACAGGACAACGACCCTAAGCACACAGCCAAGACAACGCAGGAGTGGCTTCTGGACAAGTCTCTGAATGTCCTTGAGTGGCCCAGCCAGAGCCCGGACTTGAACCCGATCGAACATCTCTGGAGAGACCTGAAAATAGCTGTGCAGTGACGCTCCCCATCCAACCTGACAGAGCTTGAGAGGATCTGCAGAGAAGAATGGGAGAAACTCCCCAAATGCTTGTAGCGTCATACCCAAGAAGAATCGAGGCTGTAATCGCTGCCAAAGGAGCTTCAACAAAGTACTGAGTGAAGGGTCTGAATACTTGTATTTCAGTTTTTATTTGTAATACATTTTCAAAAAAATCTAAACAACTGTTTTTGCTTTGTCATTATGGGGTATTGTGTGTAGATTGATGAGGGGAAAAAACTATTGAATGTGGAAAAAGTCAAGGGGTCTGAATACTTTCCGAATGCACTGTATAGGATGTCTTGGGAACAACACAAAGGTTTTTCTTGTGCATATGTTGTCGAGTGTTTTCTGCTGCGTTAAACATGAATTATTTGTATGATGATATTCTAAACCTTATCAAATATCATCCCATGCAGCGAAAAATAGAATAAAAGCTTGTTAACTCCAAGGTATGAGGGGTTGTGGTGTGGAGATACACCAGGGCCCCTGAACACAAGAACAGAGTGGAGGGGAGGAACAGGATGTTACGTTACTGACCTTGGCTTTGGGTATTCCCTGTCTGTCAGGCCGCAGTATGATAAGAGAGATGTCATGGTTCATTAGTATTCGCCTGGCCCTTCTGAAAGACCCCACTGTTCACGTGAAGCACAATGTGAAATTACCATGGCGATCGCTGATGATATAGCCTATCAGAGCACTGAGTTGACTTCAAAGTGTCTCTGAAACTAATGGGACAGGTTACCTGCGTACCTATAGCACATAGTATCTGACCATGAAATACACATTGTTTATGTTTTATAATACTAATACCCTGAGGGAAACTTTGTGTATGTGATATTTTAAAACTCTTATTACTTTGTTTTTTGCATTTCATATTTAACTGATAATGTTAACTGACTAAACGTGAATTTTTGTTTTCTATTTTGGTTATCTTTTGGTTGGAATTTAGTTCAATATCCGTAGTTCTTGTAACCTGCATCAGGTTACCCTATAGAGGGCACTATCGTCAGTGTTCCATAGTGCCATGACCTTGCACTTTAAAAGCTCCTGTTCAGTGTTTGATCATGCTTAATGCACAATGAAAGCGAACCTCTAAATCAGCACTGGTGTTTGAATCTGAAATATTTAACATAATACTCCACACAATCATCACATCATATCCTCCTTAATCTAAGTCTCATTCAAAGTAAACATGCATTAATCAAACTGTCTTTATGTAAAGAGGTCTAATAACAATATGTTTAGACCAGGGGTTCTTAAACTCTTTCAGCGCGAGACCCAAATGAGAAATTGACGTTCCTCCCGTGACCCAAATCGTCCTCCAACGACCCAAATTAAGAAGAAATAGTGTGTGATTATAGATGTATTTTCATAACCCGCGACCCACCTCTCACATACATGCCCAGGGCCCACTTTGGGTCCCGACCCATAGTTTAATAAATAAAAAAACGGGTTTAGACTGTAGACAATAATGAACAGCAGTATTAAACAAAGTCATGCAAGAGAAACAAACCCTAAGAAATTATTGTGAAACATGCTGCAACATGTTCTACAGTCTTAGAGCCATAACCTAAAAGATGCAATGATGAGTCTGTATTATGTTTAAGGCTTTGTCAAATAGGCACATTAAAGCCAATTCTGCATGTGTTGTCTTGAAAACCTGGACACAGCATTTTGGGAGGTCTTCAACTGATGATTTAGGTTTCTTTTGGAGAGGGGGAGTTGGGTAAGGTAGTTTGTTGGGGGGCAGAGGAGGATGGGGGGCTGAGACAGGGAAGGCTGGGGGGGTATAGAGGAGGAGGGAAGGCTGGGAGGGGATAGGCATTTTTATATTTTTTATGTATTTTTTTTATTTTTTGGGTATTCTTTCTTAAAATTGCATTGTTGGTAAGGGCTTGTAAGTAAGCATTTCACTGTAAGGTCTACACCTGTTGTATTCAGCGCATGTGACAAATGCAATTTTATTTTATTTTATTTGAATAGAGAGGGGAGGGAGGGGATAGGCAGGGGGGAGAGAGGGAGGGGGGATAGGCAGGGGGGAGAGAGGGAGGGGGGGATAGGCAGGGGGGAGAGAGGGAGGGGAGGGGATAGGCAGGGGGGAGAGAGGGGAGGGAGGGGATAGGCAGGGGGAGAGAGAGGGGAGGGAGGGGGTAGGCAGGGGGGAGAGAGAGAGGGAGGGGAGGGGATAGGCAGGTGGGAGAGAGAGGGGAGGGAGGGGATAGGCAGGGGGGAGAGAGAGAGGGAGGGGATAGGCAGGGGGGAGAGAGGGAGGGAGGGGATAGGCAGGGGGGAGAGAGAGAGGGAGGGGAGGGGATAGGCAGGGGGAGAGAGAGGGGAGGGAGGGGATAGGCAGGGGGAGAGAGAGGGGAGGGAGGGGATAGGCAGGGGGGAGAGAGAGGGGAGGGAGGGGATAGGCAGGGGGGAGAGAGAGGGGAGGGAGGGGATAGGCAGGGGGGAGAGAGAGAGAGGGGAGGGGATAGGCAGGGGGGAGAGAGAGGGGAGGGAGGGGATAGGCAGGGGGGAGAGAGAGAGGGAGGGGAGGGGATAGGCAGGGGGGAGAGAGAGGGGAGGGAGGGGGAGAGAGGGAGAGAGGGGATAGGCAGGGGGAGAGAGAGGGGAGGGAGGGGGTAGGCAGGGGGGAGAGAGAGGGGAGGGGATAGGCAGGAGGACGAGAGAGGGGAGGGAGGGGATAGGCAGGAGGAAAGGGGGAGGGAGGGGAGGGGATGGGCAGGGGTACTGGAGGGGCTGTCCAATGTGCTTTCTTAAATTAGCTGTTGGAGGCAGGAGGCATTCTCTCCGGGTTGTCAGAGGGAGGAGTCTGGGGGCGCTCTCACTGTCTACTGCTTCAGTATTACCTGCACCATAAGATCAACTACACTTGTCCTGTGTGAGTGTGTGTGTGGACAGAGAGAGAGAAAGAGGGAGCAGAGAGAGAGAGAACAAGAGACCCAAGCTTCAACTTTTCAACTACCAGATTGGGGTTTACTTTTTCAAATATTTTTTCTTCTCTGGAGAGATTTGATCTGAAGGACATTTATTTCTCCTGAGTTATAAAAAGTTGCAGGGCAACTGGCAGCTGACATGGCTGGTTGTCTGCAAAGGACAGGACTTTGTAAAGGGCAGGCACGTTTGTTGAGATGCCTCTTTGTGCTTTTCACTCTGGGCTTCTGCTTTTCCTCTGTGGACGCGGAGCCCCACCAATTCGAACCGGCTTTCCTCTATCGACAACGACAAGGACCTAATGCTGACAGCATCATCGTGGCCAACAATGGCCTCCGTGTTCCCTTCGGGAGGTCTGTGTACCTGGACCCTGTCAATGACCTGGTGACCGAGGTGCAGCCCGGAGACCGCTGCTCCATCACGGTCCTGGAGAATGATCCACTGGCCCAAAAACCCGGAATGCTTAGCCCTAAGAAGTTTCCCTGTGCGTTTGGCGATGATGAGGTGAAATACACTCATTTTGGTTCCCGGAGCCCCAGTAAAGACAGGGTGAAGCTGCAGCTGCGCTACGACTCCCAGACGGACACGGTGGTCATCCCCTTCATGCTGGAGGTGGAGGTGGTCTTCCAGCAGCTGGAGGTCCTCACCAGGAACATGCCCCTGGCTGTGGACAAGCTCAACGGCAACAGCAACCCCATCGACAAAAAGGGCCTGGAGTTTTCCTTTGAGGACGGCGTCACTCAGTGCAAGGTTGCCACGCTGGTCGGCGCCGGCGGTCTCCCCAGGTATGGCACCCTTTTAAATAATTCCACTAATGGCCAGATGATGGATTGTGGTGAGTTTCTTAAGCAAGGCATTCGCTACAAGCACACATCCACCACCAACTCTCCTAACAGAGACTATATCCCCATGTTGGTAGAGCTGCAGGATAATGAGGGAAACACCATCATGCAGGAGCATTTCCAGATCATGGTTAGAATCAGAGAGGGCACAGAGAACACCTCTCCTAAGCCTAGTTTTGTTGCTATGATGATGATGGAGATTGATCAGTTTGTGATGACAGCTATCACCAGTGATATGTTGGCTGCCGAGGACGTTGAATCTGATCCAGACGACTTAATCTTTAACATTACGTCCCCCCTGGGCCATCAGCAAGGCTACATCATCAGTACAGATGATCAGAACCTCCCCATCACCTCGTTCTACCAGAGAGACATGAAAGATTTGAAGATAGCCTATAAGCCTCCATCCGAGGATTCAGAAGTAGAGAGGATTTTCCAGCTCGAGTTTGAAATTGTAGATACAGAGGGTGCCGTCTCTGATACATTTGCCTTTATGATTGTGGTGAAGCCTATGAATACTCTGGCTCCCGTAGCAACCAAGAACACAGGGCAGCTTTTGTTTGAGGGCCAGTCCAGATCTCTTTCCAGCTCTCACAACTTAGAGATCAGTGATGAAGATAACCTGGACGATGTGAAAATCACAGTGGTGGACGGCTTGAAGCATGGCGAGCTGACGGTGCTCGGCTCGCGCAGGAAATTCTTCACACCTGCTGATTTAGATGCCGGCATCGTGGTTTACCAGCACGACGGCAGTGACACCTACAGCGACAACATCATTTTTAGAATGACTGATGGCAGCAATGAGGTTGAGTTTCTGTTCCCTATCACTATAGCCCCCACCGACGACGAACCCCCTATTATCAATGCAAACACCGGCCTGGTGCTTTTCAAGAATGAAATCATGCAGATTTCCCCCTTCATTCTGAGCGCCACAGACATAGACTCAGAGGACTCTACCATTAAATTCATCCTTGAGGCCCCATACTCCACTGTGGGGGAGCTTCTCCTCAGACAGGTGGAGCCTCCCTCTGACCCCTCTCTCTGGAAGTTCAGTGAGACAGATGAGATGTTTGAACAGGTGGTGACCGAATGTTTCCAGCAGGACATTCTAGATGGGAAGCTCTTCTACCGCCACATTGGGCCTCACAGCACCACCACTGTGATGGATCAGTTTGTGTTCCGCGTCCAAGACGACAATAACCCACCAAACCAGTCCGGTGAGCATACCTTCACCATTAAAATCCACCCGGTGGATGACCTCCCACCAGAGCTCTACCCAGAGACCACGCTTCACATGACAGTGCAAGAGTATGAGCTGACCCACTTCAAGAAGACGTTTTTGCGTTACACAGATCTGGACTCGGATGACAGGGATCTGAAATACACCGTCACCAAGCCCCCCACTGACACAGATGAGAACAACCCGGCCCCCCTGGGTGATATTGTTCTGACTGACAGTCCCGACTCAGTGATCAGTGAGTTCACACAGGCCCAGGTCAACCACCACAAAGTGGCCTACAAGCCCCCAGACCAGGAACTGGGCATCACTCCAAAAGTCCTTCAGTTCACATTCATTGTGGAGGACACTGCTGGGAATTCAGTAGATGGACTATTCACTATTTTCTTACAGCCCGTTGACAACAAGCCCCCCTTTATCACCAACACTGGTTTCACTTGTCAGGAGAGAAGCACGTACATCATCACTAAGAACGAGCTCGATGCCACCGACCAGGACACAGAAGATGAAAATATCATATTCACTGTGACCCAGATTCCCCGCTATGGGCAGCTGCAGTATTTAGGGATCGATATGTCGAACAGTGAGACATTCGTCCTGGAGGACATCGAAAATGGCCGTATTGCCTACATCCACGGCGGGGAGGAAAGCCTCAGCGACGTTATCAAGTGTGACGTCAGCGACGGCTTCCATGAGGTACCTATCATCATCAAGATCTCCATTAACCCAGTTGATGACGAGACCCCCACCATCATGCTCCCTGCCGGCCTCCTAGGGGCATCCATCGATGTCCTGGAGAACGGGGCAACTGAAATCACCAGCAACGTCATCCAGGGCCGCGATGAAGACACTGACGACCTCATGCTGACCTTCATCGTTGAGGAGCCCCCCAGGCTCGGTGAGATCCTAGTGAGCGGTGCCCGCGCCGAGAGGTTCACCCAACAGGACATCATCAACGGTATGGTGGTATATGCCCACACTAGTGGTGAGATCGGATCCTTCAAAGAGCATGACTCCTTCAACCTCACCATCTCCGACATGTCCGATGAATGGGTTGTCGGGGGCAACAAGGTCCAAGGAGTCCGGGTGCTCGTCACTATCCTGCCCGTCGACAGCATCCCACCTATCGTCAGCGTTGGGGAGCAGTTTGTGGTGATAGAAGGGGAGAAGAACGTCATTACTCTGGATCACATTATGGCTGAGGATATGGACACAGAAAATGACGACATCCTGTGCACCATCATCGTCCAATCAACATCCGGGTACGTGGAGAATATCTCCCCAGCTCCAGGTTCTGAGAAGTCCAGAGCAGGCACCGCCATCACCGCCTTTAGCTTCAAAGATGTCTTCCTCGGTCATATCTACTACGTCCAGAGCATCCACAAAGGTGTGGAGCCTGTGGAAGACAGGTTCACCTTCCGTTGCTCTGACGGCATCAACTTCTCTGATCGCCACTTCTTCCCCATCGTCATCATCCCTGCCAATGATGAGAAACCAGAGATCTTCATCCGTGAGTTTGTCGTGATGGAGGGCATGAGTCTGGTCATTGACACACCCATCCTGAACGCGGCTGATGCAGACATTCCAGGGGACGAACTGGAGTTTGAGATCATAAAGAACCCCAAGCATGGCAAGATAGTTCAGCAGCTTTCAACGGGCACAGTCCCTGTTGTCAAGTTCTCCCTGGAACAGATCAATGAGGCCTCCAACATCGTCTATGAACACGACGACTCAGAGACCAAAGAAGACAGCTTCGACGTTAGGCTCACAGACGGGAAACACACAGTGGAGAAAAATATTCTCATCATGGTGATTCCTGTCAATGACGAGACACCGAGAATGGCCATCAATGACGGACTGGAGGTTGAGATCGGAGAAACCAAAATAATCAACAACAGGGTCATGAAGGCTACTGATCTGGACTCGGAAGACAAAGAGCTCATCTACGTTGTGCGCTATGGCCCAAGCCAAGGCTATCTCCAGCGTATCACCAAGTTTGGACACGTTGTGGGCAACATCACCCTCGACATGAACTTCACCCAAGACGAAGTCGACAAAAACCTGATCCAGTATGTGCATACGGGCCAGGAGGGTGTACGCGACCTGTTGAAGTTTGACGTTACCGACGGCATTAACCCCCTTATCGACCGATACTTCTACATCAACATCGGAAGCATCGACATGGTCTTCCCCGATGTCATCAACAAAGGTGTGACTCTAAAAGAAGGGGGCAAAGTGACCCTCACCACTGACCTGCTCAGCACCACTGACATCAACAGCCCAGATGAGTTCCTCAGCTTTAGCATCACACGTGCCCCTAGCAGAGGCCATCTTGAATGCACTGACCTCCCAGGTGTGCCCATCTCCACCTTCACCCAGCTGCAGCTGGCCGGCAACAAGATCTACTACATCCACACATCTGACGATGAGATGAAGATGGACAGCTTTGAGTTCGAGGTGACGGACGGCTACAACCCCGTCTTCCGCACCTTCAGAGTATCCATCACGGACGTGGACAACAAGAAACCTGTCCTGAGCGTCCACAAGCTGCTGTTGGGAGAGGGCGAGAACAAGCTCATCACCCCATTCGAGTTGACCGTGGAGGACCGTGACACCCCAGACAACCTGCTGCGCTTTGTGGTCACCCAGGTTCCGGTTCATGGCCAGTTGCTGTTCAATGGCACCCAGCCAATCAACACCTTCACCAAGCAGGACCTGAATGAGAACCTCATCACCTACAAGCACGATGGCACCGAGTCCAATGAGGACAGCTTCTCGTTCACCGTCACCGACGGCACACACAACGACTTCTACGTATTCCCTGATACCGTGTACGAGACACGTAAGCCTCAGATGATGACCATTCACATCAGCACTATTGACAACGGGGTCCCCCAGATTGTGGTCAACAAGGCTGCCCCCTCGCTAAGGGTTCTGCATACCGGCCACCTTGGCTTCCTGATCACCAGCAAGGCCCTGAAGTCCGAGGATCGAGACAGCCCTCACAAAGTCCTCAAGTACTCCGTGGCCGAGGCCCCACTGCACGGCTTCATCATGAACAACGCGCTGGGCAATGACAGCATCAAGGCCTTCACACAAGGTAAGACTAGCATTTACTATTACATATATATAAAAATTTGGAAAAAGTGAACGAACAATCAAAACAATTAAAATCTGACAAACATACTTTTATTCATTTTATTCTAAATTGATTTAAGTTCTGTACTTTGGGAAAATTATGTTTACAATATCAGTAAGCCCAGGATTCACACTCCTGTCAGAATCAGTATTGTAATGCCTTTGTCTTTGACATCATCTAAAGTGATGCCTGAGGGCTCTAAGTAACCTTCAGTAAAAAGTGGAGAAATCATCTCAGATGTTCAGAAGAATGTAGAGATTCTCCTATTCACCCTTTCATGTCATCAGCTGATATCGACGAAATGAAGATTTGCTACGTGCTGCTTGATGGTAGCAACGCCACAAGTGATATCTTCTACTTCACCGTAGAAGATAACGGTAAGACCCTCTTTATTCATCTTTGAACCTCATGCTCATTGACGTTGTAGTGTCTCATTACTACGTGGCCTGTAGGCATTCCTTTAGGCTTCAGCCTTCTTTTAATTGAATGTCTCTCTGAGATTGAATCTTCCTGCTCTCTGTCAATCTCCAAAGTGTTTGCATCACAAAGACTTAAAGGCAGTCGCCATGACTGACAGCTAGCACAGAGCCCCTTGTCTCTCCTCGCCTCACTGCTGAGGGTGGCAGGTTTAAAGGAGGTTTAAAGAAGGGGTGGAAGAGGTCAGTGGGGACACGGGCCAAACAGTGTCCCTGGGTGTGTTAGGAGCGAAAGAGATGGAACGCCCGGCAATTAAAAAAGCTCCGAACTTTATTGTATCATGGACAATGGGGTGTTTTCCTTTGTGGTTTTTGTCCTGGGTTTCCTTCAGTGTTTGAAGTGATAGCATGAAACCAAATTCGCCACCTTCAATGCCTCCAAGGCATTCCAAGTATTCATCAAGCCATATGTCAGTTTTTATGGAAATCGATCCTAGATAAGTGAGAATAGCATTAACCTTTGACCCTGTGTGTAGAGGAAACTACTAATTTGTAATACCAGTTTTGTAAGGATCAAGGTGACTGTTAAGGTCCTGACCTGCTTCATTGCTTCTCTAGGTTAGTGGAACAGAAATGTGTGGCTTCTGAGACACACATAACTATTTCATAGTGAAGTTAGCAAGTTTCTCTTCACAATCCAAAATACTCATGGAGGGAGAATTGTTTTAATTGCTTCTATTTTTTGGATTCTATTTTCTGTTTGACTTGTCATCACCATCCGATATGGACTTCTGCGTTTTGCTGCCAGATCCATTCCTTACCTTCTCTAGGGATCCTTTGCTTGGGAGGCTTTGGATTTCAGTAGCTGTGTGTATTTATATTCCCCTGAAAATTCACTTTTGGTCCGATGTCATATGAACCATACCTTATTGGATTTCATAATTATCCACACAGGTTGCATTTCTATCGTGACAATCCTGTTGGTGTTTTCAGTATACAGTAATTAATATGCATGATTATGATGTTAGTGTTTATATATAGTAGCTTTTCTATTGTATTGTCAGTAGATTTAAACTATTTGAGTAAAGCATGTATATCATAAAATAGGATTTTGGTTTCAAGGTATAATTCAGTATGTGTATATTCTACATATTCTACACATTTGTGTATCACACACAGACTGTAGAGTTTTGAAACAGATCGATTGTTGGATTTTCGTTTTGTTATGGTTCGCTTCGTCCAACGTACCATGATGGACCTACTTTAACTGCATCACGGATATATATAGCGAATGCAAAAGCAAAGTAACAAAATATAGCAGGTGGGGATGGGCGGATGCTTTGCTATTTTAACATCAGCTGTAAATTCTAAACACATTCTGAGGTTTTGAAATGCATCCCTCCATGACACACTGTAAGAAAAGTTTGGGCTATAATTATGCCAGATTGAGGACTAGCTAGCTAGCGCAATATCATCATCATCATCACCATGGTTGTTGGCCAGGGAGGGTTTAGGTGTCATGGCCTTTTGGTAAATTCCTCTTGTGGTTTTCACCAAGTTTAACCCCTCCTAAGTTAACCCTTTCATCTTCATGTTAGCCTTCACTCCCAGTAATTACCTCTCCTGTTAGGACAGAGAACTGGCTGTGAGAATGGAGTGGGAGAAAGGTTGTTAACTAGTTTCTGAAGGTATTGAGCTTCAAGGAATTATTTTCCCATACTGTCTCGATCCACACATACTGAAATACTGAGACTTATTTTCTTAATTATATATATTTTTGAATGCAGGTTTATTCCCAAAGTTTCCTTATGTTTTGGTGGAGGACACTTCATCTTACTCTGCTAAAGCAGAACATGCTGAATTCCAGACAGTGTCGCTCTCAGACAGTATAGCCTTAATGGAGAATAGGGCTTTCTATCTCAGGGCTGTCTGTAATTGAGGGTCTGGCTACAACAGGAAGGGGACACAAGGGCTTCAATTAGCTCCACAATCCCCTGTGTTTGTAGTGTAGTCTGTCCCACTGTTCTGTTTGAGATTCCAGCCAGCACATCTGAACCAGGTGCAGGGTTGGCTCTATACCTCTCTGCCATCTGTCGAATGAGACTTTGTTTCTGTCTGACTACGGTTCACATGTGCAGAGCACTGAGTCAGGGCTGGTAGGACACACACACACACACACACACACACACACACACACACACACACACACACACACACACACACACACACACCCGAGTAAGATCAAATAAAGGCATGAAAAGGCAACAATTGCCTGAGTCGTAAGTCTGTCAATGACATGTAGGAACAAGTTGACACAGCATTCTGTTGGTCAGCGAATCTGAACATAAAAGTTTTGTGAGTTTTTTATGCGCGTGAGAAACACAACTGGACGTTCTAGTTTCTATAGAATAAATGTCTGCAGCAGAAGTGACCGTGAACAATACCTTAAAACTAATACTATTTACACCCTAAGCATGTAAAATTGATTTTACAATTGTGTGTAATTCACCTAGAAAATAGAGTCAAATTGGCTGCATTGTCTCCCTGTAGAGTTGTATTGCTGTATTGAAACAACATGTCATAAATAATGTATTATGGGTAAGAAGAGAAAGATGTTCATGTTTATTTATTTTCCAGTTTTTTACTTTAACTAAATTTATTTGCATTCATTACAACACTGTATATAGACATAATATGACATTTGAAATGTCTTTATTATTTTGGAACTTTTGTGAGTATAATGTTTACTGTTATTTTTTATTGTTTATTTCACTTTTGTTTATTATCTATTTCACTTGCTTTGTCAATGTAAACATATGTTTCCCATGCCAAGAAAGCCCCTTGAATTGAATTGAATTGAAAGAGAGAGAGGTCAGGGTATTTCCCCTGGGTGTTGGTCAGGAGTAGGTGTTGGCCGGCCCTTGCCTTTTGGGGGCCCTAAGCCAGAGTGTAGGAGTGGGTGTTGGCCGGCCCTTGCCTTTTGGGGGCCCTAAACCAGAGTGTAGGAGTGGGTGTTGGCCGGCCCTTGCCTTCTGGGGGCCCTAAGCCAGAGTGTAGTGACACATTTTAGTTTTCAAGTTAATTTCCTGCAATTCTACACATTTTGCCATTATTCGACTATGATTACTACAAGTTTAGATAGCTGACTAGACTAACTTACCAATCTAAAAATTGTTAGCTGACATGGGCTAATTGAGTGACTGTCAGTGACTGACAAACAAGAGGAAAACTGCTGATGTACAACCAAATGTCGAAATTGCACCTTGTGTATTCTACTATTCTTACTCTCAATAATAAGTTGAGACCCCGACTGAATTCCTTTGAATGAAGCTCTCCCCTCGTCCCTCACCTTGAGGGGAATGTAGTGTTACATAGCGTAGCATAACATTAGCATAACCTTTATGTGTGAAGTGGCGTTAGCATACCTCGGTGCTGGCGCGGTGTCACCCTGGCTACACTACAGCTGGCCAGGCCTTCCAGGGGCCAGTGGGCCCATCTGTTGATTGGGGCTCTGACAGGGAGAGCCAGGCAGGCTGAACTGGGTCCAGGCAGGGTGAACTGGGTCCAGGCAGGCTGAACTGGGTCCAGGCAGGGTGAACTGGGTCCAGGCAGGCTGAACTGGGTCCAGGCAGGGTGGCTCTGGTCCTGGTTGTTTTGGAGAGAGGGAGAGAGGGTGTTCAGATACTGTTTGCCTTTTGCTCTATGTGGTACCACACCTTTTACACTTTCTAGCTGCACACCAAAATGAATACGGAAGTGTCATTACTGAGTTGAATCCTTTCATCATTCAGATAAACATGTTTCCAATGAGGAAATAGACCTGCAGATACATTGATAGTTGCAGCTGTCTTTAACCTTTTACTGCAGTGGGCTAAAGTTGCAGCTGTCTTTGACCTTTTACTGCAAATCAGTAAAAGGGTCACACAGAGTGATTCTTGGTAGTCTGAAACAAATCTACTTTGAAACAAAAGTATACACCTCACACACATGGTTATGGGCTTTAAAAAAAGAAGACACCTGCACCATGTCAGATATAGAGTTGAAATGTATTACATTTTGAGTTTGCATCCCAATATTACACTTTATATACATCACAGTAGACTGAATTATAACAAAACTGTTTGACATAGAAACACCGGATTTTCAGTGTAAAAAAAAAATACATATGTTTATTAATTATGAAGTATTAAGTATTATTAAAGTTTGAAAAATATGAATAACATTCCACCCATGAAGCCACTAGGTCATTTGACTGTAGGAAAGGGCTACAGTTATTAGCACCCTTTTAAATGGATTAGAATACCTGCCAGGCATATGCATGTAGTGCACCAGACTCCCTGGTTGCGTCCCAAATGGCACCCTATTCCCTATATATTACAGCACTTTTGAAAAGTAGTGCACTATATAGAGAATTGGGTGCCATTTGGGATGCATCCCATAGCTTTCTAAGTGGGACAGACTTGTTAAACACACATAATCTCCCAAATCATAAACACTTCAACTACAACTCAGCCCCTTTAACTGTCCCCTTGCCTAGCAACAAAGGCCCTCAGCCTCTCCAGACAGTCACCCAATACCAATGTGTAGCGGACCGATATGCATCCTCCCTTTTCAATACATACTGTACCTGCCTTTTCTGTACCAGTATATGTGTCAAAGATTAGAAGTGTCTTGTCAAGCTACACACACATGCAAGGTACACCGTCTTGCATGCGATGGATGGGTACACACTCAATCTCCTTACCTTTATAGACTTACAGTCTCCATGGTGGAGATGGTGGTGATGGGGGGAGGAAAGGGGGAGGAAGGGGGGAGGAAGCATTCCCCAGTCCCAGCAGGTGTCAAGAGACACAGAGGCGGTGGCGGCTCTAGCCATAACATGCCTGTGTGTGTGTGTGTGTGTGTGTGTGTTTAGTGATGACTTCCCAGTGTCTCTCCATTGTTCAAGAAAGGGGTCAGCAGTGGCCACACTGCGGGAAGTCTTGTGTCTTGAAGTGGACTGTCGTTTCTGTCAGGACCCCAGAGGGAGGTCCTGTGGAGTGCCTGTTTAACTTTCCACCCTTCAGGGAGATCCAATGGCAGGAGGAATGTCTCAGGTGTAAATCATCAGTCAGTAACAATTGGCAGTTTAGTTTACAAATGCATTTAGGAAATGGCAGTTTAGAAACTAGGATGCAATTATCAATGATACTATGTCAATGTTATACAATAATAATCAGACTGACTGAATCATAAGTGACAAACTCAGACAGGTTCCCTTCATTCAAGCCTTAATGTATTATTTGATGAGGGACCACCTTACCCCTTGAAGCCCATAAGGACCCAACCAGCCCACTGGTTCTGTTCTGAGGGGAGATTATGAGGGACTCTGATGGATGAGGTGGGCTGAGGTATAGACCTACTCCCTCATCTCCAGGCCTATGGCTATGTAGAGATTTCCTCTCCGTTGCGCAATGGACTCAAGGAGGAGTCTTCACTATGGGTTAGTGTATTTAGGGTTAGGAGGACGGGGTATTATTCCATTCACTACACAGATAACAGATTATTTATCTAGCATCAGCCCTCTGTCCAGTCACCTAATCCTGCCGAAAAACACAGCAAAGCCCTGACCTGGAAGGGAGGGAATTCTGCCTCGCTCAAAATGGCCACCTTTGACTGTTTGTTGTTGTTGGCTATCCCTGTGTGATAATAGGTTAATGACAAGGTGCTTGGATGAAAGGCAGTGTCATTCTATCATAAAAGGCTAGATGTATTTTTCAATTTCCATATAGTCTCTTCAAAATAAACTCTTATTATTATTAGCCACTGAGCTCAAGCCCAAAAATGAAGTTCAGTGTGTCAGTTGGGGTTACTCCTCCTCTTATGTCATCCAGCAATGTCACAACAATCCAATCCAATCAGCACAACAATACAATCCAATCAGCACAACAATCCAATCCAGTCAGCACAACAATCCAATCCAATCAGCACAACAATCCAATCCAATCAGCACAACAATCCAATCCAATCAGCACAACAATCCAATCCAATCAGCACAACAATCCAATCCAATCAGCACAACAATACGATAACAATTTAAACTCATTCAGGTAGATAGATAGTGAGGAAACAGATATGGGAAGTCTACATCAGATTTTTTAAAGAACGCTCACTAACAAAATGATAGACTGGTGAGTAGATAGTGAATATTAGCTTCCAGGCAAACTCTGCCAAGAGGAGGTCGCGCCATTTTAGTTTTCATAGCAATAGCAATGATGAAAATGTACATTTACAAAATAGTAATGATAACTGTATCTAGAAGTAATGCTAATTGGTTGTATTTTGAAAATAGCCTCCCTCTGTTGAATAGAGTTGAATCATTCTCGGTTTTATAATCTGGTAGCTTCACCTTTCACTCCAGGCTCCTGTTGCATGGGGAATGATAGTAGACCAGTGGCAGAGGTCACAGTGTTATGCGATCATTCCTGGGACCAAGGAATGCGCTTCCTGCCTACAAGACTCCTGTCTCCTGCCACACACACACAGACAGACCTGGAAGTGAAGTGGGAACCCTAGTAGACAGGTGTATGGGACTGGGAGAGCTCCGGGACCGGCAGTATCCCCTTTCATTGTCCCCCACAGACCCCACTCACAAACCCCAGAAATCAAAGCCGATACTCAGATAGGAAAGTTTGACTGCACTGCAGCCCCCTGTTCTGTTCCAGAGAGGTAGAATTGCACTTTTTTATAGGAGGGTAATAGTATTTTTTAGAGAGAAAGAGAGACAGAGAGAGAGCATGTACAGTTGAAGTCGGAAGTTTACATACACCTTAGCCAAATACATTTAAAATCAGTTTTTCACAAATCCTGACATTTAATCCTAGTAACAATACCCTGTCTTAGGTCAGTTAGGATCACCACTTTATTTTAAGAATGTGAAATGTCAGAATAATAGTAGAGAGAATTATTTATTTCAGTTTTTATTTCTTACACCTCCAATTGACTCAAATGATGTCAATTAGCCTATCAGAAGCTTCTAAAGCCATGACATCATTTTCTGGAATTTTCCAAGCTGTTTAAAGGCACAGTCAACTTAGTGTATGTAAACTTCTGACCCACTGGAATTGTGATACAGTGAATTACAAGTGAAATAATCTGTCTGTAAACAATTGTTGGAAAAATTACTTGTGTCATGCACGAAGTACATGTCCTAACCGACTTGCCAAAACTATAGTTTGTTAACAAGAAATGTGTGGAGTGGTTGAAAAACGAGTTTTAATGACTCCAACCTAAGTGTATGTAAACTTCCGACTTCAACTGTATGGTTTTCCATAGTTGTTCCCATGCTAAAACATTTGTTTCCCGAAGGGCTAGTGCCCAGCGCATAACAGAACTGTACGTTTGTGTGCTGTTGTGGCAGTCAGAGACAGTGAATGAGGCTCGAGTGGGTCGCGGCCATTTTACACAGCAGCCACCATGACTTCCTAAGTGTGTTTTCGGATCTAACCTGTCACCCATGTCAACAGCCGGCCAACGATTTACTGTCCCCTGGTGCCAGTGGAAGGTCTACCTACATGTATACTGTGACTGTGAGGCAGAGGCTTCTTCCTCTCCCTCTCTCTCTCCTCCTGACGCTGGGCAGATTGATTTATTGGGGTTGGGAGAGTGTTGGTGTTATGATGTATGGCCCCTAGAGGTTATTCTTATCTGCTTCCATATGGCAAAGCTGTCTGCTGCTGCCCATACTTCTTTTTCATTTTCTTTATGTTCTACTCTCTCGCTCTCTTTTTAAAGATGTGTCACTTGCACACTTGTTCTGCACAGATGTAGGATGTTAATTTGAGCCAGTTTGCTACAGCAGGAAAATAATCCTTCAGCAACAGGAAATGTGAATTATTGTAATAATGAATGTACATTTTTGTAGGGATTGATACATTTTTCGTAAGGGAAACTCAAGTATGACATTTCAAAGTGGAAATTACAAACTTCAGAAGCATTTTTCAAACCTCAAATCCACTACACGTTTTAAATGTCCTGCATCGCAGGAAAGTTATCCTGCAACAGGGTGATCAAATTAAGATCCCACATCTGTATGTCTTCCACTTAATCTATAACATCAGTATCTATCCTCTCTTTCATTTACATTTTAATCATTTATACCATACCTTTCCTTTCCTCTCTCTCTTCTTCTCCTCTATCACTCCTTCCATCAGTCTGTACATTCTTTTAGGATTCACTAAGAATCCTGACACCACTTAGTCGTTTCATTTAGCTTAGTCGGTAGAGCATGGCTCTTGCAATGCCAGGATAATTGGTTCGGTTCCCGGGATGACCCATACGTTAAATGTATGCACACATGAGTGTAAGTTGCTTTGGATAAAAGCGTCTACTAAATGGCATATACACTGAGTGTACAAAACATTAGGAATGCCTTTCTGCTATTGAGTTGCCCTCAGAACAGCGTTCCACAGGGGTGCTGGCCCATGCTGACTCCAATGTCAAGTTGGCTGGATGTCCATTGGGTGGTAGACCATTCTTGATACAAACTGGAAACTGTTGAGCGTGAAAAACCCAGCAGCGTTGTAGTTCTTGACACACTCAAACCGGTGCGCCTGGCGCCTACTACCATACCCTGTGCAAAGGCACTTTTGTCTTGCCCATTCACCCTCTGAATGGCACACATACACAATCCATGTCTCAATTGTCTCAAGGCTTTAAAATACTTATTTAACCTGTCTCCTCCCCTTCATCTACACTGATTGAAGTGGCTTTAACAAGGGACATCAATAAGGGATCATAGCTTTCACCTGGATTCACCTGATCAGTCTATGTCATGGAAAGAGCAGGTGTTCTTAATGTTTTGTACACTCAGTGTTGTGTATATATATGATTAAATTATTATTTTTGGCCAGTTGCCATGGACAGTTAGGTTAGATTTCTCCAAAATGATGCAATAAGCGCCAGTGTCACAGTTGGGGGGGACCCAGTCTCTCTGTCACCTTGTGATGTGCGGCATGCTGCCTTTCCGACCCAGATCAGGTCACTGTTCTGGAGTCAGTGTTATTTTACAGTACGCGGCAGTGGCCAATAGGATCTATTAATATGCCTGGCTCCTCCAATCCAAAATCCCAACCATGGGATCTTCGGAATGCCCCAGAGGAAACTAAGTTGAGCTCTCTGGCATTTGAGAATTCACTTTCTGTACCGTAGCATAGATCATCGTTAAAAAAGAGAAAGCTGTTGTAATTGAATAAATTGTATAGAAATTCTGATCATACACCTCAAAATGATGACTAAATGAATGGACCACATGTGATATCTATATTCACACAGGTCTTTTTGATGGTGTTAGTTGGAGGGATTGTAATGATAAGGGTGGTAGAGAGCCTAGAGGTTAGAGCGTTGGGCCAGTAACCGAAAGCTCGTTGGTTTGAATACCCGAGCCGAAAAGGTGAAAAATCTGTCGATGACAATATAATTTTTTTCATTTTTCATGTGGGTTTTATTCCTGCTTTAGTTGAATGGTCCTCATTCTTGTCACTCAGTGAGGATATACTTAGATGGGCGTCGCTTTCTGTTGCTCTACATTGCATCATTCTCTTGGCTGTCAAAACCTCATTCTGACCTCCCAATGATATCTCCCCCCTCCTCTTGAGTCCCACCCACTATCCTAAGTGCATCTATGTATGGCTATGAATACTGTAACCATGTAAATAGGACCTGATGACCTGATGAAGAATGTGGAATGAAAGGACACTGAGAGGGTTTTCTGTAGGTCTGCTGGTTGCTTTGTGGATGGATTGCTGATCGTGGTCTAGGTTGAAGATGACAAAGGTTAAGACAACAGGATTCTAATATCCCAGAACTCTTTGCAACAATGGGACCTGCTATGCTAGTTAACAACAGCGCTGGTAGTTAGCAACTGCGGACAGGCTCATTGTAATGGCTGGAATGGAATGAATGGAATGATATCAAACACATAAAACATATGGAAACCACGTTTGACTCTGTTTCATTAATTCAATTCCAGCCATGATAATGAACCTGTCCTCCTATAGCTCCTCCCACCAGCCTCCTCTGATGTACAGTCAGGAGATACAATCAAACATGTTTGGAATCAGAATGAACCTAACTGATGTCTCCATTATATCCTCAGTCATCGGGGCTCACAGGAGACCATCTTGAGAATCTTGGCAAATCCTCTGACAGGCCATTAAAATGACAGTGGTAAATTAACTCGATTTGTTAGCCACTAAAGTTACATGTTGTTGGAGCATAGGGGGGCAAGCTAGCTAGCTACCGTGTGAGTTAGTTATCCAAAGATGGCTGCACCGTAGGGAGCCCCATACCTGGAAAACAGCCAGTCTTCTCACTCAGGTCTAAAAACATGAAAAACGTGCAGTGGCCAACGCTTAGCAGTGGCTGTGATATACTGGACGTGCTTACTGCTTACGCAAATGATTAGCCTAGCATTAATAAATCACTCAAAGGGCTAATTTATTAAGGGCCTGAAAACAGGGGTGTTTCAAAATGCCGTCTCTCTATAAAACATTTCATCTGATGGTGAGGAGAATTATTGTCAGTTTGAAACGCAAAAGAAATGTGAGCTGGGAGTGTGGTTGATATCCAGTCTAAATGTTAGTTGTAAAGATTGTAATAAATGAGTTCGTAAATCAGTTAGAGACATCAGAACCCACCATTTTGATCTATTCCTGTAACTTTATGAAAGTCCAAGCAGAGACACCTGGTTCAGAGGGAATGTGGCCATTACTTAGCCTTACATACTCTGTCCACGTTATTGCTCTCATAAATACCAAGGAAGGAGTCCCTCTCCGCTTCTGCAAGACACCTCAGTTCGTTTCAATAGGCAGCAGCACTGAGCATTAATCAGTCTATATATCATTTGAGATGGAGTTTTATACAAACACTGAAAGGCTACCTTTCAGTTTCACTTTAGGTTGATATGAATCAGTGGTAGTGCTGTGGCCTCTAATGGAAAGCAGAAAGTGTATAGTGTTCTTGACAACGAAAATGTTTTCTGTAACTTTTAATTTCCTATGTGGGCACTCAAGATAACAACACACCATTGGATCCGTGTCTGGTGTAGTTGGATTCCATGCCAGGTCTGGACACGGTATCTGACAGGAGTCACAAAAGGAGCCAGAAGAGGATCCCCTCCTCTGAGTTTGTGAAAGGCAGCCAGGCAGGGAGGGAGGCAGGGAGGGAGGCAGGGAGGGAGGCAGAGAGGCATGCCAGGACAGTGGGCTGTGGGCCACCCAGACAGTGGCCTGCTGTCCCTTGTTCATCCTGGAGGGACAAAGCCAGCATAGGGATAGAGGGATGGGGTGGGAGGGCACAGCTGTCACTCAGCTTCTTTTTCCGGAAGTTCTGGCAGGAGTTCTCTGAGACACAGAGAGAAAGAGAGGGAGAGAGAGAGGCATTTTTTTCATATGTTCTTATTACCTGAAAAACAGATGTTACCGGTTCTATTGACCCCACTGAGGGTGCAGAGCTTTAGGTTCACTGTGAGCAGAGGGGACACATTTTCATGACAATGGCTGACTGGAGTGTCACACCGGCCCGATCTGAAGCCCTTGTCTCACGGTCATGTCCAGACATAAGGCTCTGGCCATGTCCACCTGGGGGATGGAATGTGAAATTAGTGTAATTCATTATACACAGACAACTCAGATTGTAATGATATCACCTTGTCATTTGTAAAGGGTATGTTTGTGTGCTTGTATCATTGTAGCAGGTGCTGATTAGTTTTTGAGGCCCGCCTGCCACCCAACACACAAAATACATGGATGATGATGACATTGCCTTTGTCATAGTTGTCATAGAGTTATCCAGATATCACACAGCCAGGGCTTTGAGGTCCCCTCCACTGGCTGCACTGTGCATCTATGTATAACATGATGTATGTATAACGTCACAGCGATGTCATGGTGTCACTTGAACATACAGTATCACTATCGGGTCTGGGAAATGGAGACATGGATAGGGAAGACTTTTCCTCCGCTCTTTTTCCAATTGACTTCCATCCGCTCCCCGGTCGGTAATCCAACTCAGTTTTTTAACAGGTTTCAGGTCAGGTGGTGAATGCTATATGTCCTTAAATCTCATCTGTCTTATTTTATCAACCTGTTGATTTAGGTTATTCTGAGGTTTAAACTCAAACGACCTCCAAGACCTTATTTCACCCTGATAAATGAGTGACAATTAAGAAATAACAGCAGCTGATCAATTAAATTAAATATTGTAATTAGCGCTCATATTAATTAATTCATAGTCTGTTTCTAATTCTGACTGGTCAATTGACTCCTTTGTTTTCAATATTATTTTATTTACATAGTATAGGAATCTACAGTATTTCACCAGACAAACTACACCATGTTAGAAACAGAAGGTATTTCACTGCAATCCTCAAGACAAAAATGACATTATTACCCCCATCGTGTCTTGATGGGTAACAGTGTCAGAGCTGAAACCAGAAGCTGTCAGATAGACTTGCCAGTCTGGATGCCAGAACAACAGAGTCGTTTTGTCGCCGACCACGTTCATTTGATATCCTATCTGATACACGGTACAGGCTCACTAAGCTCAATATGAGCTCCACGTAAACTGGGCAGCCTGCCTAGGAACACTTGCTGCTGTTCTGAACAAAAACACTCCTTCAGATTCTGTGGGTTTGAGGAGATATGAGGAGAAAAGTATACAGGTTTTATAAATCAGGTACAAGTTTCTTCCTAGATAAGTGATTATTATACTTAATGTGATGGACTGAAGGTGTGACTGTAAATGTAGCATTTGGTTTATGTGCACTGTTCGTTATAAGTACAGTGACGGACGAAAGTCAACAGTCACTGCACTTCCATTTTACATTTCAAAGATGCTCAAGAGGTGTTTGATATTTCCACTCAGGCTAAACGAAAATACACTTAATCAAACACTCAAATCTTCTTTTGAAGTTAGCTGGCTCATCTTGTATATCAATTGGCCACTTATGCACACTCATCAAGCGTGGTGGAATTAGGGGCAGGCAGAGACAAACATGATGAATGCTTCCTGTATTTTTAGCCGGAGCTGTCAGAAACATGAGCATGGTCAAGGTTAGCCGCCGTTAGGTGCTAGGGGCTCCTGTGTCAAACTGGGACTCCGTGGCACCCACTGTAGCTTGGGGGTGGGCTGGGGTATTGAGGGGGGCGGGTTCTGGTGTGTGTGTGTGTGTATGATTTACGTGAACAACAGAGTGAAACGATCCAATTTAACCAATGCCCCGAAAAATCCACTAGTTGGTATCAGTTCAATTCAATCTACCGTCATTGACACCCATGCTTGGCGGAGTGTGGTTTGGCCCTGTTGTGTCTCTGTACTGGCCCGGCGCGCCATGTTGATATGTGGGTTTGAGGAAGTGGCCCCATCTCCTCCCTCCAGTGTTTTCATTCTCCCCAGTCACATAGCAGAAAGCCCACAGCTCCTTTCTCCCTCAGCCAGGCAAAACCAAACCCAATGCAGGCTCATTGCATGAATGAACCAGATACTCCATGCTGTTGTCCTCCATAAAGCCTAGTGAGAGTTTATTTCCTTAGTTAGCCTCCTCTAACAGGTTCTCTGTCACCCCTCAGAGGATTGGCTCTTCTTCCTTTCTTTAGTGGTCTGTTATGTAGGGGTTAATATCCAAAGGGTATTTTCTCCGCATTGAGCTACCAAATCCTCAACTCTGGTGCTGCAACCACCATGCTACAAGAGTGAGATAAATAATTGTAATAATAATAATAATAACACGTAATAATAATAATAATAATGATAATAATAATACATTGAATTTAAAGCACCTTTCAAAACACTGAAGGACACAACAGGGTTAATAATATCAAGGGGTTTTACTTCTTGACATTGACCTAACCAAATCCACCACCATAGATTTGTAACCATCATGCTACTAGGCTAGCAGTAGCACTCCTCTGCTAGAGGGAGATCAATGGTTAATATCACAGGGGCTTTTCCCAGTCTACCTACCAAATCCTCAACTCTGGCGCTACAACCATAGAAATAGAATGATATTCTTATGACCACAACCACCATGATGCTACACTAAAGGAAGTAAAGGGTTAATATAAAAGGGTATTTTCTTGACATTGACCTACTTCCTCCATGGCTGATCAGAGTTAGACTCAGGGGTCAGGTTAATAACAGGTTAATAAGGCCTTTCTGCCAGTGTGACCAGCGGTGCAAAACCAACCACCACCTCTCTAACCTCCCCGGACCTCTGAACCCACTGAGCTCTGGCCAATCAGACACAAGGTCAAGGGTCCTCCTAGGGCCTGTCAGAGAGGGGATAAGCCAAGGCGTTTGGACGTCTGGCTGCAGTTATAAAAAAAAAGCTTGGGATTAAGATTTAAGCATTAAGAAAGTCACCGGCTAAGTAAGTAACTCCGTCTGTCCAGAGCGGCCAATGTCAAGCGGCGAGTTGACAACTTTCTTTTGAAGGATAAAGGAGTCATGAGATAGTATGGATTAAGAGCAGAGGAGGCGGCGTATAGTCAACGGTGATCAGTGCCAGGTGACTCCGAGCTTCAGACCTGGGTTCAAATACTGTTTGATATCTTCTTTAATACCTTAAGGGGGGGGGGGGGGTTGTACTTTTGGGACTATTCTATTGGTCCCATTGCGTCAGGCAAGCTTAATCGAGACCAGGCAACATATTTGAAATTATGAAATGATTTCGAATAGTATTTGAACCCAGGTCTGGTTCATATGTGTGTTTTATGGCAACTGTTCTCTTCATGGGGCCTAATGAGGTAGATACACTTCAAGCTGTGAAAATGACCTAGATATGAAGTCTTAATCGCTTTAAGTCTGAAGTGTCTGAGGTTTTACAGAGGGTCCTGTCCAGGTACAAATCTCAAATCTCAATGAGAGGTTTCCGTGTGCATGGGTCACAGACTCGAACATTGTCTTAATGAATTAGTTAATCTTTCTGTTTTTCACCTGCACAAATATGAGTTACTTTCACAATACCAAGGTTTAACACGAAGGAGTAAAAGGGCTATTTTAAGCCTGTAGACATGAAGTAGACATGAAGTGACCCTTGTCCTCAGAGGAGCTGCTGGCGCTTAAAGGGATACGGCTGGTGCTTAAAGGGATACGGCTGGTGCTTAATTAACAACCTCTTAAGGATCGGACCCTTTTTTTCAATTTTCGCCTAAAATGACATACCCAAATCTATCTGCCTATAGCTCAGGACCTGAAGCAAGGATATGCATATTCTTGATATCATTTGAAAGGAAACACTTTGAAGTTTGTGGAAATGTGAAATTAATGTAGGAGAATATAACACATTAGATCTGGTAAAAGATAATACAAACAACAAAACATGCGTTTTTCTATTTTTTGGGAGGGGAATCATCTTTGAAATGCAAGATAGCTTAGTGGTTAAGAGCGTTGTGCCAGTAACCGAAAGGTTGCTGGTTCTAATCCCCGAGCCGACTAGGTGAAAAATCTGTCGATGTGCCCTTGAGCAAGGCACTTAACCCTAATTGCACCTGTAAGTCGCTCTGGATAAGAGCGTCTGCTAAATGACTAAAATGTAAATAGTTTTCCCAAATGTTCCGAATTGGTCAGTCTATACATTTTCAAGTACATAACTATATAGAACATACAAAAATGCTATGGTAATAAAAAAATTAAGTTTCCCAGTAATGTCATACATGATGGATCATTAGCTTCCCTACAGAAAATACACTAACCTTCACACATCTAGATGGCCAGGGGGGGTGTGGAGCCAGAGACAGCAGGGGGTCAAACTGTAGAACCCAGTTCCTACATTTGAAAAATTGATTTTATCAAACAAAACTATGCTACATTTTATCTCTGGGACCCTCAGGATGACAAATCAGAGCAAGATTACTGAATGTAAGTACATTATTTACCTTCAGAGGTGAATTTATCAAACCAGTTGCCATGACCTTAAGTGTTTTGTTGTTGTGCACTATCCTCAAACAATAGCATAGTATCGTTTAGCTGTAATAGCTACTGTAAATTGGACACAGCAGTTAGATTAACAAGGATTTAAGCTTTCTGCCCATATAAGACATGTCTATGTCCCGGAAAGTTGGCTGTTGTTTACAACGCCATTCTAGTCACATATCGCATATTGAGCAGCAACCGTCCCGGTATAGGGACGCCGATCCTGTAGAGGTTTTTAAAGGGATACGGCTGGTGCTTAAAGGGATACGGCTGTGGCTGCCATGTCAGTGAGTCACCAAGAGTAATGGAGCCTCTCTCTGCACCTCACCTTTAACCCCTCTGCTAATACTGTCTGGTCTGGGTCAGAGGTGACAGAGAGTGAGAGAGAGACAGAGAGAGAAAGAGAGAGAGAGAGAGCGAGAGAGAGAGAGAGAGAGAGAGAGAGAGAGAGAGCGAGAAGAGAAGAGAGAGAGAGAGAGGATGAGAGAGAGATAGAGAGAGAGAGAGAGAGAGAGAGAGAGAGAGAGAGGGACAGACAGACAGACAGAGAGCAAGAGAGACAGACAGAGCGCAACATACAAGAGATAGAGAGAAAAAAAGTGTCGTCACTCTTTTTAATGATGAGCCCATTTCCCAAATCAGGACGCGTCACAGCTTGTTAGTGCTACAGGGATTCCCTTGAGCAGCCCGCCACTTACAGTAGCTATCTAAGTCACTGTCAGCATGTGACCCATTAAAAGCTGGTCTCACCCCTCTCTTACCTGTTTGGCCCCATTCCCTGTGTCTGGCCCACTGATCCTGGTAAG
>NW_028167181.1:3623654-3712680 GCF_964263955.1 Coregonus lavaretus
GTTTGTGCCACAATGGAGGAATGAATCTTTACATTGAGAAGACTTCTCCTCTTGTCGCCTGGAGATCATGTCTGGGAATGCACGCTGATTACTTATACATAACGTTTCCATTGTACTCCAAATTACAGGGGAGGGAGTGGGGAGTGTAGCCTGTACTGTGAGTGTGTCTGTCATTAGAACAAATGAGTTAGTGAAATGAATGAGCTCTGAAGGGTGGGAGAGAGGAAGGAGAGGAGGAGGAGGAGGAGGAGGAGGAGGAGGAGGAGGAGGAGGAGGAGGAGAGGAGAGAAGTGCGAGAGGAGAAGTAGAGGAACGTCTCAGAGAGACAACTAAAGAGAGATAGATGACTCATTCAGTCAGATAGAGTGGATAGGGAGGACTGGAGTGGCCTCAGATTCAGAAGGTAAATCACTTGAACAATAAGGGGCAGTTTCCCAGACACAGCTTAAAGGCCCAGGGCACTCAAAAACGTGATTTCCTGTGTTTTAGATTTCCACACTATGTGGTTGGAATAATACTGTGAAAGAGCTAAGAGTTTTAGTTTGAAAAGACCGCCTGAAATTTCAGCCTGTTTTGGTGGGATGGAGTTTTGGCCTTCCATGGTGACATCACCATGCTGTAAATGAGTTAATAGACCAATAAGAAAGAGATTTCCAAACCTCTCTGCCAATAACTGCTAATTTTCAGTTTTCCCCTCCCACTCAGACCACTCCCAGACAGTCCTAGCAAAGTTCTTGCTTGAGAAATTACCCTTCGCTAAGAAGCTATTTTTGTGTATTTCTTTTCCATTTTAATTTAAAACAATCACAGTAAGGTAATTAATTATTACCCAGTAATGATTTGATATTGAGATAAAAACGGCTGTATTGGACCTTTAAGACTGGTCCTGGATTAACAATCATTATCAGTGGAAAATCTCCATTGAATGTGCTTCTTGGTTTACCTGTGTCCATGAAACAAACACATCTCCTTTTTCTCATCTAAAGCCTACGGGTGATATTTGCAAAGGAAAAGAGGTAACATTTAAGTCAATATGATATCCTAATATGTTGCACTTTTTTTTTTAAAGTTGTAAACAAACCATCAACCCATCTCAGATAACAGCTACACAAATAAAACAAAAATGGAGGCTGAATGCCATCAAACAGGAGCCAGAGGAAAAACATGCCTGTCATTTGACATTCCTCTCCCACAAGTCCCTGTTTCCCCACCTGCCTCTTGGCCCCTGCAACACAAAGGGAAGCCCTCCGTTTTCCCCCAGCTCCACTGAACGGGGGAGTTGGAGGAGTGACTCAGAACAAAACACGTTCAGAGAGCTCTTTTATGTGTCGTGACAGAGGGTTGTCCAGTCCAGTGTAGTTTAGACTGGAGTTGCTATTCTATTTTCTCTTTTCCCAGTTCTACCACCTGTTAGCGGTTATCGTGTTACTAGAAGTATGGGGTTGTAGAACAGATGGAGTGTGTAGTTAGGGGTAGAGCGAGGGGAGGGGGGAGGGGAAGGACAGGGCAAAGAGAGGGAAGTCAAGACAAACATGTGGGGAGGGGTGCTTTTGTCTTCTGTTGAGTGTGTTTGTGTGCCACTGCCTGCCTGTCTGTGTGTGAGGCTTTGGGGAATGGCGCCATCCATGAGTGGACAGTAAAGAGGGGCATCACCCGGGCTGGAGGATCCCCAGCACCTGGCACTCTGAGTTATGGTGTTGATGGTGGCTGGAGGATCCCAGCACCTGGCACCCTGAGTTATGGTGTTGATGGTGGCTGGAGGATCCCAGCACCTGGCACCCTGAGTTATGGTGTTGATGGTGGCTGGAGGATCCCAGCACCTGGCACCCTGAGTTATGGTGTTGATGGTGGCTGGAGGATCCCAGCACCTGGCACCTTGAGTTATGGTGTTGATGGTGGCTGGAGGATCCCAGCACCTGGCACCTTGAGTTATGGTGTTGATGGTGGCTGGAGGATCCCCAGCACCTGGCACTCTGAGTTATGGTGTTGATGGTGGCTGGAGGATCCCAGCACCTGGCACTCTGAGTTATGGTGTTGATGGTGGCTGGAGGATCCCCAGCACCTGGCACCCTGAGTTATGGTGTTGATGGTGGCACTCTCCCCAAAGAGGCTTCACTAGGCTGGGTACAGTCCTACAGTACATACTCTCACAAGCCCTACTGTAGGTCCTATGTGGCTCAGTTGGTCAGCGCGTGGCTCTACCGATAACTTAGGACAGTATTAGCCATTGTTGCAGCAGGGAGTGTTTCTGTTGTTTTCATTCGATTATCAACGTCTTTTTTCTGTTGATAAACCAACATCTAACCACATCTTTCCTGCCTTTCCCCTCTTCTTTCATCTACTGTTTGGCACCAGCCCTCTCTCTTTCTCTCTTTCTCTCTTTCTCTCTTTCTCTCTTTCAGTCTCCTGTCTTTCCTCTTTACCTTAGTGCTTTTGGCATGGCTGCATCAATTATTCATTTATTCTACCCCACTAACAGGAGAACAAAGAGAGAAGCAAAGTAATGCTTTTGATACGTGTCTATCATCAGTGAAAAGTCATTAACCTGTTATCAGTGGAATGGTGTTGTATCTATTTGCACGACTGTTTTCAGCGAGTGTGTTTGATATTGGACAACTGCTGGGAGATCAAATGATAATAAATCAATGTGGATGAAAGGGTTTGGGTTGCTAAGGCATCACAGGTGCACACTGACACACAACACACAGCACAGACAGAGACTAACAGACAAAAAGCCAGAGACAAAGACACACACAAACACACACACCTGTACACTTGTAACTGGGAACATCAAAGTGTCTAAGGCAACAGTTAAGCCCCCATAACAAACAAAGAGGGAGTCGTATCATTAGGAGTGGCCCATAGGAAGTCCCAGGAAGTCTTATTATTAGGAGTGGCCAATAGGAAGTCCCAGGAAGTCGTATGATTATTATTGGCCCATAGGAAGTCTCAGGAAGTCATATCATTAGGAGTGGCCAATAGGAAGTCCCAGGAAGTCATATCATTAGGAGTGGCCCATAGGAAGTCCCAGGAAGTCTTATCATTAGGAGTGGCCAATAGGAAGTCCCAAGAAGTCGTATTATTATTATTGGCCCATAGGAAGTCTCAGGAAGTCATATCATTAGGAGTGGCCAATAGGAAGTCCCAGGAAGTCATATCATTAGGAGTGGCCCATAGGAAGTCCCAGGAAGTCATATCATTAGGAGTGGCCAATAGGAAGTCCCAGGAAGTCGCATTATTATTATTGGCCCATAGGAAGTCTCAGGAAGTCATATCATTAGGAGTGGCCAATAGGAAGTCCCAGGAAGTCGTATTATTATTATTGGCCCATAGGAAGTCTCAGGAAGTCATATCATTAGGAGTGGCCAATAGGAAGTCCCAAGAAAAAGGAACCGCTTTGAAACACTTAATATGTCTATCTTTCCTATACTCAATACCCCTGCTCTTGCACTCTTTTAAAACAGGGTTCATAAAGGGTTCTTCTGCTGTGCCCATAGGATAACCCTTTTTGGTTCCAGGTAGAACCCGCTGTGGAAGGGTTCTACATGGAACCCAAAAGAGTTCTACCTGGAACCAAAATATTTTTTTAAAGGGTTATCCTATGGGAACAGCCGAAGAACCCTTTTAGGTTTTAGATCACACTTTTTTAAAGAGTGTACCTGCATTCACTGAACCCAAGAGATTGGGGGGTCGAATAGGAAGTAATTATGATACTGGTAGAGTTTCCTTTATAGTCAATATAATAAAGGGTCAGGAAGCATTGAGTCTGTTGCCATTGACGAGTAGCATTCAAGTTTACTTGAACCTGTGTGTTGAACTATTTGAACTAGGGTTTCAAATTTCAAGTAGGGTTTCATGACAACAGGTGACTATAGCTGCCTCCACCCACCACCCACCATACTCCCAATAACCCCACTCACCGTCGTCGCTGTCGGCCAGGATGGTGACCTTGGCGCTAGGGAAGGTGGCTCCCACCTGGCCCCCCATGGGCATGCTGAGGGTCACGTTGAAGCTCTCTTCCTCCTCGTAGAGCGAGTCGTCGATGATGATGATGCGGCAGAGCTTCTCCCTCTGGTCCTTGTCGAAGCGCAACACGCTGGTGTGGTCCTCGGGACGCGTGATGTAGTCGCTGTAGGAGAGGACCGTGCTGGGGATGGTGCCTGTCGCACTGGCTGTTGGGAAAATAAGTTCAGGGGTCAATGGTTAAGGGTCAATAGAAGAATGACAGGCAGTTGTGGGGGAAGGAGAGTTGTTTTATGTTACAATATATCTATATCTATGTGTATTTTATTAATGCTTTTTATCTTTGTAAAAACCCATGTATTTCAATGATGTATTTGAATGTCTTCACCTTGCTGGGTGTAGCAGACGACCATGAGTTCCTGGCTGAGGTCTCCAGAACGGCGAACAGGCACCAGCAGTTCCCCAATATCCTCCTCTATCTTATACTCTGCCTGGGGGATGAACACTGTGGACTCTGGAGAGGAAAGAGGGAGAAACCATAGAGTCAGGAATTAGAATAGTAATTGAACAGGATCTCTATGGGAGAAACAGAGGATAGGCCATAGAGGACCAGAGAAGAAGAGTTTACAAGCCCAGGTGAGTCTGTACTTGTCTGATGCGTGCATATTTGCTGCTGCCATCAAATTGCCCAGCAATGGAACAATAAACATGATCTGATTCGGAATCTTAAATGAAGGATACCATTTTTTTTTTTTTATGTGTCAATCCATGTCAACTAATGTAGCCTTTCCAATTGACTTAGGCCTGTCTACTATTCATAAAGGATTTCATGTCGGAAGGCAAATCAAACAGATAATCCACAGATAAGGCCGTTCATTCTTACCATCACCAGGGTCCACTATCTCCACAGTAGCTGTATCGGGGTACTCCAGCACGGCCATGACAGGCTCTGACAGCTGGATCTCAAAGGTCTCGCTCGTCTCAAACTCCTGGTCCGTGAAGATCTTCACCCTCCAGGTGGCCACTGTCTGGCCCGGGTTGAACTGGACCTGCTTCTGGGACTTGCCCCGGAAGTCCTTGTCCTTCTCCGCAGTGCCATCCTTGGTGGTGATGCCTGGGATGAGAGATCACAGGATACCAGGTGAGTGTTGAATTGAACTGAACAGAACCATATTGAACTGAACTAAATTGAACCTAATTTAATTTAATTGAAATTTAGCTGAGCTGAACTGAATTGAGTTGAATTATAATAATAATAATAATATGCCATTTAGCAGACGCTTTTATCCAAAGCGACTTACAGTCATGTGTGCATACATTTTTACGTATTGGTGGTCCCGGGGATCGAACCCACTACCCTGGCGTTACAAGCGCCATGCTCTACCAATTGAGCTACAGAGGACCACATTGAATGTAATTGAATTGAATAGCTTTATAATAACGGCACGTAGCACTGTGTAGTGTGTAGGGCCTCAGAGGATGTGAGTTGACTGCAGGTTGACTGTGATTTAGAGACTGTAGTTTCCTGGTTAGCTCTCATTGTCAAGTCATTGACATGTCTGTCTTTGTTCATATTTGCCCACTACTGCGTCATCAACGACAACTGTAAATATAGGCGTGTACCCAATTAAATCCTGTGTGTTGGACGTAGCCAAACAGACAAACATGTTGACATTACCTGGTGACCACTATGAGGAAGGGCTATCTGAGCCATCAATCAAACTAGGTTTTTCACCAGCGAGACAGGAAATGGGTCATCAGTCAAACAGGAACACACACACTCACAGGACAGATTGATAACCAGGGGGTCTGTTTTATTCTTAATTGCTAGGTTTCTTCTAATGGCAGGGTAATAACAGATAAACACTCTCCATGAAGACCGTTAAAGGGCCAGTCAGTCTTTTACACAATGACAGTTTAATAGGTCCTGCTTTCTGAATAGTCTCGTCGCTGACATTTCTCATTTTTGTAAGTACCCCTAGTCAGAGTTGATGGTGGTGGGTGATTGAAATGTGATATGAAATATTTACACCCCAATAGGAATAAAATGGTGGCAATTTAAAACGACCTTTATCTGAATTTCAAGCAGAGAAAAAAATAGCAAGAAACAGTGAGAGAAATGTCCTAACTCAGATCTATCACTTGAGGGATGAACCAACGAAGTGCAAGCCAGTTCCAACAGGATCTACCATGGTACACTCTTAGAAAAAGGGTTCCAAAAGGGTTCTTCAGCTATCCCCATAGGAGAACCCTTTTGGGTTCCATGTAGAACCCTGAGGTTCTACATGGAACCCAAAAGGGTTCTACCTGGAACCAAAAGGGTTCTTTAAAGGGTTCTCCTGTGGGGACAGCCGAAGAACCCTTTATGGTTCTAGATAGCACCTTTTTTTCTAAGAGTGTATGCCATTGGCGTCGGCTAATGGGGATCCTAATAAATCAAAAATCAAATCAAAATACTATAGATCTGTTATAAATGCTGTTCAAGACTTTCTTACAATAGACATAGAACCTCCATGTCAGCCATATTGAGTGTACCCATGAGTATACTGTAAAATGACTTCGGTATGAGGAGCTTTGTACCAATTGTATTCATTCTATTTCTATGTTTAGAGGTAAATACTGTTAATAGGGCCCGATCCTAGTCATTCTATATCCATGCTCCCTTACAGAAAAACATGTGAAATCATGTTAAAACATTTTTTTTGGAACACTTCACATCTCCCATTCTAGTCATTGTATTTCTAGGTCAAGAGGTAAATAATGCTATAGGGTCCATTCTAGTCATTATAAATCTATGTTTAGAGGTAAATACGGCTGGCTAAAGGATCCATTCTACTCATTCTATGTCAATGCTTAGAGTTAAATACTGATATAGGTCCCATTTTAGTCATTGTATTTCTATGTTTAGGTAAAGACTGCTGTAGATATGTGGTAAATACTGTGTAAGACTTCCAATACTCACTGACGAAGGATGTCTCTCCCAGGTATCCCCTGCGTCTCAGCGTCACCTCCAGGAACTTGGCGTCCTCATCCACCAGATAGTACTCCTTCTCCAGGCTGATCCACGACCAGTTGAGCCGGAATGGCTGCGGCTTCAGCTTGTTTCCACCTGGAAGACAAAACCAATCCCATTTTCCATCCACAGGAAATCCCAGTTGGAAACTGGTCATACAGCAATGGGGGAAACTATCCATTGTGGTAAATTTTGAAAAACCAATTGGGTGGCTAATTTGACATCCATTTTTGTAAACTCATTGAGCCCTATGACAAAAGACACAGACAAGGCATCATAACTTAATGTCAGGGCTTACCCCCAAATCCCCCATCACAGGCCTCTCGAATGATGCCTTGTTTCTAATTTCCGCTCTCACTCCCTTGTTGCCTCTCTCTCTCTCTCTCTCTCTCTCTCTCTCTCTCTCTCTCTCTCTCTCTCTCTCTCTCTCTCTCTCTGTCTCCCTCTCTCTCTTTGCCCCATACTCTCCACTCTCAGTCAGTGCCAGGCTAGGGTCCTCACCCAGATACGTCCCTGGCTCCTTTGGCAGGGTTGCCTGCCCCTGGCCAGACTCTTACCTCCTTACCAGGCTCAGTGGGCCAGACACAGGGAATGGGCCAGACAGGTAAGAGAGGGGGAGACCAGTTTTTAATGGGTCACATGCTGACAGTGACTTAGATAGCTACTGTAAGTGGCGGGCTGCTCAAGGGAATCCCTGTAGCACTAACAAGCTGTGACGCGTCCTGATTTGGGGAAATGGGCTCATCATTAAAAAGAGTGACGACACTTTTTTTCTCTCTATCTCTGTCTGTTGCGCTCTGTCTGTCTCTCTTGCTCTCTGTCTGTCTGTCTGTCCCTCTCTCTCTCTCGCTCTCTCTCTCTCTCTCTCTCTCTCTCTCTCTCTCTCTCTCTCTCTCTCTCTCTCTCGCTCTCTCTCTCTCTCTCTCTCTCCCTCGCTCTCTCTCTCTCTCTCTCTCTGTCTCTCTCTCACTCTCTGTCACCTCTGACCCAGACCAGACAGTATTAGCAGAGGGGTTAAAGGTGAGGTGCAGAGAGAGGCTCCATTACTCTTGGTGACTCACTGACATGGCAGCCACAGCCGTATCCCTTTAAGCACCAGCCGTATCCCTTTAAAAACCTCTACAGGATCGGCGTCCCTATACCGGGACGGTTGCTGCTCAATATGCGATATGTGACTAGAATGGCGTTGTAAACAGCCAACTTTCCGGGACATAGACATGTCTTATATGGGCAGAAAGCTTAAATCCTTGTTAATCTAACTGCTGTGTCCAATTTACAGTAGCTATTACAGCTAAAAGATACCATGCTATTGTTTGAGGATAGTGCACAACAACAAAACACTTTTGTCACGGCAACGGGTTTGATAAATTCACCTCTGAAGGTAAATAATGTACTTACATTCAGTAATCTTGCTCTGAATTGTCATCCTGAGGGTCCCAGAGATAAAATGTAGCATAGTTTTGTTTGATAAAATCCATTTTTCAAATGTAGGAACTGGGTTCTACAGTTTGACCCCCTGCTGTCTCTGGCTCCACACCCCCCCTGGCCATCTAGATGTGTGAAGTTTAGTGTATTTTCTGTAGGTAAGCTAATGATCCATCATGTATGACATTCCTGGGAGTGTGTAAACTAAAACAATTTATTACCATAGCATTTTTGCATGTTCTATATAGTTATGTACTTGAAAATGTATAGACTGACCAATTCGGAACATTTGGGAAAACTCCTGGCAGACTTGATACAAAATGTTGTGTAGTGATGTAATCCTTCACTGGATCAGTCTGAAACTTTGCACACACAATGCTGCCATCTTGTGGACAAACTCTAAATTACACCTAGGTTCCTACGTCAATGTCTGGCCTTTCTCTTACATTTTACATTTTAGTCATTTAGCAGACGCTCTTATCCAGAGCGACTTACAGGTGCAATTAGGGTTAAGTGCCTTGCTCAAGGGCACATCGACAGATTTTTCACCTAGTCGGCTCGGGGATTAGAACCAGCGACCTTTCGGTTACTGGCACAACGCTCTTAACCACTAAGCTACCTGCCGCCCCTCTTGCATTTCAAAGATGATTCCCAAAAAATAGAAAACGCATGTTTTGTTGTTTGTATTATATTTTACCAGATCTAATGTGTTATATTCTCCTACATTAATTTCACATTTCCACAAACTTCAAAGTGTTTCCTTTCAAATGATATCAAGAATATGCATATCCTTGCTTCAGGTCCTGAGCTATAGGCAGATAGATTTGGGTATGTCATTTTAGGTGAAAATTGAAAAAAAGGGTCCGATCCTTAAGAGGTTGTTAATTAAGCACCAGCCGTATCCCTTTAAGCACCAGCCGTATCCCTTTAAGCGCCAGCAGCTCCTCTGAGGACAAGGGTCACTTCATGTCTACTTCATGTCTACAGGCTTAAAATAGCCCTTTTACTCCTTCGTGTTAAACCTTGGTATTGTGAAAGTAACTCACATTTGTGCCTGTGAAAAACAGAAATATTAACTAATTCATTAAGACAATGTTCGAGTCTGTGACCCATGCACACGGAAACCTCTCATTGAGATTTGAGATTTGCACCTGGACAGGACCCTCTGTAAAACCTCAGACACTTCAGACTTAAAGCGATTAAGACTTCATATCTAGGTCATTTTCACAGCTTGAAGTGTATCTACCTCATTAGGCCCCATGAAGAGAACAGTTGCCATAAAACACACATATGAACCAGACCTGGGTTCAAATACTATTCGAAATCATTTCATAATTTCAAATATGTTGCCTGGTCTCGATTAAGCTTGCCTGACGCAATGGGACCAATAGAATAGTCCCAAAAGTACAACCCCCCCCCCCCCCCCCCCTTAAGGTATTAAAGAAGATATCAAACAGTATTTGAACCCAGGTCTGAAGCTCGGAGTCACCTGGCACTGATCACCGTTGACTATACGCCGCCTCCTCTGCTCTTAATCCATACTATCTCATGACTCCTTTATCCTTCAAAAGAAAGTTGTCAACTCGCCGCTTGACATTGGCCGCTCTGGACAGACGGAGTTACTTACTTAGCCGGTGACTTTCTTAATGCTTAAATCTTAATCCCAAGCTTTTTTTTTATAACTGCAGCCAGACGTCCAAACGCCTTGGCTTATCCCCTCTCTGACAGGCCCTAGGAGGACCCTTGACCTTGTGTCTGATTGGCCAGAGCTCAGTGGGTTCAGAGGTCCGGGGAGGTTAGAGAGGTGGTGGTTGGTTTTGCACCGCTGGTCACACTGGCAGAAAGGCCTTATTAACCTGTTATTAACCTGACCCCTGAGTCTAACTCTGATCAGCCATGGAGGAAGTAGGTCAATGTCAAGAAAATACCCTTTTATATTAACCCTTTACTTCCTTTAGTGTAGCATCATGGTGGTTGTGGTCATAAGAATATCATTCTATTTCTATGGTTGTAGCGCCAGAGTTGAGGATTTGGTAGGTAGACTGGGAAAAGCCCCTGTGATATTAACCATTGATCTCCCTCTAGCAGAGGAGTGCTACTGCTATCCTTATAGCATGATGGTTACAAATCTATGGTGGTGGATTTGGTTAGGTCAATGTCAAGAAGTAAAACCCCTTGATATTATTAACCCTGTTGTGTCCTTCAGTGTTTTGAAAGGTGCTTTAAATTCAATGTATTATTATTATCATTATTATTATTATTACGTGTTATTATTATTATTATTACAATTATTTATCTCACTCTTGTAGCATGGTGGTTGCAGCTACAGTGTTGAGGATTTGGTAGCTCAATGCGGAGAAAATACCCTTTGGATATTAACCCCTACATAACAGACCACTAAGGAAAGGAAGAAGAGCCAATCCTCTGAGGGGTGACAGAGAACCTGTGAGAGGAGGCTAACTAAGGAAATAAACTCTCACTAGGCTTTATGGAGGACAACAGCATGGAGTATCTGGTTCATTCATGCAATGAGCCTGCATTGGGTTTGGTTTTGCCTGGCTGAGGGAGAAAGGAGCTCTGGGCTTTCTGCTATGTGACTGGGGAGAATGAAAACACTGGAGGGAGGAGATGGGGCCACTTCCTCAAACCCACATATCAACATGGCGCGCCGGGCCAGTACAGAGACACAACAGGGCCAAACCACACTCCGCCAAGCATGGGTGTCAATGACGGTAGATTGAATTGAACTGATACCAACTAGTGGATTTTTCGGGGCATTGGTTAAATTGGATCGTTTCACTCTGTTGTTCACGTAAATCATACACACACACACACACACCAGAACCCGCCCCCCTCACACCCCAGCCCACCCCCAAGCTACAGTAGGAGCCACGGAGTCCCAGTTTGACACAGGAGCCCCTAGCACCTAACGGCGGCTAACCTTGACCATGCTCATGTTTCTGACAGCTCCGGCTAAAAATACAGGAAGCATTCATCATGTTTGTCTCTGCCTGCCCCTAATTCCACCACGCTTGATGAGTGTGCATAAGTGGCCAATTGATATACAAGATGAGCCAGCTAACTTCAAAAGAAGATTTGAGTGTTTGATTAAGTGTATTTTCGCTTAGCCTGAGTGGAAATATCAAACACCTCTTGAGCATCTTTGAAATGTAAAATGGAAGTGCAGTGACTGTTGACTTTCGTCCGTCACTGTACTTATAACGAACAGTGCACATAAACCAAATGCTACATTTACAGTCACACCTTCAGTCCATCACATTAAGTATAATAATCACTTATCTAGGAAGAAACTTGTACCTGATTTATAAAACCTGTATACTTTTCTCCTCATATCTCCTCAAACCCACAGAATCTGAAGGAGTGTTTTTGTTCAGAACAGCAGCAAGTGTTCCTAGGCAGGCTGCCCAGTTTACGTGGAGCTCATATTGAGCTTAGTGAGCCTGTACCGTGTATCAGATAGGATATCAAATTAACGTGGTCGGCGACAAAACGACTCTGTTGTTCTGGCATCCAGACTGGCAAGTCTATCTGACAGCTTGTGGTTTCAGCTCTGACACTGTTACCCATCAAGACACGATGGGGGTAATAATGCCATTTTGTCTTGAGGATTGCAGTGAAATACCTTCTGTTTCTAACATGGTGTAGTTTGTCTGGTGAAATACTGTAGATTCCTATACTATGTAAATAAAATAATATTGAAAACAAAGGAGTCAATTGACCAGTCAGAATTAGAAACAGACTATTAATTAATTAATATGGGCGCTAATTACAATATTTAATTTAATTGATCAGCTGCTGTTATTTCTTAATTGTCACTCATTTATCAGGGTGAAATAAGGTCTTGGAGGTCGTTTGAGTTTAAACCTCAGAATAACCTAAATCAACAGGTTGATAAAATAAGACAGATGAGATTTAAGGACATATAGCATTCACCACCTGACCTGAAACCTGTTAAAAAACAGAGTTGGATTACCGACCGGGGAGCGGATGGAAGTCAATTGAAAAAAGAGCGGAGGAAAAGTCTTCCCTATCCATGTCTCCATTTCCCAGACCCGATAGTGATACTGTATGTTCAAGTGACACCATGACATCGCTGTGACGTTATACATACATCATGTTATACATAGATGCACAGTGCAGCCAGTGGAGGGGACCTCAAAGCTGTGTGATATCTGGATAACTCTATGACAACTATGACAAAGGCAATGTCATCATCATCCATGTATTTTGTGTGTTGGGTGGCAGGCGGGCCTCAAAAACTAATCAGCACCTGCTACAATGATACAAGCACACAAACATACCCTTTACAAATGACAAGGTGATATCATTACAATCTGAGCTGTCTGTGTATAATGAATTACACTAATATCACATTCCATCCCCCAGGTGGACATGGCCAGAGCCTTATGTCTGGACATGACCGTGAGACAAGGGCTTCAGATCGGGCCGGTGTGACACTCCAGTCAGCCATTGTCATGAAAATGTGTCCCCTCTGCTCACAGTGAACCTAAAGCTCTGCACCCTCAGTGGGGTCAGTAGAACCGGTAACATCTGTTTTTCAGGTAATAAGAACATATGAAAAAAATGCCTCTCTCTCTCCCTCTCTTTCTCTCTGTGTCTCAGAGAACTCCTGCCAGAACTTCCGGAAAAAGAAGCTGAGTGACAGCTGTGCCCTCCCACCCCATCCCTCTATCCCTATGCTGGCTTTGTCCCTCCAGGACGAACAAGGGACAGCAGGCCACTGTCTGGGTGGCCCACAGCCCACTGTCCTGGCATGCCTCTCTGCCTCCCTCCCTGCCTCCCTCCCTGCCTCCCTCCCTGCCTGGCTGCCTTTCACAAACTCAGAGGAGGGGATCCTCTTCTGGCTCCTTTTGTGACTCCTGTCAGATACCGTGTCCAGACCTGGCATGGAATCCAACTACACCAGACACGGATCCAATGGTGTGTTGTTATCTTGAGTGCCCACATAGGAAATTAAAAGTTACAAAAAACATTTTCGTTGTCAAGAACACTATACACTTTCTGCTTTCCATTAGAGGCCACAGCACTACCACTGATTCATATCAACCTAAAGTAAAACTGAAAGGTAGCCTTTCAGTGTTTGTATAAAACTCCATCTCAAATGATATATAGTCTGATTAATGCTCAGTGCTGCTGCCTATTTAAACGAACTGAGGCGTCTTGCTGAAGCGGAGAGGGACTCCTTCCTTGGTATTTATGAGAGCAATAACGTGGACAGAGTATGTAAGGCTAAGTAATGGCCACATTCCCTCTGAACCAGGTGTCTCTGCTTGGACTTTCATAAAGTTACAGGAATAGATCAAAATGGTGGGTTCTGATGTCTCTAACTGATTTACGAACTCATTTATTACAATCTTTACAACTAACATTTAGACTGTATATCAACCACACTCCCAGCTCACATTTCTTTTGCGTTTCAAACTGACAATAATTCTCCTCACCATCAGATGAAATGTTTTATAGAGAGACGGCATTTTGAAACGCCCCTGTTTTCAGGCCCTTAATAAATTAGCCCTTTGAGTGATTTATTAATGTTAGGCTAATCATTTGCGTAAGCAGTAAGCACGTCCAGTATCTCACAGCCACTGCTAAGCGTTGGCCACTGCACGTTTTTCATGTTTTTAGACCTGAGTGAGAAGACTGGCTGTTTTCCAGGTATGGGGCTCCCTACGGTGCAGCCATCTTTGGATAACTAACTCACACGGTAGCTAGCTAGCTTGCCCCCCTATGCTCCAGCAACATGTAACTTTAGTGGCTAACAAATCGAGTTAATTTACCACTGTCATTTTAATGGCCTGTCAGAGGATTTGCCAAGATTCTCAAGATGGTCTCCTGTGAGCCCCGATGACTGAGGATTTAATGGAGACATCAGTTAGGTTCATTCTGATTCCAAACATGTTTGATTGTATCTCCTGACTGTCCATCAGAGGAGGCTGGTGGGAGGAGCTATAGGAGGACAGGTTCATTATCATGGCTGGAATTGAATTAATGAAACAGAGTCAAACGTGGTTTCCATATGTTTTATGTGTTTGATATCATTCCATTTATTCCATTCCAGCCATTACAATGAGCCTGTCCGCAGTTGCTAACTACCAGCGCTGTTGTTAACTAGCATAGCAGGTCCCATTGTTGCAAAGAGTTCTGGGATATTAGAATCCTGTTGTCTTAACCTTTGTCATCTTCAACCTAGACCACGATCAGCAATCCATCCACAAAGCAACCGGCAGACCTACAGAAAACCCTCTCAGTGTCCTTTCATTCCACATTCTTCATCAGGTCATCAGGTCCTATTTACATGGTTACAGTATTCATAGCCATACATAGATGCACTTAGGATAGTGGGTGGGACTCAAGAGGAGGGGGGAGATATCATTGGGAGGTCAGAATGAGGTTTTGACAGCCAAGAGAATGATGCAAGGTAGAGCAACAGAAAGCGACGCCCATCTAAGTATATCCTCACTGAGTGACAAGAATGAGGACCATTCAACTAAAGCAGGAAAAAAAACCACATGAAAAATGAAAAAAATTTATATTGTCATCGACAGATTTTTCACCTTTTCGGCTCGGGTATTCAAACCAACGAGCTTTCGGTTCCTGGCCCAACGCTCTAACCGCTAGGCTCTCTACCACCCTTATCATTACAATCCCTCCAACTAACACCATCAAAATACCTGTGTGAATATAGATTTCACATGTGGTCCATTCATTTAGTCATCATTTTGAGGTGTATGATCAGAATTTCTATACAATTTATTCAATTACAACAGCTTTCTCTTTTTTAACGATGATCTATGCTACGGTACAGAAAGTGAATTCTCAAATGCCAGAGAGCTCAACTTAGTTTCCTCTGGGGCATTCCGAAGATCCCATGGTTGGGATTTTGGATTGGAGGAGCCAGGCATATTAATAGATCCTATTGGCCACTGCCGCGTACTGTAAAATAACACTGACTCCAGAACAGTGACCTGATCTGGGTCGGAAAGGCAGCATGCCGCACATCACAAGGTGACAGAGAGACTGGGTCCCCCCCAACGGTGCCACTGGCGCTTATTGCATCATTTTGGAGAAATCTAACCTAACTGTCCATGGCAACTGGCCAAAATGAATAATTTAATAATATACACAACACTGAGTGTACAAAACATTAAGAACACCTGCTCTTTCCATGACATAGACTGACCAGGTGAATCCAGGTGAAAGCTTTGATCCCTTATTGATGTCCCTTGTTAAAGCCACTTCAATCAGTGTAGATGAAGGGGAGGAGACAGGTTAAATAAGTATTTTTAAGCCTTGAGACAATTGAGACATGGATTGTGTATGTGTGCCATTCAGAGGGTGAATGGGCAAGACAAAAGTGCCTTTGCACGGGGTATGGTAGTAGGCGCCAGGCGCACCGGTTTGAGTGTGTCAAGAACTACAACGCTGCTGGGTTTTTCACGCTCAACAGTTTCCAGTGTGTATCAAGAATGGTCCACCACCCAAAGGACATCCAGCCAACTTGACATTGGAGTCAGCATGGGCCAGCACCCCTGTGGAACGCTGTTCTGAGGGCAACTCAATAGCAGAAAGGCATTCCTAATGTTTTGTACACTCAGTGTATATGCCATTTAGTAGACGCTTTTATCCAAAGCAACTTACACTCATGTGTGCATACATTTAACGTATGGGTCATCCCGGGAACCGAACCAATTATCCTGGCATTGCAAGAGCCATGCTCTACCGACTGAGCTAAATGAAACGACTAAGTGGTGTCAGGATTCTTAGTGAATCCTAAAAGAATGTACAGACTGACGGAAGGAGTGATAGAGGAGAAGAAGAGAGAGAGGAAAGGAAAGGTATGGGATAAATGACTAAAATGTAAATGTAAATGAAAGAGAGGATAGATACTGATGTTATAGAATAAGTGGAAGACATACAGATGTGGGATCTTAATTTGATCACCCTGTTGCAGGATAACTTTCCTGCGATGCAGGACATTTAAAACGTGTAGTGGATTTGAGGTTTGAAAAATGCTTCTGAAGTTTGTAATTTCCACTTTGAAATTTCATACTTGAGTTTCCCTTACGAAAAATGTATCAATCCCTACAAAAATGTACATTAATTATTACAATAATTCACATTTCCTGTTGCTAAATGATTATTTTCCTGCTGTAGCAAACTGGCTCAAATTAACATCCTACATCTGTGCAGAACAAGTGTGCAAGTGACACATCCTTAAAAAGAGAGCGAGAGAGTAGAACATCAAGAAAATGAAAAAAGAAGTATGGGCAGCAGCAGACAGCTTTGCCATATGGAAGCAGATAAGAATAACCTCTAGGGGCCATACATCATAACACCAACACTCTCCCAACCCCAATAAATCTATCTGCCCCGCGTCAGGAGGAGAGAGAGAGGGAGAGGAAGAAGCCTCTGCCTCACAGTCACAGTATACATGTAGGTAGACCTTCCACTGGCACCAGGGGACAGTAAATCGTTGGCCGGCTGTTGACATGGGTGACAGGTTAGATCCGAAAACACACTTAGGAAGTCATGGTGGCTGCTGTGTAAAATGGCCGCGACCCACTCGAGCCTCATTCACTGTCTCTGACTGCCACAACAGCACACAAACCTACAGTTCTGTTATTCGCTGGGCACTATCCCTTCGGGAAACAAATGTTTTAGCATGGGAACAACTATGGAAAACCATACAGTTGAAGTCGGAAGTTTACATACACTTAGGTTGGAGTCATTAAAACTCGTTTTTCAACCACTCCACACATTTCTTGTTAACAAACTATAGTTTTGGCAAGTCGGTTAGGACATGTACTTCGTGCATGACACAAGTAATTTTTCCAACAATTGTTTACAGACAGATTATTTCACTTGTAATTCACTGTATCACAATTCCAGTGGGTCAGAAGTGTACATACACTAAGTTGACTGTGCCTTTAAACAGCTTGGAAAATTCCAGAAAATGATGTCATGGCTTTAGAAGCTTCTGATAGGCTAATTGACATCATTTGAGTCAATTGGAGGTGTACCAGTGGATGTATTTCAAGGCATACCTTCAAACTCAGTGCCTCTTTGCTTGACATCATGGGAAAATCAAAAGAAATCAGCCAAGGCCTCATAAAAAAAATTGTAGACCTCCACATGTCTGGTTCATCCTTGGGAGCAATTTCCAAACGCCTGACAGTACCACGTTCATCTGTGCAAACAATAGTACACAAGTATAAACACCATGGGACCACGCAGCCGTCATACAGCTCAGGAAGGAGATGCGTTCTGTCTCCTAGAGATGAACGTACTTTGGTGCAAAAAGTGCAAATCAATCCCAGAACAACAGCAAAGGACCTTGTGAAGATGCTGGAGGAAACAGGTACAAAAGTATCTATATCCACAGTAAAACTAGTCCTATATCGACATAACCTGAAAGGCCGCTCAGCAAGGAAGAAGCCACTGCTCCAAAACCGCCATAAAAAAGCTAGACTACGGTTCGCAACTGCACATGGGGACAAAGATCGTACTTTTTGGAGAAATGTCCTCTGGTCTGATGCAACAAAAATAGAACTGTTTGGCCATAATGACCATCGTTATGTTTGGAGGAAAAAGGGGGATGATTGCAAGCTGAAAAACACCATCCCAACCGTGAAGCACGGGGGTGGCAGCATCATGCTGTGGGGGTGCTTTGCTGCAGGAGGAACTGGTGCACTTCACAAAATAGATGGCATCATTGGATTGGCCATCACAAAGCCCTGACCTCAATCCTATAGAAAATGTGTGGGCAGAACTGAAAAAGTGTGTGCGAGCAAGGAGGCCTACAAACCTGACTCAGTTACACCAGCTCTGTCAGGAGGAATGGGCCAAAATGCACCCAACTTATTGTGGGAAGCTTGTGGAAGGCTACCCAAAACATTTGACCCAAGTTAAACAATTTAAAGGCAATGCTACCAAATACTAATTGAGTAAATGTAAACTTCTGACCCACTGGGAATGTGATGAAAGAAATAAAAACTGAAATAAATCATTCTCTCTACTATTATTCTGACATTTCACATTCTTAAAATAAAGTGGTGATCCTAACTGACCTAAGACAGGGTATTGTTAGTAGGATTAAATGTCAGGAGTTGTGAAAAACTGATTTTAAATGTATTTGGCTAAGGTGTATGTAAACTTCCGACTTCAACTGTACATGCTCTCTCTCTGTCTCTCTTTCTCTCTAAAAAATACTATTCCCCTCCTATAAAAAAGTGCAATTCTACCTCTCTGGAACAGAACAGGGGGCTGCAGTGCAGTCAAACTTTCCTATCTGAGTATTGGCTTTGATTTCTGGGGTTTGTGAGTGGGGTCTGTGGGGGACAATGAAAGGGGATACTGCCGGTCCCGGAGCTCTCCCAGTCCCATACACCTGTCTACTAGGGTTCCCACTTCACTTCCAGGTCTGTCTGTGTGTGTGGCAGGAGACAGGAGTCTTGTAGGCAGGAAGCGCATTCCTTGGTCCCAGGAATGATCACATAACACTGTGACCTCTGCCACTGGTCTACTATCATTCCCCATGCAACAGGAGCCTGGAGTGAAAGGTGAAGCTACCAGATTATAAAACCGAGAATGATTCAACTCTATTCAACAGAGGGAGGCTATTTTCAAAATACAACCAATTAGCATTACTTCTAGATACAGTTATCATTACTATTTTGTAAATGTACATTTTTATCATTGCTATTGCTATGAAAACTAAAATGGCGCGACCTCCTCTTGCATAACACATTAACCTTGGCAGAGTTTGCCTGGAAGCTAATATTCACTATCTACTTACCAGTCTATCATTTTGTTAGTGAGCGTTCTTTAAAAAATCTGATGTAGACTTCCCATATCTGTTTCCTCACTATCTATCTACCTGAATGAGTTTAAATTGTTATCTTATTGTTGTGCTGATTGGATTGGATTGTTGTGCTGATTGGATTGGATTGTTGTGCTGATTGGATTGGATTGTTGTGCTGATTGGATTGGATTGTTGTGCTGATTGTATTGTATTGTTGTGCTGATTGTATTGTATTGTTGTGCTGATTGGATTGGATTGTTGTGCTGATTGGATTGGATTGTTGTGCTGATTGGATTGGATTGTTGTGCTGATTGGATTGGATTGTTGTGCTGATTGGATTGGATTGTTGTGCTGATTGGATTGGATTGTTGTGACATTGCTGGATGACAGAAGAGGAGTAACCCCAACTGACACACTGAACTTCATTTTTGGGATAGAGCTCAGTGGCTAATAATAATAAGAGTTTATTTTGAAGAGACTATATGGAAATTGAAAAATACATCTAGCCTTTTATGATAGAATGACACTGCCTTTCATCCAAGCACCTTGTCATTAACCTATTATCACACAGGGATAGCCAACAACAACAAAATAAGTGTTGAGGAAACAGTCAAAGGCGGCCATTTTGAGCGAGGCAGAATTCCCTCCCTTCCAGGTCAGGGCTTTGCTGTGTCTTTCGGCAGGATTAGGTGATTGGACAGAGGGCTGATGCTAGATAAATAATCTGTTATCTGTGTAGTGAATGGAATAATACCCCGTCCTCCTAACCCTAAATGTTCTAACCCATAGTGAAGACTCCTCCTTGAGTCCATTGCTCAACGGAGAGGAAATCTCTACATAGCCATAGGCCTGGAGAGTCCCTCATAATCTCCCCTCAGAACAGAACCAGTGGGCTGGTTGGGTCCTTATGGGCTTCAAGGGGTAAGGTGGTCCCTCATCAAATAATACATTAAGGCTTGAATGAAGGGAACCTGTCTGAGTTTGTCACTTATGATTCAGTCAGTCTGATTATTATTGTATAACATTGACATAGTATCATTGATAATTGCATCCTAGTTTCTAAACTGCCATTTCCAAAATGCATTTGTAAACTAAACTGCCAATTGTTACTGACTGATGATTTACACCTGAGACATTCCAACTGCCATTGGATCTCCCTGAAGGGTGGAAAGTTAAACAGGCACTCCACAGGACCTCCCTCTGGGGTCCTGACAGAAACGACAGTCCACTTCAAGACACAAGACTTCCCGCAGTGTGGCCACTGCTGACCCCTTTCTTGAACAATGGAGAGACACTGGGAAGTCATCACTAAACACACACACACACACATACACACAGGCATGTTATGGCTAGAGCCGCCACCGCCTCTGTGTCTCTTGACACCTGCTGGGACTGGGGAATGCTTCCTCCCCCCTTCCTCCCCCTTTCCTCCCCCCATCACCACCATCTCCACCATGGAGACTGTAAGTCTATAAAGGTAAGGAGATTGAGTGTGTACCCATCCATCGCATGCAAGACGGTGTACCTTGCATGTGTGTGTAGCTTGACAAGACACTTCTAATCTTTGACACATATACTGGTACAGAAAAGGCAGGTACAGTATGTATTGAAAGGGGAGGATGCATATCGGTCCGCTACACATTGGTATTGGGTGACTGTCTGGAGAGGCTGAGGGCCTTTGTTGCTAGGCAAGGGGACAGTTAAAGGGGCTGAGTTGTAGTTGAAGTGTTTATGATTTGGGAGATTATGTGTGTTTAACAAGTCTGTCCCACTTAGAAAGCTATGGGATGCATCCCAAATGGCACCCAATTCTCTATATAGTGCACTACTTTTCAAAAGTGCTGTAATATATAGGGAATAGGGTGCCATTTGGGACTCAACCAGGGAGTCTGGTGCACTACATGCATATGCCTGGCAGGTATTCTAATCCATTTAAAAGGGTGCTAATAACTGTAGCCCTTTCCTACAGTCAAATGACCTAGTGGCTTCATGGGTGGAATGTTATTCATATTTTTCAAACTTTCATAATTAATAAACATATGTATTTTTTTTTAACATTGAAAATCCGGTGTTTCTATGTCAAACAGTTTTGTTATAATTCAGTCTACTGTGATGTATATAAAGTGTAATATTGGGATGCAAACTCAAAATGTAATACATTTCAACTCTATATCTGACATGGTACAGGTGTCTTCTTTTTTTAAAGCCCATAACCATGTGTGTGAGGTGTATACTTTTGTTTCAAAGTAGATTTGTTTCAGACTACCAAGAATCACTCTGTGTGACCCTTTTACTGATTTGCAGTAAAAGGTCAAAGACAGCTGCAACTTTAGCCCACTGCAGTAAAAGGTTAAAGACAGCTGCAACTATCAATGTATCTGCAGGTCTATTTCCTCATTGGAAACATGTTTATCTGAATGATGAAAGGATTCAACTCAGTAATGACACTTCCGTATTCATTTTGGTGTGCAGCTAGAAAGTGTAAAAGGTGTGGTACCACATAGAGTAAAAGGCAAACAGTATCTGAACCCCCTCTCTCCCTCTCTCCAAAACAACCAGGACCAGAGCCACCCTGCCCGGACCCAGTTCAGCCTGCCTGGACCCAGTTCAACCTGCCTGGACCCAGTTCAGCCTGCCTGGACCCAGTTCACCCTGCCTGGACCCAGTTCAGCCTGCCTGGACCCAGTTTACCCTGCCTGGACCCAGTTCAGCCTGCCTGGACCCAGTTCAGCCTGCCTGGCTCTCCTTGTCAGAGCCCCAATCAACAGATGGGCCCACTGGCCCCTGGAAGGCCTGGCCAGCTGTAGTGTAGCCAGGGTGACACTGCGCCAGCACCGAGGTATGCTAACACCACTTCACACATAAAGGTTATGCTAATGTTATGCTACGCTATGTATCACTACATTCCCCTCAAGGTGAGGGACGAGGGGAGAGCTTCATTCAAAGGAATTCAGTCGGGGTCTCAACTTATTATTGAGAGTAAGAATAGTAGAATACACAAGGTGCAATTTCGACATTTGGTTGTACATCAGCAGTTTTCCTCTTGTTTGTCAGTCACTGACAGTCACTCAATTAGCCCATGTCAGCTAACAATTTTTAGATTGGTAAGTTAGTCTAGTCAGCTATCTAAACTTGTAGTAATCATAGTCGAATAATAGCAAAATATGTAGAATTGCAGGAAATTAACTTGAAAACTAAAATGTGTCACTACACTCTGGCTTAGGGCCCCCAGAAGGCAAGGGCCGGCCAACACCCACTCCTACACTCTGGTTTAGGGCCCCCAAAAGGCAAGGGCCGGCCAACACCCACTCCTACACTCTGGCTTAGGGCCCCCAAAAGGCAAGGGCCGGCCAACACCTACTCCTGACCAACACCCAGGGGAAATACCCTGACCTCTCTTTCAATTCAATTCAATTCAAGGGGCTTTCTTGGCATGGGAAACATATGTTTACATTGACAAAGCAAGTGAAATAGATAATAAACAAAAGTGAAATAAACAATAAATATTAACAGTAAACATTACACTCACAAAAGTTCCAAAATAATAAAGACATTTCAAATGTCAAATTATGTCTATATACAGTGTTGTAATGATGTGCAAATACATTTAGTTAAAGTAAAAAACAAGAAAATAAATAAACATGAACATCTTTCTCTTCTTACCCATAATACATTATTTATGACATGTTGTTTCAATACAGCAATACAACTCTACAGGGAGACAATGCAGCCAATTTGACTCTATTTTCTAGGTGAATTACACACAATTGTAAAATCAATTTTACATGCTTAGGGTGTAAATAGTATTAGTTTTAAGGTATTGTTCATGGTCACTTCTGCTGCAGACATTTATTCTATAGAATCTAGAACGTCCAGCTGTGTTTCTCACGCGCATAAAAAACTCACAAAACTTTTATGTTCAGATTCGCTGACCAACAGAATGCTGTGTCAACTTGTTCCTACATGTCATTGACAGACTTACGACTCAGGCAATTGTTGCCTTTTCATGCCTTTATTTGATCTTACTCGGGTGTGTGTGTGTGTGTGTGTGTGTGTGTGTGTGTCCTACCAGCCCTGACTCAGTGCTCTGCACATGTGAACCGTAGTCAGACAGAAACAAAGTCTCATTCGACAGATGGCAGAGAGGTATAGAGCCAACCCTGCACCTGGTTCAGATGTGCTGGCTGGAATCTCAAACAGAACAGTGGGACAGACTACACTACAAACACAGGGGATTGTGGAGCTAATTGAAGCCCTTGTGTCCCCTTCCTGTTGTAGCCAGACCCTCAATTACAGACAGCCCTGAGATAGAAAGCCCTATTCTCCATTAAGGCTATACTGTCTGAGAGCGACACTGTCTGGAATTCAGCATGTTCTGCTTTAGCAGAGTAAGATGAAGTGTCCTCCACCAAAACATATGGAAACTTTGGGAATAAACCTGCATTAAAAAATATATATAATTAAGAAAATAAGTCTCAGTATTTCAGTATGTGTGGATCGAGACAGTATGGGAAAAATAATTCCTTGAAGCTCAATACCTTCAGAAACTAGTTAACAACCTTTCTCCCACTCCATTCTCACAGCCAGTTCTCTGTCCTAACAGGAGAGGTAATTACTGGGAGTGAAGGCTAACATGAAGATGAAAGGGTTAACTTAGGAGGGGTTAAACTTGGTGAAAACCACAAGAGGAATTTACCAAAAGGCCATGACACCTAAACCCTCCCTGGCCAACAACCATGGTGGTGATGATGATGATGATATTGCGCTAGCTAGCTAGTCCTCAATCTGGCATAATTATAGCCCAAACTTTTCTTACAGTGTGTCATGGAGGGATGCATTTCAAAACCTCAGAATGTGTTTAGCATTTACAGCTGATGTTAAAATAGCAAAGCATCCGCCCATCCCCACCTGCTATATTTTGTTACTTTGCTTTGCATTCGCTATATATATCCGTGATGCAGTTAAAGTAGGTCCATCATGGTACGTTGGACGAAGCGAACCATAACAAAACGAAAATCCAACAATCGATCTGTTTCAAAACTCTACAGTCTGTGTGTGATACACAAATGTGTAGAATATGTAGAATATACACATACTGAATTATACCTTGAAACCAAAAACCTATTTTATGATATACATGCTTTACTCAAATAGTTTAAATCTACTGACAATACAATAGAAAAGCTACTATATATAAACACTAACATCATAATCACTAACATCATAGAAAAGCTACGTTATATAAACACTAACATCATAATCATGCATATTAATTACTGTATACTGAAAACACCAACAGGATTGTCACGATAGAAATGCAACCTGTGTGGATAATTATGAAATCCAATAAGGTACGGTTCATATGACATCGGACCAAAAGTGAATTTTCAGGGGAATATAAATACACACAGCTACTGAAATCCAAAGCCTCCCAAGCAAAGGATCCCTAGAGAAGGTAAGGAATGGATCTGGCAGCAAAACGCAGAAGTCCATATCGGATGGTGATGACAAGTCAAACAGAAAATAGAATCCAAAAAATAGAAGCAATTAAAACAATTCTCCCTCCATGAGTATTTTGGATTGTGAAGAGAAACTTGCTAACTTCACTATGAAATAGTTATGTGTCTCAGAAGCCACATGTTTCTGTTCCACTAACCTAGAGAAGCAATGAAGCAGGTCAGGACCTTAACAGTCACCTTGATCCTTACAAAACTGGTATTACAAATTAGTAGTTTCCTCTACACACAGGGTCAAAGGTTAATGCTATTCTCACTTATCTAGGATCGATTTCCATAAAAACTGACATATGGCTTGATGAATACTTGGAATGCCTTGGAGGCATTGAAGGTGGCGAATTTGGTTTCATGCTATTACTTCAAACACTGAAGGAAACCCAGGACAAAAACCACAAAGGAAAACACCCCATTGTCCATGATACAATAAAGTTCTGAGCTTTTTTAATTGCCGGGCGTTCCATCTCTTTCGCTCCTAACACACCCAGGGACACTGTTTGGCCCGTGTCCCCACTGACCTCTTCCACCCCTTCTTTAAACCTCCTTTAAACCTGCCACCCTCAGCAGTGAGGCGAGGAGAGACAAGGGGCTCTGTGCTAGCTGTCAGTCATGGCGACTGCCTTTAAGTCTTTGTGATGCAAACACTTTGGAGATTGACAGAGAGCAGGAAGATTCAATCTCAGAGAGACATTCAATTAAAAGAAGGCTGAAGCCTAAAGGAATGCCTACAGGCCACGTAGTAATGAGACACTACAACGTCAATGAGCATGAGGTTCAAAGATGAATAAAGAGGGTCTTACCGTTATCTTCTACGGTGAAGTAGAAGATATCACTTGTGGCGTTGCTACCATCAAGCAGCACGTAGCAAATCTTCATTTCGTCGATATCAGCTGATGACATGAAAGGGTGAATAGGAGAATCTCTACATTCTTTTGAACATCTGAGATGATTTCTCCACTTTTTACTGAAGGTTACTTAGAGCCCTCAGGCATCACTTTAGATGATGTCAAAGACAAAGGCATTACAATACTGATTCTGACAGGAGTGTGAATCCTGGGCTTACTGATATTGTAAACATAATTTTCCCAAAGTACAGAACTTAAATCAATTTAGAATAAAATGAATAAAAGTATGTTTGTCAGATTTTAATTGTTTTGATTGTTCGTTCACTTTTTCCAAATTTTTATATATATGTAATAGTAAATGCTAGTCTTACCTTGTGTGAAGGCCTTGATGCTGTCATTGCCCAGCGCGTTGTTCATGATGAAGCCGTGCAGTGGGGCCTCGGCCACGGAGTACTTGAGGACTTTGTGAGGGCTGTCTCGATCCTCGGACTTCAGGGCCTTGCTGGTGATCAGGAAGCCAAGGTGGCCGGTATGCAGAACCCTTAGCGAGGGGGCAGCCTTGTTGACCACAATCTGGGGGACCCCGTTGTCAATAGTGCTGATGTGAATGGTCATCATCTGAGGCTTACGTGTCTCGTACACGGTATCAGGGAATACGTAGAAGTCGTTGTGTGTGCCGTCGGTGACGGTGAACGAGAAGCTGTCCTCATTGGACTCGGTGCCATCGTGCTTGTAGGTGATGAGGTTCTCATTCAGGTCCTGCTTGGTGAAGGTGTTGATTGGCTGGGTGCCATTGAACAGCAACTGGCCATGAACCGGAACCTGGGTGACCACAAAGCGCAGCAGGTTGTCTGGGGTGTCACGGTCCTCCACGGTCAACTCGAATGGGGTGATGAGCTTGTTCTCGCCCTCTCCCAACAGCAGCTTGTGGACGCTCAGGACAGGTTTCTTGTTGTCCACGTCCGTGATGGATACTCTGAAGGTGCGGAAGACGGGGTTGTAGCCGTCCGTCACCTCGAACTCAAAGCTGTCCATCTTCATCTCATCGTCAGATGTGTGGATGTAGTAGATCTTGTTGCCGGCCAGCTGCAGCTGGGTGAAGGTGGAGATGGGCACACCTGGGAGGTCAGTGCATTCAAGATGGCCTCTGCTAGGGGCACGTGTGATGCTAAAGCTGAGGAACTCATCTGGGCTGTTGATGTCAGTGGTGCTGAGCAGGTCAGTGGTGAGGGTCACTTTGCCCCCTTCTTTTAGAGTCACACCTTTGTTGATGACATCGGGGAAGACCATGTCGATGCTTCCGATGTTGATGTAGAAGTATCGGTCGATAAGGGGGTTAATGCCGTCGGTAACGTCAAACTTCAACAGGTCGCGTACACCCTCCTGGCCCGTATGCACATACTGGATCAGGTTTTTGTCGACTTCGTCTTGGGTGAAGTTCATGTCGAGGGTGATGTTGCCCACAACGTGTCCAAACTTGGTGATACGCTGGAGATAGCCTTGGCTTGGGCCATAGCGCACAACGTAGATGAGCTCTTTGTCTTCCGAGTCCAGATCAGTAGCCTTCATGACCCTGTTGTTGATTATTTTGGTTTCTCCGATCTCAACCTCCAGTCCGTCATTGATGGCCATTCTCGGTGTCTCGTCATTGACAGGAATCACCATGATGAGAATCTTTTTCTCCACTGTGTGTTTCCCGTCTGTGAGCCTAACGTCGAAGCTGTCTTCTTTGGTCTCTGAGTCGTCGTGTTCATAGACGATGTTGGAGGCCTCATTGATCTGTTCCAGGGAGAACTTGACAACAGGGACTGTGCCCGTTGAAAGCTGCTGAACTATCTTGCCATGCTTGGGGTTCTTTATGATCTCAAACTCCAGTTCGTCCCCTGGAATGTCTGCATCAGCCGCGTTCAGGATGGGTGTGTCAATGACCAGACTCATGCCCTCCATCACGACAAACTCACGGATGAAGATCTCTGGTTTCTCATCATTGGCAGGGATGATGACGATGGGGAAGAAGTGGCGATCAGAGAAGTTGATGCCGTCAGAGCAACGGAAGGTGAACCTGTCTTCCACAGGCTCCACACCTTTGTGGATGCTCTGGACGTAGTAGATATGACCGAGGAAGACATCTTTGAAGCTAAAGGCGGTGATGGCGGTGCCTGCTCTGGACTTCTCAGAACCTGGAGCTGGGGAGATATTCTCCACGTACCCGGATGTTGATTGGACGATGATGGTGCACAGGATGTCGTCATTTTCTGTGTCCATATCCTCAGCCATAATGTGATCCAGAGTAATGACATTCTTCTCCCCTTCTATCACCACAAACTGCTCCCCAACGCTGACGATAGGTGGGATGCTGTCGACGGGCAGGATAGTGACGAGCACCCGGACTCCTTGGACCTTGTTGCCCCCGACAACCCATTCATCGGACATGTCGGAGATGGTGAGGTTGAAGGAGTCATGCTCTTTGAAGGATCCGATCTCACCACTAGTGTGGGCATATACCACCATACCGTTGATGATGTCCTGTTGGGTGAACCTCTCGGCGCGGGCACCGCTCACTAGGATCTCACCGAGCCTGGGGGGCTCCTCAACGATGAAGGTCAGCATGAGGTCGTCAGTGTCTTCATCGCGGCCCTGGATGACGTTGCTGGTGATTTCAGTTGCCCCGTTCTCCAGGACATCGATGGATGCCCCTAGGAGGCCGGCAGGGAGCATGATGGTGGGGGTCTCGTCATCAACTGGGTTAATGGAGATCTTGATGATGATAGGTACCTCATGGAAGCCGTCGCTGACGTCACACTTGATAACGTCGCTGAGGCTTTCCTCCCCGCCGTGGATGTAGGCAATACGGCCATTTTCGATGTCCTCCAGGACGAATGTCTCACTGTTCGACATATCGATCCCTAAATACTGCAGCTGCCCATAGCGGGGAATCTGGGTCACAGTGAATATGATATTTTCATCTTCTGTGTCCTGGTCGGTGGCATCGAGCTCGTTCTTAGTGATGATGTACGTGCTTCTCTCCTGACAAGTGAAACCAGTGTTGGTGATAAAGGGGGGCTTGTTGTCAACGGGCTGTAAGAAAATAGTGAATAGTCCATCTACTGAATTCCCAGCAGTGTCCTCCACAATGAATGTGAACTGAAGGACTTTTGGAGTGATGCCCAGTTCCTGGTCTGGGGGCTTGTAGGCCACTTTGTGGTGGTTGACCTGGGCCTGTGTGAACTCACTGATCACTGAGTCGGGACTGTCAGTCAGAACAATATCACCCAGGGGGGCCGGGTTGTTCTCATCTGTGTCAGTGGGGGGCTTGGTGACGGTGTATTTCAGATCCCTGTCATCCGAGTCCAGATCTGTGTAACGCAAAAACGTCTTCTTGAAGTGGGTCAGCTCATACTCTTGCACTGTCATGTGAAGCGTGGTCTCTGGGTAGAGCTCTGGTAGGAGGTCATCCACCGGGTGGATTTTAATGGTGAAGGTATGCTCACCGGACTGGTTTGGTGGGTTATTGTCGTCTTGGACGCGGAACACAAACTGATCCATCACAGTGGTGGTGCTGTGAGGCCCAATGTGGCGGTAGAAGAGCTTCCCATCTAGAATGTCCTGCTGGAAACATTCGGTCACCACCTGTTCAAACATCTCATCTGTCTCACTGAACTTCCAGAGAGAGGGGTCAGAGGGAGGCTCCACCTGTCTGAGGAGAAGCTCCCCCACAGTGGAGTATGGGGCCTCAAGGATGAATTTAATGGTAGAGTCCTCTGAGTCTATGTCTGTGGCGCTCAGAATGAAGGGGGAAATCTGCATGATTTCATTCTTGAAAAGCACCAGGCCGGTGTTTGCATTGATAATAGGGGGTTCGTCGTCGGTGGGGGCTATAGTGATAGGGAACAGAAACTCAACCTCATTGCTGCCATCAGTCATTCTAAAAATGATGTTGTCGCTGTAGGTGTCACTGCCGTCGTGCTGGTAAACCACGATGCCGGCATCTAAATCAGCAGGTGTGAAGAATTTCCTGCGCGAGCCGAGCACCGTCAGCTCGCCATGCTTCAAGCCGTCCACCACTGTGATTTTCACATCGTCCAGGTTATCTTCATCACTGATCTCTAAGTTGTGAGAGCTGGAAAGAGATCTGGACTGGCCCTCAAACAAAAGCTGCCCTGTGTTCTTGGTTGCTACGGGAGCCAGAGTATTCATAGGCTTCACCACAATCATAAAGGCAAATGTATCAGAGACGGCACCCTCTGTATCTACAATTTCAAACTCGAGCTGGAAAATCCTCTCTACTTCTGAATCCTCGGATGGAGGCTTATAGGCTATCTTCAAATCTTTCATGTCTCTCTGGTAGAACGAGGTGATGGGGAGGTTCTGATCATCTGTACTGATGATGTAGCCTTGCTGATGGCCCAGGGGGGACGTAATGTTAAAGATTAAGTCGTCTGGATCAGATTCAACGTCCTCGGCAGCCAACATATCACTGGTGATGGCTGTCATCACAAACTGATCAATCTCCATCATCATCATAGCAACAAAACTAGGCTTAGGAGAGGTGTTCTCTGTGCCCTCTCTGATTCTAACCATGATCTGGAAATGCTCCTGCATGATGGTGTTTCCCTCATTATCCTGCAGCTCTACCAACATGGGGATATAGTCTCTGTTAGGAGAGTTGGTGGTGGATGTGTGCTTGTAGCGAATGCCTTGCTTAAGAAACTCACCACAATCCATCATCTGGCCATTAGTGGAATTATTTAAAAGGGTGCCATACCTGGGGAGACCGCCGGCGCCGACCAGCGTGGCAACCTTGCACTGAGTGACGCCGTCCTCAAAGGAAAACTCCAGGCCCTTTTTGTCGATGGGGTTGCTGTTGCCGTTGAGCTTGTCCACAGCCAGGGGCATGTTCCTGGTGAGGACCTCCAGCTGCTGGAAGACCACCTCCACCTCCAGCATGAAGGGGATGACCACCGTGTCCGTCTGGGAGTCGTAGCGCAGCTGCAGCTTCACCCTGTCTTTACTGGGGCTCCGGGAACCAAAATGAGTGTATTTCACCTCATCATCGCCAAACGCACAGGGAAACTTCTTAGGGCTAAGCATTCCGGGTTTTTGGGCCAGTGGATCATTCTCCAGGACCGTGATGGAGCAGCGGTCTCCGGGCTGCACCTCGGTCACCAGGTCATTGACAGGGTCCAGGTACACAGACCTCCCGAAGGGAACACGGAGGCCATTGTTGGCCACGATGATGCTGTCAGCATTAGGTCCTTGTCGTTGTCGATAGAGGAAAGCCGGGTCGAATTGGTGGGGCTCCGCGTCCACAGAGGAAAAGCAGAAGCCCAGAGTGAAAAGCACAAAGAGGCATCTCAACAAACGTGCCTGCCCTTTACAAAGTCCTGTCCTTTGCAGACAACCAGCCATGTCAGCTGCCAGTTGCCCTGCAACTTTTTATAACTCAGGAGAAATAAATGTCCTTCAGATCAAATCTCTCCAGAGAAGAAAAAATATTTGAAAAAGTAAACCCCAATCTGGTAGTTGAAAAGTTGAAGCTTGGGTCTCTTGTTCTCTCTCTCTCTGCTCCCTCTTTCTCTCTCTCTGTCCACACACACACTCACACAGGACAAGTGTAGTTGATCTTATGGTGCAGGTAATACTGAAGCAGTAGACAGTGACAGCGCCCCCAGACTCCTCCCTCTGACAACCCGGAGAGAATGCCTCCTGCCTCCAACAGCTAATTTAAGAAAGCACATTGGACAGCCCCTCCAGTACCCCTGCCCATCCCCTCCCCTCCCTCCCTCTTTCCTCCTGCCTATCCCCTCCCTCCCCTCTCTCGTCCTCCTGCCTATCCCCTCCCCTCTCTCTCCCCCCTGCCTACCCCCTCCCTCCCCTCTCTCTCCCCCTGCCTATCCCCTCTCTCCCTCTCTCCCCCTCCCTCCCCTCTCTCTCCCCCCTGCCTATCCCCTCCCCTCCCTCTCTCTCTCCCCCCTGCCTATCCCCTCCCTCCCCTCTCTCTCCCCCCTGCCTATCCCCTCCCCTCTCTCTCTCTCTCCCCCCTGCCTATCCCCTCCCTCCCCTCTCTCTCCCCCCTGCCTATCCCCTCCCTCCCCTCTCTCTCCCCCCTGCCTATCCCCTCCCTCCCCTCTCTCTCCCCCTGCCTATCCCCTCCCTCCCCTCTCTCTCCCCCTGCCTATCCCCTCCCCTCCCTCTCTCTCTCCCCCCTGCCTATCCCCTCCCTCCCTCCCTCTCTCCCCCCTGCCTATCCCCTCCCTCTCTCTCTCCCCCCTGCCTATCCCCTCCCTCCCCTCTCTCTCCCCCCTGCCTATCCCCTCCCCTCCCTCTCTCTCTCCCCCCTGCCTACCCCCTCCCTCCCCTCTCTCTCCCCCTGCCTATCCCCTCCCTCCCCTCTCTCCCCCCTGCCTATCCCCTCCCCTCCCTCTCTCCCCCCTGCCTATCCCCCCCTCCCTCTCTCCCCCCTGCCTATCCCCCCCTCCCTCTCTCCCCCCTGCCTATCCCCTCCCTCCCCTCTCTATTCAAATAAAATAAAATAAAATTGCATTTGTCACATGCGCTGAATACAACAGGTGTAGACCTTACAGTGAAATGCTTACTTACAAGCCCTTACCAACAATGCAATTTTAAGAAAGATTACCCAAAAAATAAAAAAAATACATAAAAAATATAAAAATGCCTATCCCCTCCCAGCCTTCCCTCCTCCTCTATACCCCCCCACCCTTCCCTGTCTCAGCCCCCATCCTCCTCTGCCCCCCAACAAACTACCTTACCCAACTCCCCCTCTCCAAAAGAAACCTAAATCATCAGTTGAAGACCTCCCAAAATGCTGTGTCCAGGTTTTCAAGACAACACATGCAGAATTGGCTTTAATGTGCCTATTTGACAAAGCCTTAAACATAATACAGACTCATCATTGCATCTTTTATGTTATGGCTCTAAGACTGTAGAAAATGTTGCAGCATGTTTCACAATAATTTCTTAGGGTTTGTTTCTCTTGCATGACTTTGTTTAATACTGCTGTTCATTATTGTCTACAGTCTAAACCAGTTATTTTTTTTATTAAACTATGGGTCGGGACCCAAAGTGGGCCCTGGGCATGTATGTGAGAGGTGGGTCGCGGGTTATGAAAATACATCTATAATCACACACTATTTCTTCTTAATTTGGGTCGTTGGAGGACGATTTGGGTCACGGGAGGAACGTCAATTTCTCATTTGGGTCTCGCGCTGAAAGAGTTTAAGAACCCCTGGTCTAAACATATTGTTATTAGACCTCTTTACATAAAGACAGTTTGATTAATGCATATTTACTTTAAATGAGACTTAGATTAAGGAGGATATGATGTGATGATTGTGTGGAGTATTATGTTAAATATTTCAGATTCAGACACCAGTGCTGATTTAGAGGTTTGCTTTCATTGTGCATTAAGCATGATCAAACACTGAACAGGAGCTTTTAAAGTGCAAGGTCATGGCACTATGGAACACTGACAATAGTGCCCTCTATAGGGTAACCTGATGCAGGTTACAAGAACTACGGATATTGAACTAAATTCCAACCAAAAGAGAACCAAAATAGAAAACAAAAATGCACATTTAGTCAGTTAACATTATCAGTTAAATATGAAATGCAAAAAACAAAGTAATAAGAGTTTTAAAATATCACATACACAAAGTTTCCCTCAGGGTATTAGTATTATAAAACATAAACAATGTGTATTTCATGGTCAGATACTATGTGCTATAGGTACGCAGGTAACCTGTCCCATTAGTTTCAGAGACACTTTGAAGTCAGCTCGGCGCTATATCATCAGCGATCGCCATGGTAATTTCACATTGTGCTTCACGTGAACAGTGGGGTCTTTCAGAAGGGCCAGGCGAATGCTAATGAACCATGACATCTCTCTTATCATACTGCGGCCTGACAGACAGGGAATACCCAAAGCCAAGGTCAGTAACGTAACATCCTGTTCCTCCCCTCCACTCTGTTCTTGTGTTCAGGGGCCCTGGTGTATCTCCAAACCACAACCCCTCATACCTTGGAGTTAACAAGCTTTTATTCTATTTTTCGCTGCATGGGATGATATTTGATAAGGTTTAGAATATCATCATACAAATAATTCATGTTTAACGCAGCAGAAAACACTCGACAACATATGCACAAGAAAAACCTTTTTGTTGTTCCCAAGACATCCTATACAGTGCATTCGGAAAGTATTCAGACCCCTTGACTTTTTCTACATTCAATAGTTTCTTCCCCTCATCAATCTACACACAATACCCCATAATGACAAAGCAAAAACAGTTGTTTAGATTTTTTTGAAAATGTATTAAAAATAAAAACTGAAATACAAGTATTCAGACCCTTCACTCAGTACTTTGTTGAAGATCCTTTGGCAGCGATTACAGCCTCGATTCTTCTTGGGTATGACGCTACAAGCATTTGGGGAGTTTCTCCCATTCTTCTCTGCAGATCCTCTCAAGCTCTGTCAGGTTGGATGGGGAGCGTCACTGCACAGCTATTTTCAGGTCTCTCCAGAGATGTTCGATCGGGTTCAAGTCCGGGCTCTGGCTGGGCCACTCAAGGACATTCAGAGACTTGTCCAGAAGCCACTCCTGCGTTGTCTTGGCTGTGTGCTTAGGGTCGTTGTCCTGTTGGAAGGTGAACCTTCGCCCCAGTCTGAGGTCCTGAGTGCTCTGGAGAAGGTTTTCATCAAGGATGTCTCTGTACTTTGCTTCGTTCTTCTTTCCCTCTGGGACATTTTTTGGTACCCTTTCCCAGATCTGTGCCTCGACACAATCCTGTCTCGGAGCTCTACGGACAATTCCTTCGACCTCATGGCTTGGTTTTTGCTCTGACATGCACTGTCAACTGTGGGACCTTATATAGACAGGTGTGTGCCTTTCCAAATAATGTCCAATCAATTGAATTTACCACAGGTGGACTCCAATCAAGTTGTAGAAACATCTCAAGGATGTTCAATGTAAACAGAATGCACCTGAGCTCAATTTCGAGTTTCATAGCAAAGGGTCTGAATACTTATTGTTTTTTTTTATAAATTTGCTTTCGCTTTGTCATTATGTGGTATTGTGTGTAGATTGATGAGGAAAAACATTTATCTGATCCATTTTAGAATAAGGCTGTAATGTAACAAAATGTGGAAAAAGGGAAGGGGTATGAATTCTTTCCGAATGCACTGTATGTAGTCCTCCATATGACCCCTGTGTAATAAAAAAATGAATTAAGGGAGAGGTTTTTATTCGTAACATGAGCCATTTCTTTACTATATCCTTCATCACTGGGAAATAGAAATGGACAACAGTAAAGATGGGAGGATCAGTTTAAAAAATGGATGTTCAGCCCCTCAGTCCACTCAAACAGTACACATTGGCCTAACTCAACATTAACACTCAGTTCAACAAAATACATTTTCAAACTGCAACTGTCAACAGCTAAACAAAATGGCACCAGGTATACAGGCCTGCAGGACAAATATTGAAAGCCTCAATAAATTAAACAATGTGACGTGTGTGACCTGGTCATGTGGCGGTTTATGGTCTGTTCACGGGGTTGGTGCCCTTTAGGGTCAGGTCTCTGGGACACCCCGGCACCAAACTCCCCTCGATCACACACTGAGAACCACCCAGCACCTGGCATCAGCTGGCCTAGCAGGACAGGGGGGTGACAGTGACACTGAGACACTGGCCTCATCCCCTAACGAACCCCTTCCCTTAATGACACTAGACTAGAGACAGCTTATGTTACAATCAGACACATACAGTAATCAAAAATACATTTTAATCAATCAATCAATCTATAAATTATATTATAAACTGGGTGGTTCGAGCCCTGAATGCTGATTGGCTGAAAGCCGTGGTATATCAGACCGTGTACCATGGGTATGACAAAACATTTATTTTACTGCTCTAATTACGTTGGTAACCAGTTTATAATAGCAATGAGGCACCTCGGGTGTTTGTGGTATATTGCCAATATACCACGGCTAAGGGCTGTATCCAGACACTCTGCGTTGCGTCGTGCATAAGAACAGCCCTTAGCCATGGTATATTGGCCATATACCACACCCCCTAGGGCCTTACTGCTTAATTACAATAACCAGTCCTAGACCCCAAAGTCCAAGAAGAAGCAGAAACAAAGTGTTCAGGAAAAACTCCCAAGTATGAAGAAACCTAGAGAGGAACCAGGCTTTTCATATGTGTATGAGTAAATATCATATTTATGATTATTGTCATTATCATTGATAGCTAGGCTATATTACTGATGATTGAAAGTGACCTGCAGAACTCGATAGACCACGTCCCTCCTGTAGTTATAAAAGCACTGGTTGACCTTTCCTATGAATTATTCATAGAAAGTCCAAATATATCCTTTGCGGTGGGCTGTCACTGGCATCAGATTTAAAGCCATGCAATGATGGAAACCCCCTCCGAGCCCCCTCCTCCCTGGATATGTGTCACGATCGTCCAATGAGGGAGACCAAAGCGCAGCGCGTTGAGCGAACATGACTTTATTATATTAAAGTATAGAACACCCAAAACAACAAACAATGACGATACGAGCAGTCCACAGTGACAAAGACTGATACGGAACAAAAACCCACAATGCCCACAGGAAAACAATCAGAATAAATATGGCTCCCAATCAGAGATAACGAGCCGACAGCTGACACTCGTTACCTCCGATTGGGAGTCATTGACCAAACCTAGAAAAGAACCCCACAGAACTGCAAACAAGAAATACACCCAAAACCCAACATAACCAAACCAAACCCCAACAAAACAAATACACCCTGGCTCAAATATAAAAGTCCCGGAGCCAGAGTGTCACAGTACCCCCCCCTAAAGGTGCGAACTCCGGGCGCACCAGCATACAGTCTATGGGAGGGTCTGGGTGGGCGTCTGTCCACGGTGGCGGCTCTGGCCCTGGTCGTGGTCCCCACCCCACCTTAGTTACTATCCGCTTCCGTAGCCTCCTCCATATGAACACCCCCCAACTAAACCCCACTGGATTAAGGGGCGGCACCGGATTAACGGGCAGCACCGGACTAAGGGGCAGCACCGGACTAAGGGGCAGTACCGGACTAAGGGGCAGCACCAGGATAAGGGGCAGCACCGGACTCAATGGCGGATCCTGGCTGGCTGGCTCTGGCGGATCCTGGCTGGACGGCTCTGGCGGATCCTGGCTGGACGGCTCATGGCAGGCTGAAGGATCTGGCTGCTCATGGCTGGCTGACGGATCTGGCTGCTCATGGCTGGCTGACGGATCTGGCTGCTCATGGCTGGCCGACGGATCTGGCTGCTCATGGCTGGCTGACGGATCTGGCTGCTCATGGCTGGCTGACGGATCTGGCTGATCCTGTCTGGCAGAAGGCTCTGGCTGATCCTGTCTGGCGGAAGGCTCTGGCTGATCCTGTCTGGCGGAAGGCTCTGGCTGATCCTGTCTGGCGGAAGGCTCTAGCGGCTCCTGTCTGGCGGAAGGCTCTGGCTGATCCTGTCTGGCGGAAGGCTCTGGCTGATCCTGTCTGGCGGAAGGCTCTAGCGGCTCCGGTCTGGCGGACGGCTCTGAAGGCTCATGGCAGACGGGCGGCTTATGCAGCGCTTGGCAGACGGACAGTTCAGACGGCGTTGGGCAGACAGGCAGTTCAGGCGCCGTTGGGCAGACGGGCAGTTCAAGCGCCGTTGGGCAGACGGGCAGTTCAGGCGCCGTTGGGCAGACGGGCAGTTCAGGCGCCGTTGGGCAGACGGGCAGTTCAGGCGCCGTTGGGCAGACGGGCAGTTCAGGCGCCGTTGGGCAGACGGCAGACTCTGGCCGGCCGAGACGCACGATAGGCCTGGTGCGTGGTGCCGGAACTGGTGGTCCCGGGCTGAGGACACGCATCTCAGGGCTAGTGCGGGGAGAAGGAACAGGGCATGCTGGACCCTGGGGACGCACATAAGGCCTAGTGCGTGGTGCCGGAACTGGTGGTCCCGGGCTGAGGACACGCATCTCAGGGCTAGTGCGGGGAGCAGCAACAGGACGCACAGGACTCTGGGGACACACAGGAGGCTTGGTGCGTGGTGTAGGCACTGGTGGTACTGGGCTGGAGCGGGGAGGTGGCGCCGGAAATACCGGACCGTGCAGGCGTACTGGCTCCCTTGAGCACTGAGCCTGCCCAACCTTACCTGGTTGTATACTCCCCGTCGCCCGACCAGTACGGGAAGGAGGAATAACCCGCACCGGGCTATGTAGGCGAACCGGGGACACCATGCGTAAGGCTGGTGCCATGTAAGCCGGCCCGAGGAGACGCACTGGTGGCCTGATGCGTTGGGCCGGCTTCATGACATCCGGCTCAATGCTCAATCTAGCCCGGCCGATACGTGGAGCTGGAATGTACCGAACCGGGCTATGCCTGCGTACAGGAGACACCATGCGCTCTACTGCGTAACACGGTGTCTGCCCGTACTCTCGCTCTCCACGGTCAGTCCAGGGAGTAGGCGCAGGTCTCCTACCTGACTTCGCCACACTCCCTTTTAGCCCCCCCCCAAGAAATTTTTGGGTAGTACCCACGGGCTTCCAGCCTCGACTCCGTGCTGCCTCCTCATACCACCTCCTCTCGGCTTTAGCTGCCTCCAGCTCTTCACGAGGGCGGCGATATTCTCCCGGTTGTGCCCAAGGACCCTTTCCAGCCCGTATCTCCTCCCATGTCCATGAATCCTTTGGAGGCGTCCATAAATCCTGTGTAGGTAGGTCCTGTTGCCGCTTGACACGCTGCTTGGTCCTTTTACGGTGGGTTTTTCTGTCACGATCGTCCAATGAGGGAGACCAAAGCGCAGCGCGTTGAGCGAACATGACTTTATTATATTAAAGTATAGAACACCCAAAACAACAAACAATGACGATACGAGCAGTCCACAGTGACAAAGACTGATACGGAACAAAAACCCACAATGCCCACAGGAAAACAATCAGAATAAATATGGCTCCCAATCAGAGATAACGAGCCGACAGCTGACACTCGTTACCTCCGATTGGGAGTCATTGACCAAACCTAGAAAAGAACCCCACAGAACTGCAAACAAGAAATACACCCAAAACCCAACATAACCAAACCAAACCCCAACAAAACAAATACACCCTGGCTCAAATATAAAAGTCCCGGAGCCAGAGTGTCACAATATGGAGAGATGGTAATGACTTTATCTCATCTCATGACGCCACACATGATCTAGGCATCTACATTCTCACGTCATTGTCTTAAATATTTTGTATGATTATTATATTTATCATCTAAACTACGATTGGACGACAGTAAGCGTAAGGGTTCGCTGGGTTCTCATGACGGCGGGTCACGATGACACAGCATGACACAGAGAGACATGTAGCGGTCAGATTGGGGATCCAGGGAGAATGTGAGAATGCAGCCTCGGTATGGCGCGGCGCAAGGTCACGGTAAGATAAAAATACTTAGTGACCTTTTATAGAGTAACGTGTATGATAGATATTAAGCTATAACGGTGATGACGTGGGTCCACAACTTCAAGTCTTCTATATGTTTTTCTCTTTCATCAGGATTACCAAGTATTTTCAAGGAGAATAAGGAATTATTATTGGAGAAACACAAACTTACTGTTCTAGAAACTTTAGTGTAGCTATAATTTCTCATTCATTCAATCAATGGACTGTTCAGTCTTATACAATCTACCACAGCTGGTGCAAATGAAATACAGTATCACTTTGGCAGTTTCAAGTGATGAATATAGCTGTTCTGTCACTGAATCACTTTCTGATGAAATGGGCTCAATCTATAAATCTCTTTAATACGGATAGGAAGTGCCGGACATAAATATTTTGTATCATACGGGAGAAGATTTTTATAAGTGGGGGTGGGTGAGCTGCTGAACTTACTCTGTTTTATAACGCCGATAAATATAAAAGGCCGTACAGTTTTTGGAGATGCTGACGCGTTTTGGACAACACTGCATGGCACTTAGCAACCCCCTCCCGTGACAAACGCCCCTTAACGTGTGCCGAATACCCAGCATGGCATGCATTCTACATCTAGGTCCTTACATCTCCTAAATAAGTCCTACAGTACCCCCCACTCGTCCGGACAGTTATAGGAATGGAACGGTGGGTGTGTCCAAATTATGTAACTATAGAAACAAACAAACCAAGCTTTTTATATAACTGTACAACCCCAATGGTTATTTACTTTATTTCTACGGTTTAAGAAGCTATTTGTGTTTCGCTCCTAGCAGGATAGGATTTCCTCTATGGCTAAAGTTGTCATCCAACCCAGGCAGCACTGTAGTTCATTCTGGACCATTAGATTGTTCCAGGGGTTAAATGCTAAGTAGAAAATGCAAGCAGTGACTGCCAAAAGAGTGGCGCTGAGTGTATGTGCCGCCTGTGGATGCTGCTAATAAGGGTCATTAGCCTAGGATTAGCCTAACATTAGCACTAGCCTAGCATTAGCCTAGTGTTAGCATTAGCCATAGCTGTTGAGTCACAGTACAGTAACAGTATATAACACATGGCATTGTGCTGAATGACTCATTAGCTTGACTGTACTGTATCCATGGCCTAGTTGTGTGAGATTTACCTTCCCTGTTCCCTTGGGGCCATGCTCTTAATGATGGCCTTGGGTAAACAGAGAAAGGTTGGGCAGGGGCCAGGGCATTCAGCTCCTGCTGCTGCCCAGTCTCACCTCACCATCCTGGGGACCGGCACACGATGACAGACCCTTAATGACCCATGATGGATGGAGAACAAAGCCGAAGTGTATTCTTAAATCCCCCTCTTCCCTCCCGAGAAGAAATTGGGAATTCCTACTGTCTAGGTCATGCTTGACTTTTGCAGCAGTTGTTCGTTCCACCAAAGTTAAGTCACATTGAGGTCCAGGCAGAAGCTTACATTACTCATGCTTTCCGGTAATGTATTTTTTCCCCATCTTCCACATTTTCCCATTACAACCATAGAGAGTTTAGGACTATAAGGTTCTATCTGCATTTTTGTCAAAATTGAGTTATTGACATAGAGAATATTGAACAAAACAAGGCTATCTACAGTACCAGTCGAAAGTTTGGACACACCTACTCATTCAAGAGTTTTTCTTTATTTGTACTTTTTTCTACATTGTAGAATAATATTGAAGACATCAAAACTATGAAATAACACATATGAAATCATGTAGTAACCAAAAATGTGTTAAACAAATCAAAATATATTTTATATTTGAGATTCTTCAAATAGTCACCCTTTGCCTTGATGACAGCTTTGCACACTCTTGGCATTCTCTCAACCAGCTTCACCTGGAATACTTTTCCAACAGTCTTGAAGGAGTTCCCACATATGCTGAGCACTTGTTGGCTGCTTTTCCTTCACTCTGCCGTCCGACTCATCCCAAACCATCTCAATTGGGTTGAGGTCAGGGGATTGTGGAGGCCAGGTCATCTGATGCAGCACTCCATCACTCTCCTTCTTGGTCAAATAGCCCTTACACAGCCTGGAGGTGTGTTGGGTCATTGTCCTGTTGAAAAACAAACGATAGTCCCACTAAGCTCAAACCAGATGGGATGGCGTATCGCTGCAGAATGCTGTGGTAGCCTTGCTGGTTAAGTATGCCTTGAATGCTAAATAAATCACAGACAGTGTCACCAGCAAAGCACCCCCACACCATAACACCTCCTCCTCCATGCTTTACGGTGGGAACTTCACATGCAGAGATAATCCGTTCACCCACACCGCGTCAGACAAAGACACGGCGGTTGGAACCAAAAATCTCCAGTTTGGACTCCAGATCAAAGGACACATTTCCACCTGTCTAATGTCCATTGCTCATGTTTCTTGGCCCAAGCAAGTCTCTTCTTCTTATTGGTGTCCTTTAGTAGTGGTTTCTTTGCAGCAATTCGACCATGAAGGCCTGATTCACAGTCCCCTCTGAACAGTTGATGTTGAGATGTGTCTGTGACTTGAACTCTGTGAAGCATTTATTTGGGCTGCAATCTCTGAGGCTGGTAACTGTAATGAACTTATCCTCTGCAGCAGAGGTAACTCTGGGTCTTCCATTCCTGTGGCGGTCCTCATGAGAGCCAGTTTCATCATAGCGCTTGATGGTTTTTGCGACTGCACTTGAAGAAACTTTAAAAGTTCTTGACATTTTCCGTATTGACTGACCTTCATGTCTTAAAGTAATGATGGACTGTTGTTTCTCTTTGCTTATTTGAGCTGTTCTTGCCATAATATGGACTTGGTCTTTTACCAAATGGGGCTACCTCATGAAGCTGGTTGAGAGAATGCCAAGAGTGTGCAAAGCTGTCATCAAGGAAAAGGGTGGCTATTTGATTACTACTTGATTCCATATGTGTTATTTCATAGTTTTGATGTCTTCACTATTATTCTACAGTGTAAAAAATAGCAAAAATAAAGAAAAACCCTTGAATGAGTAGGTGTCCAAACTTTTGACTGGTTGTGTATATAGTACTCTAAATACCCCAATTCATGTTGTTAACTTCCAAAGAATACAAGATAAAAATCACTGACACCATTCAAACCAATGAGGGTTCGGAACTTTAAAGCCAATTATCTCAGAATCATCTTTCTGCAGATAGAACCTTATAGTCCCAAGCTCTCACAATGTTTTATTTATCTTCCATGGATTTGATTTACAGAAGTCCCTAACAGATGATTAGTCATGCATATAAATTACATTGTCAAACATCTATCATGTACATTGAATATACCAAACATTAGGAACACCTTCCTAATATTGAGTTGGACTCCCCCTTTGGCCCTCATAACAGCCTCAATTCGTCGGGGCATGGACTCTACAAGGTGTCGAAAGCGTTCCACAGGGATGCTGGCCCATGTTGACTCCAAAGATTCCCACAGTTGGGACAAGTTGGCTGGATGTCTTTGGGTTGTGGACCATTCTTGATGCACATGGTATCTGTTGAGCGTGAAAAACACAGCAGCTTTGCAGTTCTTGACACAAAACGGTGCGCCTGGCACCTACTACCATACCCTGTTCAAAGGCACTTACGTTTTTTCTCTTCCCATTCACCCTCTGAATGGCACACACACAATCCATGTCTCAAGACTTAAAAATCATTCTTTAACCCGTCTCCTCCTCTTCATCTGGATTTAAAAAGTGACATCAATAAGGGATCATAGCTTTCACCTGGTCAGTCTATGTCATGGAAAGAGCAGGTGTTCTTAATGTTTTGTATACTCAGTGTATGAATACTCACCTGTGTGTCCAGGGCAGCAATTAACCACAAATCTGAATGACCCAAATATAGGACTTTCTCCACTTTATAATCAAATTAATGCATTAACAAAGTTATTATTAGGTAACATTTATGTTAAGAGTAACCTTGTAAAAAATATAAAGCAAAATCATTAAATTATGGCATCTACACTTAGAAAAAAAGGTGCTATCTGGAACCTAAAGGGTTCTCCGGCTGTCCCCATAGGAGAACCCTTTGAAGAACCCTTTTTGGTTACAGGTAGAACCCTTTTGGGTTCCATGTAGAACCCTTTCCACAGAGGGTTCTACATGGAACCCAAAAAGGTTCTACCTGGAACCAAAAAGGGTTATCCTACGGTTACAGCCAAAGAACCCTTTTGGAACCCTTTTTTCTAAGAGTGTAGACTACCATATAAAGACATTATTTTTTTACTTTAGCGTTATATATATGTCTGTAAATTCCTAACCATGTCCATGACACCACTTCCTGCTGCGTACTGCTGTGTACTGTAACACCTCGTTGTGTAGGTTGTCTGGTGATATCTGTCACACTGTGTTCACGCCGTGTTTAAAAACATTCTTGGCATTCTCAACAAGTCCGTAAAGTTTATCGCTCTTGAACATCTCCTAACCTCTACATCATGGTGTTGATGAATGGCTAGGTCCAGCTGCATGGGACAGTTGTGGACATGCATCCCTGTAGGCCAATGTCAGTAGTAAGGGGGAGTAACGTTAATGGTAGAGGACATACCGTTATCTTACTAGGCCCCTCAGTGTTCACCTATGCACCATCAAAGCTACCGTGCTAACAGACGACAAATTATAGTGTCAATACACTCTGGCTAGTCATGACTGGGCTGCATTTACACAGGCAGCCCAATTCTGATATTTTTTTCACTAATAGGATTTTGACCAATCAGATCAGCTCTGAAAAACATCTGATGTGAAAAGATCTGATGTGATTGGTCAAAAGAGCAATTAGTGGAAAATTATCCGAATTCGGCTGCCTGTGTAAACGCAGCCCTAATCACCCACAGTTTTGCGCTCAAGTGAGCAAGATTTGTCAGGACTGTTGATAAGTGTGAAGCAGAAGCTGAGGCGGAGGATCGGACAGTGAGGAGACAGACAGGATGTTCTGGTGCTCACCACTTTTATTTACAATATTAACAGGTGCATAACGAATTGGCCAATATACGTTGTACAGAAAATAACAAACAGGACGTTAACATAGAGACTTGAATAAATCCAAGATATTCTCAGTAAAAACTATTCAGGCAACAACTCTTTGCCGATAACATTTTACATTACATTTACATTTTAGTCATAGACTTACAGGAGCAATTAGGGTTAAGTGCCTTGCTCAAGGGCACATTAACGTCATTTAGCAGACGCTCTTAGCCAGAGCGACTCGCAAATTGGTGCGTTCACCCTATAGCCAGTGGGATAACCACTTTACAATTTGGGGGGGGGGGGGGTTAGAAGGAACACTTTATCCTATCCCAGGTATTCCTTAAAGAGGTGGGGTTTCAAATGTCTCCGGAAGGTGGTGAGTGACTCCGCTGTCCTGGCGTCGTGAGGGAGCTTGTTCCACCATTGGGGTGCCAGAGCAGCGAACAGTTTTGACTGGGCTGAGCGGGAGCTATGCTTCCGCAGAGGAAGGGGAGCCAGCAGGCCAGAGGTGGATGAACGTAATGCCCTCGTTTGGGTGTAGGGACTGATCAGAGCCTGAAGGTACAGAGGTGCCGTTCCCCTCACTGCTCCATAGGCAAGCACCATGGTCTTGTAGCGGATGCGAGCTTCAACTTCAGCTTCAACAAAACTCAGATATGGCTCTACTCTAGCCAGCCTGCTCTCTCCCAGGCAAAGGCCAACTGAACACCTAAGAACTCTTTCCCGGAACTCCTTTCTGCTAGGAATGTTCCAAAATGATATCCCATAATACATTTCTACCATAAATGCATAATTTCACATGTACATCCCAACACATCATAAACAACAGTTTTACATAATTTCACATGGACACATGAGGGGTGTTCTACTAAGCTAACATATGGAATTGTTTTAAGATGGTCATACCATGGATCATTTAGCTATTTGATTTGGAATTTTAGGTCCCTTGTAGCTATAAAAAACAACATTAAAACATGATTTGATAATAATACATTGCAGTGACACAATGAATAAAGAGTCTTTCTCAAACCAATAATTTGTTTCAGTGTCATTGTCTAGAAGTCACAGACATGTGCTCCGTGACAATAAGGCAATGGCAAATATTCAGCACCTGCCTATAAATTCAGTCACTTCATTCTTGGGTCTTGTCATAGAAAATCCTACTTCAGTGAACCTATGGGCCCTAGCACTTTTAGTGGAAAACCTGGAACTGTAGGCTACATGAGGGTAAAACCCTGCAATGTAAACACGCTCTAGGGATGAACAGACACTCCCGAACTGATGCCTGAGGTATCTTGGGGGAAGAGGGAAGGGGATAGTACAGTTGCAGTGGGGTGGAATGTTTTCTTAGTTGTGGATGGAGTGTCCTACATAGCAGAGCTGGGTCTGCAGCTGCTGACCAGGCAAAAGCCCTGCACCCTGCCGGGACGCTGTCTGCCACAGTTACAGTATATTACATAGGAATGTTACATTGCACTGTACTGTATCATTGAATGACCAGACTAGCCCACTTGTCCATGCTGTCCCCATTCTGTCAGGTATAACGTTACTTTAACCACTTACACTCGTGGAAATTGTTATATGGACAGGGCTAAATTGTACTGTTTCTTACAGAAGAAATATGGAAAGCGTATGCATAACCATGGTAGCAATCAAAAGGGAACAGTTTGGAGATTATGGGGAAATGATTAGACTAAAGGTGAGGACAAAACAGTCAATCTGACACAAGACTGAATCCAAACATGACATTGTTGATTTTATGTGTATATTACATTTACTGTACTTTTCGCCAGATTTGTTGATAACAACATCTGAAAATACTCTGGATACATTCAGTAACATGATAAGAATATTCATGGTAAATTTCGGGTAGGTACAACATAAGACAAAAAAATGACAAGGGTTTGAGTGAGAGGACTAATTGGTTTCTCCAAGTGGCCACACACCTCTCCAAAGTGTGCACAGTTCCTAAGTAATTTCAATGCACTTTTATGACTCAAAGAAGAGTCTTCAACTATAAAGGTACTTTTTGAGCTCTCCTAGCTGTGCTGTTGAGGAACTAGAGCAAGCAGACTTGTAGTTGTTTTGAACACAGCCCTGTATCCCCGGCATCACACACTTACTGTTGTTTACCCATTCCAAAAAGGTTCATTATCAATCGCAATCTGGTGGGCATCATTTGAAAGCCTGTTATATTGCCAACAGGGCTAGCTAAGTTACAAAATACGATCTTAGTCATACTTTTTTTTTGTAGTGCTCCAACTCCTTTTTTATCTGGAATTAGTCCTTTTGGAAGTGTTTCTTGGTAAGCCATTCTTACGATCTTACAGTGTTAGGCTTTCACAAGGCAATTCAGAGAAGCAGATCGTAATTTTGGTGTGCATAGAATAGTCACGAGTGCATGCTTGTTCCACGCCGAATTTCTTCACAATATGACAAACAGGCACATTCTGTTCAGAACAACCCAGGGTATGACGCCATGTCATCTTCTAACTGTACATCAAGCATAGTGATCATAAACATTGACATGACATTTTATGATGGAAATGTGAAGTGTACATTTGGACTAACGGGTGTTTGGCTTGTATGACATCATCGCGGTATATTTATTATAATCCTAATCATCTTGTCTTTCAAAATACATCTAGTCCTCTTTCTTTACAGCATTTCCCTCACTCAGACAACAAAAGATGTTGCACAACAATTTTTTGTTGCGTGCGGTGTTCAAGTTCAGAACCGCTGTCAGTCAAAACCAATACTGCACTGTGAAGTGGAGACCTTGAGCTCTGACGTCATGTATTCCATGTTACTGTACAGCCGCTGCGTTACAATTTAGGTGCTTATCAATGTCCAAATCTGCTATTTTGTACCCGTAACTGGTATGAGCGTAAAGAGCTACCTTTGGAGAAATGTTGCATAATTTGTCGCTGGGTGACACTCCTTCAAATTAGTGGATTCAGCTATTTCAGCCACAACCGTTGCTGACAGGTGTATAAAATCGAGCACACAGCCATGCAATCTCCATAGACAAACATTGGCAGTAGAATGACCTTAATGAAGAGATCAGTGACTTTCAACGTGGCACCATCATAGGATGCCACCTTTCCAACAAGTCAGTTTGTGACATTTCTACCCTGCTAAAGCTGTCCCAGTCAACTGTAAGTGTTGTTATTGTGAAGTGGAAACGTCTAGGAACAACAGCGGTTCAGCCGCGAATGGTAGGCTACACAAGCTCACAGAATGGGACCGCCGAGTGCTGAAGCGTGTAGCGCGTAAAAATCGTCTGTCCTCGGTTGCAACACTCACTACCGAGTTCCAAACTGGCTCTGGATGCAACATCAGCACAAGAACTGTTCATCGGGAGCTTCATGAAAATGGGTTTCCATGGCCGAGCAGCCACACACAAGCCTAAGATCACCATGCGCAATGCCAAGCGTCAGCTGGAGTGGTGTAAAGCTCACCGCCATTGGACACTGGAGCAGTGGAAACGCATTCTCTGGAGTGATGAATCACGCGTCACCATCAGGCAGTCCAACGGACAAATCTGGGCTTGGCGGATGCCAGGAGAACGGTACCTGCCTGAATGTATAGTGCCAACTGTAATGTTTGGTGGAGGCGGAATAATGGTCTGGGGCTGTTTTTCATGGTTCGGCCTAGGCCCCTTAGTTCCAGAGAAGGGACATTTTAATGCTACAGCATACAATGACATTCTAGACGATTCTGTGCTTCCAACTTTGTGGCAACAGTTTGGGGAAGGCCCTTTCCTGTTTCAGCATGACAATGCCCCATGCACAAAGCAAGGTCCATACTGAAATATGTCGAGATTGGTGTGGAAGAACTTGACTGGCCTGCACAGAGCCCTGACATCAACCCCATCGAACACCTTTGGGATGAATTGGAATGCCGACTGCGAGCAAGGCCTAATCGCCCAACATCAGTGCCCGACCTCACTAATGCTCTTGTGGCTGAATGGAAGCAAGTCCCCGCAGCAATGTTCCAACATCTAGGGGAAAGCCTTCCCAGAAGAGTGGAGGCTGTTATAGCAGCAAAGGGGGGACCAACTCAATATTAATGCCCATGATTTTGGAATGAGATATTCGACGAGCAGGTGTCCACATACTGTTGGTCATGTAGTGTATGTTAAGAAGGTCCAATTTACCAGGTTCTGAACATGCAGAAGTTCTAGAGGCCACACTCTTGCCTTGATCACCTCTGATAACCCCCCTCCACATCCTCAGAATAGCACCCAGAAAAAGGGTTCACCATAACCACTTTCCCTTTGCTTTCACACTTTGACGCTAGCATCCTAATCATCCGGCCCGCCTGTAAAAATACACAGCGTATAAATAGGGGATACCAAGAAGGATCCTAATACATTTGGATCCGGTTCAGTTCAGGGAGAGGATGGGAGGAGGAGGGTAGTATTCTGCCTCCTTTAGCTGGTTGGCGCGAGGCCCCCATGACTGTGGTCAGGTTTGAAGGGTATGAGCCTCCATTCCAGTGCCTCTCCTGCCGTCACTACCTCACCACAAGGCCCAACGCAGCATTTCAGCTCTTAATGGTGGATTAAGATGTAAAAACCACCCGATTGGTCCGCTGGTGTTATCACCTGGCGTTATCACTAGGCAGAACAGGACAGAAGCCCTGGAGACAAGCTTCATATAGCACCTGGAACAGGCCCAAAAACTAGGTACTAGATGGGTGGTACTATAACTACATTATATAAGATTTAAAAAAGTATTTATGATCACGATACAGTCATTTATGGTCATAAGGTAAGCATTAATGCACAACAGACGGCATTGTCAGGGAATAACCGTACACCTCCAGCGGTGTGAGAAGGCACGCGGCCGAAGGAGTTCACACTGAAGGAGTTTAGATGGAGTGCTAGATAGTCTACAAACACAATGTCATCGTCAATCCATGTTCCAAGGCTATATTCAAGGTCTAATTAGCGGTGATAATGAGCTAGCTATTGAACGCCAGACCAGCTAAAAGAGCCCTGCTAGAGACTTGAAGGAGTGCTGCACTGCAGTCCCAGGAATGTGTGTGGCACAGTGTCAGGGAATTCCTGTCTTTTAACGCTGTCATTTTGAAGTGAATGCATTTTCACCTGTAGCCCGTGTTTACACTTACCATAATATGACCGGCGGGACTGGAGGCGGGCAGCTGGACAGTTGGCCAGTCAGCAAGAAGAAATTACATGTTTGAGACTAGGGGCACTTCGTTACAATGACGGCTATTTTGAAAGGTTTGCTGAGAAAAAAATTATCCTCCTGAAAAATCTGTGAGAAGGAAGTGCTGTCTCCACCTTTTAGAAATACAACAACTAAATGCTGCCAATGTTTTTGATAGATTTATTAAAATGTACAAACATGAGAAACAGGTATTTTACACAGAGCATTAAATGAATTATTTATGGAAACATCTCTGTAGCTCAGCTGGTAGAGCACGGCGCTTGTAACGCCAAGGTAGTGGGTTCGATCCCCGGGACCACCCATACACAAAAAAAAATGTATGCACGCATGACTGTAAGTCGCTTTGGATAAAAGCGTCTGCTAAATGGCATATTATATTATATTATACTACTTTGCTTTTTACATGTTTTCTTTGGGTCAAGATTTGAGACTTGATGCATGAAAAAAAGGAGGTATAATATGAAACACTACATTGGGATGTTTGTGAATGAGTGTGTAGAAAGAGGATCAACTATCCTGTAAAGGAAACAGTTTGTATCCCACCTCTCCCAGCTGTTATCACGGTATCTAGCCCTGGCGGACCTTTCCTTTTATTTGTCCTGTTTTACTGGATGTAAATTATAGCATATCTGCTATTATTAGCATTAGCATTATCCACACCAATCCACCCATAAGCCTTTTAGGATTTCTTCTTGGATGGAGATGAAGTGGATTGGCTCGATAGCCTCGTTTCTAATTCATGAGGGTAATAACAGGTGGCCTCGCAGGGTCCAGTTTACTGGAGGTGGGGACCAGCGCTGCTTTCAGCAGGGCACAACATTCAGATAGAAGTATATTGTGCAGAACAAGCATGCCTCTCTGACATGCGGAATCAGGAATAACGTCAGCTCTCATCATGACATTTCTATCTGCAACGTTGGCCCAGCTCACATGAGGGGAAGAATATGAATAAAACACTTGCTTCAAGCTGAGTAGGACTTTGATGGCCCAATAACAGAAATATTGTGACACATTCACTACATTTATCTAGCGACTGACATCAAAAGAGCCAAAAAGGATGTAATCAAAATGTACAGAACATGACGATGGAAGTATTGCTGGTTTTTCAAAATGACAATTGAATTGACAATATAGATTGAGGGTGAGGGGGAATGTGAAGAATCTGCATAAAGATTTGAAACTGATCTCCCAAAACAATTATCTTGGAAACAGAGATATTAACAATTGAAAGTTCATACATGACCTCATATCTCGTATGACTTCATATAAATATATAATGCACGCTCTAGAATGCCCTTCAAGCCAATCAGAAATGAGTATTCAACAATGCCATGGAATAAATCCTAAGTAAATCAGAATAACAACATGAATACATCCTGACAGCTACTCTTCCTTAAAGACATAATACCTATCTAAACTATATACACACAAGATGAATTAATCAAAATTAGGCCTATTCACTCCTAAGGCTATGATGACAAAAATACAGTATAATAAAATGTAAGTACCAGAATATAAAGATAGCATTTGTGAAAGTTAACTTAGCATATCCATAGGTTATCCTGAGATTTAAAAGACAACGATAGTTAACAAATGGTTTATAGACAGAGAAAACATCAACTTAATCAGCTAGCCTATATAATATGAATTGAATGAAATACTTTGTTTTCAGGCGTTTCCGATGATTTTACCTTTTACTTCACGTTTTTTCTTCAGTCTAAAAAACACAAAGAAAACAACGTGGAAGTCAGCAACAGAAGTCAGTGAGACAAATGATTCATTTTGTTGTGCAGAACAGTTACTCATCTGAAACGCACTTAGCTTCAACCTTTGCTAATCTTGCTTTGTAATCGATGGGGCGTCACGATGGGGAGATCTAACTCCCTCTTTATCACTGGGCTACCTTTCTCCATCTATATTTCTACCTGGCTGGATTTTCCTGGAAAGGTGTCCTTAGTCATCCTGTGACACCATTATCCTGGCTCTCCTCACCTGTAACCCCCTGCCGTACCTTCTGCTTTGACCATGTTTATGTGGCCTCTGACATGACCCTTGACCCCTGTGCTGAAACATCTGTTTGAGGGACAGGATACCTGACATGCCCCCCCCCCCCCCCTCCCTCCCTCCCCCTCATCAAAAAACTATATTGAAGTGATTTATGATAACCCTTTTATGGATTCTCCGAACTGGTGTATGCCCCCTAGGTGTGAAGACTGTGGAGTTGAGGTGGTTCAACCCCTTAAAAATTCATAGATGACTTAGCCTAGATTAACTTTTAGATTGACAAAAAGCTGCGGTACGGATTTCATACATAAAACACCTACATACCCAAATAAGAATTGAAGTAAGCTAACAGGTGTTTATTGGGTATGGATGGAGTGCACTCTATAGTAAATGCACAAATAAATTAAACCGACCATGCTGTATGAGTATCTCATCCTTACAGTTCTTATATCCTGCCGTTGCACTTTCAAACGTGACCCCCGTTAATCTCAAATGCATGCAATAAAAAGGAGACCAGGTAACAGAGAACAGCTTATGTGATTACTAAGGGTCTGTTTGCATATTGCAGAGCTTATGTGATTACTAAGGGTCTGATTGCATATTGCAGGACAGGTGAGCTCTGTAAAGTGGCTGGGCTAAACTGAGCTAAAGTTGAGCCATATAGGAACAGATAGGGATCTGTGTGGAGAGGACCCCAGTTAGGCAGTTACTATAGTGAAGGAGAAACCTAGTCACTGAAAGACTTGACATTCCACTGGGGATTTAGTGACTCTGGGGAAAATGCTACTAAGGCTAACTTGAATCCAGCTAGAGACTACCACCTCCTCAATCTGGTCTCTGAACAAAAGAGCTCAAATGCTGGGTCACAAAAGTAGTGATTCCAATTGATTAGATTGCTCATATTGTAGTAAGGCCTATGGGTCAAGTGTTTGCACTGTAGTGGAGGAAGGTTTTCACCAATGATTTTGGAGATGGAAAGTAATACAGCAAAACCTCAACCGGTTTTCAGTCTCATTACCTACAACCTGCATAGACCTGTTTACTGCCTTCACCCCCTCTAAGAATGACAGGTGGAAACTAAGTGAAATCAGAAATACTTTCTGTCCTAAACTGACTATATACCTGTTTTATCATTGCTTTATGACATCACAGAGGGAAAGTTTCAGACGTTACAATTTATCATCGCTCTTTCCCTCTCCTCTGGGCTTTTACAGCGTGCAGTAAAGCAGATCTGGCCTTCTGGAAACGACCACTCGTCATCACAACGGTCTCCTCTAACCTTCACACCTGTTCCATGCAGTCAATATTCCTACACTGCATGGTAGAATACAATAGAATAGAAATGTAATTGTCCACTTTGTAAAGAGCGATGCGTGTGTCTAGGCCAATTACCTACAGTGAGGGAAAAAAGTATTTGATCCCCTGCTGATTTTGTACGTTTGCCCACTGACAAAGAAATGATCAGTCTATAATTTTAATGGTAGGTTTATTTGAACAGTGAGAGACAGAATAACAACAAAAAAATCCAAAATTTGTATTAATTGATTTGCATTTTAATGAGGGAAATAAGTATTTGACCCCTCTGCAAAACATGACTTAGTACTTGGTGGCAAAACCCTTGTTGGCAATCACAGAGGTCAGACGTTTCTTGTAGTTGGCCACCAGGTTTGCACACATCTCAGGAGGGATTTTGTCCCACTCCTCTTTGCAGATCTTCTCCAAGTCATTAAGGTTTCGAGGCTGATGTTTGGCAACTCGAACCTTCAGCTCCCTCCACAGATTTTCTATGGGATTAAGGTCTGGAGACTGGCTAGGCCACTCCAGGACCTTAATGTGCTTCTTCTTGAGCCACTCCTTTGTTGCCTTGGCCGTGTGTTTTGGGTCTTTGTCATGCTGGAATACCCATCCACGACCCATTTTCAATGCCCTGGCTGAGGGAAGGAGGTTCTCACCCAAGATTTGACGGTACAGGCCCCGTCCATCGTCCCTTTGATGCAGTGATGTTGTCCTGTCCCCTTAGCAGAAAAACACTCCCAAAGCATTATGTTTCCACCTCCATGTTTGACAGTGGGGATGGTGTTCTTGGGGTCATAGGCAGCATTCCTCCTCCTCCAAACACGGCGAGTTGAGTTGATGCCAAAGAGCTCCATTTTGGTCTCATCTGACCACAACACTTTCACCCAGTTCTCCTCTGAATTATTCAGATGTTCATTGGCAAACTACAGACGGGCCTGTATATGTGCTTTCTTGAGCAGGGGGACCTTGCGGGCGCTGCAGGATTTCAGTCCTTCACGGCGTAGTGTGTTACTAATTGTTTTCTTGGTGACTATGGTCCCAGCTGCCTTGAGATCATTGACAAGATCCTCCCGTGTAGTTCTGGGCTGATTCCTCACCGTTCTCATGATCATTGCAACTCCACGAGGTGAGATCTTGCATGCAGCCCCAGGCCAAGGGAGATTGACAGTTATTTTGTGTTTCTTCCATTTGCGAATAATCGCACCAACTGTTGTCACCTTCTCACCAAGCTGCTTGGCGATGGTCTTGTAGCCCATTCCAGCCTTGTGTAGATCTACAATCTTGTCCCTGACATCCTTGAAGAGCTCTTTGGTCTTGGCCATGGTGGAGAGTTTGGAATCTGATAGATTGATTGCTTCTGTGGACGGGTGTCTTTTATACAGGTAACAAGCTGAGATTAGGAGCACTCCCTTTAAGAGTGTGCTCCTAATCTCAGCTTGTTACCTGTATAAAAGACACCTGGGAGCCAGAAATCTTTCTGATTGAGAGGGGGTCAAATACTTATTTCCCTCATTAAAATGCAAATCAATTTATAACATTTTTGACATGCGTTTTTCTGGATTTTGTTTTTGTTATTCTGTCTCTCACTGTTCAAATAAACCTACCATTAAAATTATAGACTGATCGTTTCTTTGTCAGTGGGCAAACGTACAAAATCAGTAGGGGATCAAATACTTTTTTTCCCTCACTGTACCTATTAGTATGGGCATGTAAAAACAGCAAAATAACCCATAGGAGAAAATAACTGGGGAAGCAAAAACCTGTTTGATCTGATGGATTAACAACTGAAAGGTTAAGTGCTAAAAAGTTTAATAGCTATTAGGTCAAAGCAACACAGCGATTTACTATAGATTTAGTATGCGGTTGTAAATATCAATGTGAAAGCTCACTGAGGACAAACACAACCACAAGTTCATTTTAAGGTAAGGTGTTTCTTCTAATGGGTTTATGTGCAATATAACCATAATACATTACATTCACAACAACAAAAGCCAAATTCATCATAGTCATGAATATGCACAGCCCTTCATCAACTTGTATTACTATTTCTCAACTAGTAATATTTCACTATCGAACATCTGGTAAAACATCTCAATTTTAAAATCACCATACACACACTTCAAAGTGTATCAATAGTGGCCGCAGTGTAACATTCTTAAAGCTTTAATTTAAAGTAAACTATTCTTACACCTGGAGAGTGGGGAGAAAAGTTCCCCAACTGTGATGACTAACACACTGAAAGACACAGGCATATTAAACAGTGGTGTGACTCGTCAGTTTGGGCCTGAGGAAGGAATGTTGGAGGTTGGAGCTGATGCCTGAGGCAATACCAGCAGGTGAATGTCCATCTTTCACCAAGTCTCTGATCACAGTAGCCCCGCCAGGCCCGGAGAGCAGGTCAGACCCAGGAGGAGTGGACAGGAATGCTAAAACAACCAAACATGTTGGATGGGGACACCAGCCGAAAATACACCAAGCAGAGGATGGTGACAGGTCTATCCCTTACATGCTACTGAAGTCACAGACTGTAACACATTGTGGGGTTGGACATAAAGCTGATATGGCTGCTGCTCCTCCCAAACAGTGAGCCACCAGCACAGAATCTGATCACATGGGGACTGTCAATGAGATCAGAATGACGACTGGTTTGGTACTATGACGTCAGTCCATCCAGAGATAGTAAGATAGTTGGAAATACCATGCTCTCTCTTGACTGACGTAGAGATTTGGTTATGGCTCATGAGAATAGAAATACCTTGTCAGGAACTAAGACTAAATCCATCCACAGTACCTATTGCTTTGTACATAGAAAGGTGACAGTATTTGTGAATGGGTGACATTCCTGACAGCTCACACACACGATGTGGAGAAGGCATCACCAGGGCCCAGTTTTTCAAAAGTTGTCTGAATTTCGCCTATCTGTTAGGATTAAATGCATAGAAATAGAATGAATAAAACGGATGAATGATTGAGTTGAATGGGGACTCACATTCTATTCATTATATTTCTATGCATTTAATCGTATCCGATTGCCAAAATCCGGATAGATAACTTTTGAAAAACTGAGCTCAGGGGCTCTAGAGGAGCTGAAAGGATCGGCCACTTCCCTAATCCTGCGTTTGGCGGGCGGACTCCATTCCTCTGAGTTTATCTGGATAATCCTGCCCCAGGGGAATTCTGTTCCGTAAACAAAGCCTGACATTAGTTCTGCCGACTGCTAGAGACGTTCGACTAACTGCACCTCCCAACTCCCCACAAATGATTTTCTGAACTCTTAGTAGGTTCTCAAAGCACTGACTGTTTGCAAGACAACTGGAAGTGACAGAGGGTGTTTATCAGAGAAACTGTAAGGGTTTTGTTCAATGACTGGATCATTGTCCTTCATTGTTAGTCTAGGAGACTTGATTTAAACTTCAGAGTTTAGGTACAGATGTAGGATCTTAATTTGATCGCCCTGTTGCAGGAGGACATTTAAAACTCGTGGTCTATTTGAGGTTCAAAATGGCTTCTGAAGTTAGTCATTTTCCACGTTGAAATTTCAGACTTGATTTTCCCTTACGAAAAATGTATCTACCCCTACAAAAACGTTGATGAATTATAATCCACATAATAATTCACATTTCCTGTTGCAAACTGGCTCAAATTAAGATCTGCAATAGACTGCCTTTAGGCCTGGTCTCCTTTGTAAAGCTCAATGGAACATCCAGATGCAGTAATATAATAGAGTAGTAGCCTCTATCCCTAGGAATAGTGTCTGGGCAAAGTGGGCATCACATCATAGCACGCTACCAGATCACACACACAATGTCCAGGGCTGCTGCTACCCGCAACGAAGATAGATGCTATCTGGAAAGCCCGTGTTGAACAACGGACCCCTATTTAGACAAGCTAAGCTACCAAGGTGTAAATACCATTTCCGTATAGCATATCAAACCTATAGCCATATTATTTGATTGCCATTGCCTTTCTATCATCTGCTTCCTTTGTTGACAGACAGGTATTATTATTATTATTATTCCATAGCGTGTAGCGGCTAAAGCGAAGTCGATAACGGTGTGTGTCACAGCACTTGGCAACCAGCTGTCTGCTGGCATAGCATGGCGGGAATACTAGAGAGAGAAGAAGGGCAAATGTGACCGCTACGGTGGAACTCTTGTGAAGAGTCTAAAACATAAACACTCAAAAGGTCAGAGGTCACCGTCCTCTGACGTCCATCAAAGATGGGCTAGGTAGAGGGTATGGTGAACAGTGAAATTGTAAAAGGAAGCTCTTAAGAATTCTCTTCCTTTACCTGGTGTGTGTGTGTGTGTGGCATCTGTATGTTTATAGGTGCAGTATGCAGAAATCGCTCCGCCATTTCCTTGTTGCTAAAATTCTAATAGTTTGCCTAATTTCAGTTTATCTGACCAATCAAGCAAGAGAATCATTGTACCATTTAAACCGCTGTGAAATATCTTATAATTAACCAAAAATATGTTGCTGTTTGAAGCTGGTGTAATAAACTGAAACGTAAGAACGGGAAGCATAGAAATAACGCACCTAGAACAGATCTACCGCTTCTTAGACTTGAGAATGACACATTTCTATGTGAATTTGGTCGGGTCGCCCAAAAAGTTACATATTGCAGCTTTAAGTGTGTGCAGGTCTAGATGTTCCTTGAGGACAATTCCCTCTACCTCAACCTCTGCATGGACCCGTCTCAGTGACCACTAAAGAATGTGGGTGTGTCTCCTAGGACACAGGGAGTACAGCACTCTCCTCCTTGTGGTCAGTGTATACCCTTTAATTAGGTTCCGCTGACCTCTGACCTTTTCACTTAGCTCCCACCGCGAAGGGTCACTGAAGGTCAAGGAACCCAAGCAGGAAGTTAGACCGACCCCACCTAGCGGTTTTGTGATGTGGAGACAAGTTCAGGAAGTGAACACGTGAGATGTGTGTGTGGTATTACACAAACGAGATCTGATCTCTGGACCAGATAGCAGTGGTAAACGCACTGCCGATATGACTAATGGGTTGTCGCATGGTTTCAGGTCACATAAAGGAGAGATACTTCCTTTCATAAAGAGGCACGGTATAGTGTGTAAAAATAACAGGGATCAGGGCTAGCAATACATACACAAATCAATGTCTCAATTATACTCCCTTGTATCCTACAGAAAGCTAATGAACAAGGCTAATCAGCTTACTACGCAACAAGAGTTTGATAGCAACAAGAGGCTATATTTTAGGCGACTATATGACTATGGGAGAGAGAGAGAGAGAGGTTGGAGTTCCTTATTGGTTATAGATAGCTCTCAAGCATCTGTTGCCTTGACCCCATTTGTCAAGGTTTCGGCGTCTTCTATAAAGGCAAGCCATGACCGCATAATGGGGCTTGCTTTCAAAACAAGCTGCCTCTAAATTGTTTGGAAAGCAATCTAGGTTTCAACTAGCCTTGTCCTCTAGCACAGGCTACAAATGAAGGTTGTCGTGGGGTGAACAATGGTGGAGATCCAGAATAGTCAACGAGCCAAATGGTATCTAAACTAGCTAAGGGTTATCTCAATTTTGTCATTGATTAACTTGTATACTTAAGGTCGTTATAGCAAACAACTGCCACTAAATCAACTGGTTGAACTAGTAAATGTATTTCTCACTCAGTTATTGGATTTTTCACGAGTTGAATTTGACACCCAGGTTGCTCTGACCTCTGCCACAGGAAGTGATAAAGTTTTTCCATAGCGAGCAGCTAGCCAGCTACATTAGCTACATTCCACCCACACCAGTAGCTGTGTACTGTACTGTGAGATAGGGCTGCATACTAACGTTTAAATATAGTCATGGCTAAATATACTAATGTTTTAACTGAGTGTTTGTAAAAATAAAAGAATAAAAGAAACAGGAAAAGGGAAAAAGGCTACGACAAGGTCACGACAGATGCAAAGCTAACAGGAAGCCTCGGGTGAATGTTTATAATGGATTAATTAACACATGTAAGTGACCCTCTTGTAAATTCACCTCTTGCGTTCTAAACACATTTAGATTGTCCGAAGTACACGACCTCGTCGCTTTATAAAAAGCCAAAAGGAAAAGACAGCTGGGTTGCGGTTGTAGGAAGTGCTTCTGTTTCTGCCTACCAACCAGAAGTGAATATACTCCCACGTGGAATATACATGTATATGTCAATAGCTCCACTGCTAGACCTATCCCGTTACAATCCAGCCTGGGTTAGCAGTACAAATAGAGGTAAACAAAGAAGGCGTGAGGATTTACAGAGAAATCCACCATCTGTGATGGATGTAGCACAGCAAATTCAACCAGTGGAGGCTGCTGAGGGGAGGACGGCTCAAAATAATGTCTGGAATGGAGTCAAAGGAATGGTATCAAACATGTGGTTTCCATGTGGTTTATAACATTCCAATGACTCAATTCCAGCCATATTATGAGCCGTCCTCCCCTCAGCAGCCTCCACTGACTTCAATGTAGGAGGGGACCCAGGCCAGTGTGTGTGCGCGCGTGCGTGCTGAGCCCAGCCAGCATAGGGCGTCTGAAGACCTTCTAACTCTTTATCTGAGCATCAAAGGGAACCTTTACTCTGCATCTCTCAACACACTGGCTGGGTAGAAACAAGGAGACAGGGAGGAAATTCAAGACCTTCTGTGTGGGGCTGCTTTAAAGAAGTAGGGCACAAGGGATTAAAGAAGGGGTGTATGCAATGTTTAGGGTAATGTGTTTACAAAATTAGATGTGGGGTGTCGTTTGACAATGTTGTGTGATAAACAATGACTATCAACATTATCATTATGTGGTCTTTCAGTCAGTAATGGAATTTAGGGATTAAAAGTTGACATCATGTCAAACAAGATGCATACATTTCATTATCAAAGAAATGTATTTTGACAGAACAACAGTGGCTAACAGTAACATCCAGAGCCTGTATATAACAGTATCACATTAAAAAGCTAGACGCCAGAGACGCCATTTTGTCATAGGGCATTTGGGACCCTCAGACAGTTAGTACTATCAACACTGAAACCTGACTCCACCTTCAAACTTCGGTCACAGACAGCAGTCAGCCACCAACACAAACGTGTGTGTTTTAATCTAATTTAAAACACTGTAATAACTAATAATTGTCAGGGTAGAGGACTACTCATGCTATGTGAGCCACATAATACTAATCTAACATTATAAATATCAGTCTGTAGATAAATGCAGCTGTTGTCATATTACACGACCTGAGCTGAAAATAGATTATTGGTCTATTGTTTAATGATTCTCAGTGTGGAGCCCTGCACAATGTCTAACTCAGTTGGTGAGCCAGGGCGGAGGGTACACTGCTTATGTAATGGAGATGGTTTGGGGAATCAAACTTGTCTAATGAGTAACTTCCTGAGTCCTGAAGACTTATGTTAGCTCCCCAAGCGAATGCTTAGGCTTTTAGCTCAGTGGGCTAACATTGTTGTGTTGCGCAGGACACAAGAGGCAGATTTTAGATCTGCTGACACCAGCTGTTTCTGTCCTGGTTGTGTGTGTGTGTGTGTGTGTGTGTGTGTGTGTGTGTGTGTGTGTGTGTGTGTGTGTGTGTGTGTGTGTGTGTGTGTGTGTGTGTGTGTGTATATACCTTTCCACCAATCCCTCCCTGTGATAAACCATAAACCCAGACAGGTGACATGACAGAGCCCTGTCATCCCAATCACTACATCAAAACCCATACATGCAGGAAACACCACCCAGCAGCACCCAGCCACTGTTATTACTGAGCCCAGGCCCCCTCTCACACCCAGCCACTGTTATTACTGAACCCAGGCCCCCTCTCACACCCAGCCACTGTTATTACTGAGCCCAGGCCCCCTCTCACACCCAGCCACTGTTATTACTGAGCCCCCCTCTCACACCTACGCCACTGTTATTACTGAGCACAGCACCCCTCTCACACCCAGCCACTGTTATTACTGAGCCCAGCCCCCCTCTCACACCCAGCCACTGTTATTACTGAGCCCAGGCCCCCTCTCACACCCAGCCACTGTTATTACTGAGCCCAGGCCCCCTCTCACACCCAGCCACTGTTATTACTGAGCCCAGGCCCCCTCTCACACCCAGCCACTGTTATTACTGAGCCCAGGCCCGCTCTCACACCTACGCCACTGTTATTACTGAGCCCAGGCCCGCTCTCACACCTACGCCACTGTTATTACTGAGCCCAGGCCCCCTCTCACACCCAGCCACTGTTATTACTGAGCCCAGGCCCGCTCTCACACCTACGCCACTGTTATTACTGAGCCCAGGCCCCCTCTCACACCTTCGCCACTGTTATTACTGAGCCCAGGCCCCCTCTCACACCCAGCCACTGTTATTACTGAGCCCAGGCCCCCTCTCACACCCAGCCACTGTTATTACTGAGCCCAGGCCCCCTCTCACACCCAGCCACTGTTATTACTGAGCCCAGGCCCCCTCTCACACCCAGCCACTGTTATCCTGCCATAGATCCATTGGGACGTCCAAAATGGTAGTCTCAAACCCCAAAATGGAGATCTGGTTTCTTTTTTATTACTGGGGACAGCAATGCCACTACATAAACAAGAAAATGATTTATTTTGGGGTAGATGAATGACAAATATATCTAAGCACAATGAGATAACATAATCTGACCCTTGACCTCTGAGTCTCTACACAGCCTTGCCCTGTCTTTGAACCTGTGTGTCCAATCACATCGAACGAAAGCCCCTATCGGCCAATAAAATAGCCCACACTAATTACTAGCTAGGCTTGTCCACATTCTCTCCCCTCTCTTTGGACCGGCGGGCTATTCCAGAGTCAAATTTATGATAACCCCCGTTCCCCCCGACAGCAGTGGAAATGTTTTCCTCCAACGTGGGCTGACGGACATGAAAGAAAACCCCTGATTGGAAAATAACACAGCCGGCCTAACCAGCTAATTATGCTGTTTTATGAGCTGTCAGGTCATATCCATTATCTCCCCTGGATGGGGGAGGCAAGAGGCCTTTCAACTTCAGCTTGCTCATCACTACCTAAACCAGGTGGAAGGAAGAAAGGAGTGGTTGTTTCTAGCTTTTCTCTTTCTTTCTTGGCTCCTTTTTTACAAGGTCGATTCAGTCTGTTTTCTCTGTATGTAAAGCACAGAATAGACAGCTTTTCTTATTGTGTATGAGCAAGGCCGACCTTGCCTTCCAAGAAGGGCCTTTTTTCCTCATGCTGAATGTGAAATCCACAGCTGAATCTACTTTATTATCGATCCTCTTTTCCACTGTATTTAGAATAAAGAGTTAATAACTACAATTCAACAGTGAGAATAATAGGCTATCGTCTTAGAAAACAAGGTGCTATCTAGAACCTAAAAGGGTTCTTTGGCTGTCCCCATAGGACAGGGGTGTCAAACTCATTCCACAGAGGGCCTAGTGTCTGCTGGTTTTTGGTTTTTCCTTTCAGTTAAGACCTAGACAACCAGGTGAGGGGAGTTACTTACTAATCAGTTACCTTAATTCATCAATCAAGGACAAGGGAGAAGTGAAAACCCGCAGACACTCGGCCCTCCGTGGAATGAGTTTGACACGTGCCATAGGAGAACCCTTTGAAGAACCCTTTTTGGTTCCAGGTATAATCCTTTTGTGTTCCATGTAAAACCTTACATGGAACCCAAAAGGGTTCTACCTAAAACCAAATAGGGTGCTCCTATGGGGACAGCCGAAGAACCCTTTTGGAACCCTTTTTTCTAAGAGTGTACCTACCAAGCCTATCAATGGGAATACTTGCTTTCCTATGCTGAAATATAAATAATGTTGCTGTAGTTACCGTGATCAAATATCACTCCCCCAGTGTGAAACTCTACACCATATCAATAACCTGCAGCTAGAAGGTAGCCCTGGTAGACTCAGCTCTCACTGTTTGTGTAAGTCATACAAAAGTTCTGGAAGGCAATGGTATAGGAGCAATTACGTAGCACAATCTCCAGGAACTATAATGTTACACGGTGTGTATATGTGATTATAAATGATTGTGACATAGGTAAATAGAAACTAGCATAAAACATGTCATTTTAACACTTGTATTTTGCTACATTACACATGTAGGATTATTAACGTCATCATATATTATCTATGGTTAGTTATTCTCCATCTACATGGTCTACTCTGTCTCCAACGATCCTGTTAAATACATCTGTAAATAAATCACGTGTCAAATGGATCCAACCTCCCGAGTGGCGCAGTGGTCTAAGGCACTGCATCGCAGTGCTAGCTGTGCCACTAGAGATCCTGGTTTGAATCCAGGCTCTGCTGTAGCCGGCCGCAACCGGGAGACCAATGGGGCGGCGCACAATTGGCCCAGCGTCGTCCAGGGTAGGGGAGGGAATGGCCGGCAGGGAGGTAGCTCAGTTGGTAGAGCATGGCGTTTGCAACGCCAGGGTTGTGGGTTCGATTCCCACGGGGGGCCAGTATGAAAATAAAAAAGAATAATGTATGCACTAACTGTAAGTTGCTCTGGATAAGAGCGTCTGCTAAATGACGTAAATGTAAATGTAATGTAGGTGGTATGGGGCCTCCTGTACTGTAAAAGACTCTGGACCAAGGTAGTCATTTCTTCAGAGAGTGGCTCTGTCTGGACCAAGTATCCAATCCTCTAATGAACTAATTATGGCGGTCTGAAGACGACGATTGTAATTACATACACAGCCACAGCATAGCCACCTTATTTGAAGCTAGCAAGACTTTCTCTGATGTTTTCACCCACCTTAAAGATGGAGATTGGAGACACGTCAGTCATCTTTAAGAATGACTATGGTTACACTGTGCATATTTGTGTACATACGTAGTGTATACATGCATACCTGCATTATAAAAAACGGTGTTCATTAAAATGTATCCATTAGTCCACAGTCTCTCCTCTCCTCCTACTGACCCGCATCGGGCTGCCTTACAAATCCCCAGCCCTCTGATCCAGCCTTTCCTTAATACCAGACAGGACAGGTTTGTCAGGGGTGCTAGGCAGTAGCCTTCACTTCTAACTGCACTCTCCTACATGACCTAATTCATTATTCTATCAATTCAGTTTTATAAGACCTAATTCATTCTGTGGTAAATGTAGTTTTATAAGAGCTAATTCAAATCAAATCAAATCAAATTTTATTGGTCACATGCGCCGAATACAACAGGTGCAGACATTACAGTGAAATGCTTACTTACAGCCCTTAACCAACAGTGCATTTATTTTAAACAAAAAAAGTAAAAAAAAAATAAAAAAATAATAAAATAAAAAAGTGTTGAGAAAAAAAAAAGAGCAGAAGTAAAATAAAGTGACAGTAGGGAGGCTATATATACAGGGGGGTACCGTTGCAGAGTCAATGTGCGGGGGCACCGGCTAGTTGTAAATGTAGTTTTGTAAGACATAATTCATGATGCTGTAAATGCAGTTTTGTAAGACCTAATTCATGATGCTGTAAATATAGTTTTATAAGACCTAATTCATGATGCTGTGGTAAATGTAGTTTTATAAGAGCTAATTCATGATGCTGTAAATGTAGTTTTGTAAGACCTAATTCATGATGCTCTAAATGCAGGTTTGTAAGACCTAATTAATTCTGCTGTAAATGTAGTTTTATAAGACCTAATTCATTCTGCTGTAAATGTAGTTTTATAAGGGATGGTCACTAGACATCTTTCTACATTATGTGATTCTACTATACAGTATGAGGAAATGTCAACACTACAGGTCATCTTAAGGGTCACACAAAAAAGCGTGCCAAGCAAAACTACTGACAGAGCGATAGAGAAAGGGGGGAGGACGGACGAGAGGGGTGCGAACAAGTGAGGGATTGACAACCCAAGATGGACCTGAGATGCCAGGGATTTCTGGGGGGACTGCTTTTTTGTGATAAGGGACACAATCCGTGACTGTTAACACGATGCGTCTCGGCGGCAGGGCCTAAGATCTGGGCCTATCATCGTCTGTTAAGAGCGGGGTGGATTCCTCAGGTCTTCAAGGTCCAGGCCCTGGGCTGCAGCACTACACTGGCGGCAGGCTTCAGAGAGAAGAGGAACACAGGTGCAGTGGGCTATATTTATAACTTCCTGTCTGACTGACTGAGAGGACCCAAACTGCTGGGGTCTGTCTGAGGAATCTATCTAGAATGCCTGATCGAAATGAGATAAGAAGCAGAGGTATGAGCAGAAAAGGTATATGAGAGAGTATGAGTGGAAATCGGAAATGCATTGTTTTGCGGCAAGTGGGCAAGGAGATATTTTAGATGGTTGGGAGCTGTTTGGTAGATTGTGGAAGATATTTGATGCGCAAGTTGTGGTCGTTTCCATCTAACAGTACGACTTGTTCTTGTAGAGGCTAAATGACATCTGTCCAATAACTAAGTTAGAAAATTGCAGAGGTATAACAAATACGCCTACATATGTCCCCCTCACTCAACCAGGAGCCTATATAAATCCTCCCTACACAAGTAATTAAACTTTGATATATGCTGCAATATCTTATGACTGCCAATGGAGAATTGAGTCCAGATGCATCGACAACCACAAACATCCCTTCAAGGAATATATATATAAATCAATGTGGATTAGCCTCGTCAAGAAGATTTCGAAGATGGGAACCCATAATCTAATGCAGATAGATAACGACATGTTAATAACCAGCAGTACCGGTAGATTGGTGGTTATGACGTCCTATTTATACTGCAATGTTCATTCAGGGAGACCGGTTCAGTAACACTTCTGGCACTTCCAGCAAAAGTCGTTTGCGGCCTGCTGACCTGGCTGGGGCTGATCCGTTTACTAACACCTGAGCTGGGGAAGTGGTTCAGCAGCTGCAGGGGGAGGTTGGGGGGTGATTGGGGATCTAGGGGTTACGGTGGGGGTCCGATGGGGGCTGTCTGGGGGTCTGTTGGGGGCTAACTGGGGGTCCGATGTGGGCTTACCGTGGTTGTGAAGGGGCTGCAGATAAAGGAGGATCTCTTTTAGGCTGGGTTGTCCAGAGGAACCTCAGAGAAGCTGCTGGTAATGGCCCATCCTGAGACAGTGTGTGTGTGTGAGAGTAAGAGTGAGATAGAGTGAGAGTGAGAGACGAGAGAGAGAGAGAGAGAGAGAGAGAGAGAGAGAGAGAGAGAGAGAGAGAGAGAGAGAGAGAGAGAGAGAGAAGAGCAGAGAAACAACATAATGAGGAGACAGGACATAGATGAAGTGATGAACATGGGGAGTGTTAACCCTAGACCTATAGCTACATTTCACCATGGTTACAAAAGGATGCATGCTGATATAAGATACTTGTATCCCTGCACTCATACATTCCAGAAAATATTTGAGTAATGGCAGCAGACCTAAAGTCAGGATCCCTGCCAAAGTAGAACATTCATCCCTGCCAAAGTAGAACATTCAATACCGATGTGATGTGATGGGTAGAACATGTGTTCTGAATCATATACTGTAGAACCATCCGATAGTAGTGGGACTAAACAATGGAATATGTGTCCTATAGTCATACTTACGAGTGACCGTATAGCCACAGTTTACAAACATTCCATGCATTTTTGGACCTCTGAAAGACTGAAAGGCCAACTGGAGTTCTCTCTCGGATTGAGCTCTAGGACATCTCTTAGTAAAGGGGAAAGGTCAAATACACACATCTGCTGCTAACCATTGCCTGTCACTTGCAATGGCTTGACCATATAGTGATGCTTTTCACAAGACATTTAAAACTCACTCAAGCGTCCCAAGTGTGCATGAACCTATTTTCCACTGCTATGAGGAACGCCACAACTATTAACTGTCTTTTGCTTTAAACAACGACAGCTTGAACTAAATGTCCTGTTGAGTTGTTGGTTCAGTCTTCACCACACAATTATAGAAGAATTCTTCGCCCTAAGATATGGACATAGTCTGGGAGCTGTGGAGCTATCACCATCCTGTGTTAATTACATTCTCCCCAGGGGAGGCATGTTCAAGATATAGTAGAACATTTCTGTTCAACATTGTATCCCTGAGTCAATTACAGAGAAAGAGGAAGTGGATAAACCAATCTGTCTCGTTGTATTTTCAAACTACGCAAAGAAGCGAAGAGAGGTGTGGTTTGTTTAGCCCACTTTTTTTGAACGGCGAGGAACAACATGACATCAATAGCCATAGATACCATGACGTTAGAAGAAGATGTATAGAAATGTTCAACAGAAATGTGACTTCTCTTTTATCCCAACCCGTCAGAACGACACACACAGAGGATGGAGAGGTTGTAGCAGATATTGAACTATACAAACCTCTTGGTGTTGTTGTAGCGATCCTGGCTGTGGTGATGGTGTTGTTGTTGTTCTTGTTCTCGTTGGCCTCCACTGACTCCACTGAGGTCTTGTTGGAGACAGTGTTCTCGTCGTCAGTCTCCCCCACTGGGGCCTCAGGGGCCACAACTCCAGGGGCCCCAGCGGCCACAACTCCCGGGGCCCCAGCGGCCACAACTCCAGGGGCCCCAGCGGCCACATCTCCAGGGGCCACAGCATCAGGTTTGTCCACAGGGCTGGCAGGTGGAGGGTGGTCAGAGCTTTTCTCACTATCTGCTGCGGAGGGAGTACAGAGCTAATCATGTCAGTGTCTAACATATTGGAAGATATCAAGTCCATCCATGCTCAGTTAGGCATTCAGATGATTCATCACATGATTTTTGGACAAAAAGATGTGTAATGTATATATTGTACAAGAATTGCAGCCTAGGTAAACAAATCCAGTCAAATTATACACACAATATGTCAGAATAGCTTGACACAGCACATTTCAACACCACACAATTGCATATACCTGTAGTTAACACATTTTATTTATTATTATTATGAGTCATTTAGCAGACGCTCTTATCCAGAGCGACTTACAGGAGCAATTAGGGTTAAGTGCCTTGCTCAAGGGCACATCAGCAGATTTTTCACCTAGTCGGCTCGGGGATTAGAACCAGCGACCTTTCGGATACTGGCACAACGCTCTTAACCACTAAGCTACCTGCCACCCCCATTTTCACCCAATTCCCACCTAAGAAAGGCATATTTACCTTGCTCTGCAACACTGTGCTTTGTCATTACCCCTAAGCATTACTATAATGACAGCATTTCCTATCTGAGTCTCCTGCCCTGCAGTGTTTCTCTTTCTGTTCCTACAAGACTGTTTTCTGCCCAATTTGACTGTTGGGGGATTTCTCCTCTACTAAACCAGCTGATCCAGGCCAGAGCCAGGCCTCTGGTTGGTCGCCTAACGAGGTCCTGATTACTGACCAGGCCTGGCTGGGAGAGCAGCGCCACACAGCTGGTTAAGAGCTGTGGGAAAGTATGGCCGCCTCATTATTATCTTACCCAAGGTGATGGGGGGGCTGAGGGGGCAAGTAGGCTAGGAGGCTTGGGGGGGGGGTGGGGGTAACACCACTGCTGTTCTGGACAGGACATATCTGTAAACCGCTATCTGTTAACCACTATTGCTACCTCTGGCTACTGTGTGTGTGTGTACACGTTTTCCTACCTTATCAGGACCACAATGTCCTGACAAGTCATCACAATGTGCTGACAAGGTAGGTAAACAAGACACATTTTGAAAAATCAGGACTTTTTTCATGTCCTGAATTTGTTAAATGTTATTTTTGGCTTAAAGGTTAGGTTTAGAGTTTGGGGTTAAGGTTAGGTTTAGGAAAATAGGGAATACATTTTTACTCCCCAAAATGTCCTGAAAATGCATGAAAACAAAGCTGTGTGTGTGTGTGTCTCTCTGACGGTCAGCCCCCCACCGCACCACTCAGTGTCTGGTTGCTAACGCTAATCCCCATCATTAGTTCAGTTTCTCCCAGGCCCCCCTGACTCACTCAAAGCCAACACGCTATTTTACTGTCCAAGGGAATGTGGGAATGGAGAGTGAGATCTGTAATTAACCTTGATGAGGGCTAATCAGTCTCTGGGACCAGACTCAATAATTGAGAAAAGAAAGTGTCATGGTCGGTCGCCGGAGCAGTTGGTAGAGATTAAGGTTATGTTTCAGGTCAGGACATCCCTCACAGCTGGAGCCAAAGCTAAGAAGGAGAGAGCGACTGGCAGAGGTACAAGTTGAGAGTAGCTGACTAATTAGTGCGGCCAGGGCATTGATCTCTGCGTGCTAGCTAGGATGAATGATAATGTTAGGGTTTTTGGTTAAGGGCTTGTAAGTAAGCATTTCACTGTAAGGTCTACACCTGTTGTATTCGGCGCATGTGACAAATACAATTTGATTTCATTTGATTTCTTACAACATCAAACCAAGTACATATTTACAAAAACATAATCTAACCCTTACATCATGGTACTGAGAAACAATACTACAAAGTCGAAGTCGACCAAATCGATCAGCTGTTGGACATGTAGGACATTTTGGTCAAGCCAAACCACAAAAAGGAACACAAATACATAAACAGAGGACCAACAACAACCCAGATATTTAAAAAGGGCTTTCTCTCCACACCTCTAGTAAAGGAGACTGACTGCACTGCAAGCATCTTGGCACTGACCCATAAAGACCACAGAGGTAATAGAGACCATGTCGAAGTGTGTGGCTGTGGGCCTTTGTGTTTGAGCGCGTTTGGTGTGTGTGTGTGTGTGTGTGTGTGCGTACTTCATTCTAATGGAGTTCTCATTACTCTGCTTCATTCACATGAAGAGTCTTTCCATTTTGTCCATATCAAACCCAGTACTAGTGACAGTTGTCTTATCATTTTTAACAGACTGACTTTAAGTCATGGGGTAGCAGTATGCTGTTACAACAGTGGAATTCACACCTCCCCAGACCATAGTTTTATTTGTTTGACTTGTATCTCTTCTGGAAAGAGCACAGAAAATAGTTAAGTTGAAAGGTTGTGGCCGGAAGAGCTGAAAAAGTAGTAGATGTCTGTTGCCACTGAGGTGTATCAAAACAGCAGTCAAAAATGATGTGCACCTGTAGAATCCTATTACCAGCTTAGCTGTCTGTCTGAGAAGCCATCATTTTGTCAATGCAACGTCTTGAGTTGATGATTTTGAAAAAGGAGAGGATAAAACTATTTGAAGGATAGTAACTTTTAAATGCTGCAATCAAAACTGACCAATTCCACAAAGTATGGCCCAGGGCAGAGAGAGAAAGAAAGACAAGCTCAGACATGACAGTCACAAAGCCTGGGAAGACCCATTCCAATCACTTTCAACCTGAATGAAATGTCAAAGGAAGGACTATCACAGATTGAGAATGAATTAAACAGCTAATGCTACATGACGTTCCCTTCTCCCACTAGAACTGTTGATGTTTTCATTATTTCACAATGTGTGTTTTATTACACAGGTGTCTGAGGCCTGACATCCAGGATTATTTAGCAGGGCTCTACAGTGAGACCATTTTACTCGCACATTTGGCTAAATATTTTCCTGTGCGATCTGGAATTTTAATTTAGGAACACCAGTGCACCTAGAAAAATGTAGGATTCTAGCTTTAATATCTCAAATATGTTTAATTGTGCTCCTAAATGGTCTTGCGGGCGTGCGCCTAGATTTTCAAAAAAAGGTCAGTGTAGAGCCCTATTTAGTACATTAACATGTTTACTTTGCAGATAAAATGGAGTTGAGGACGATACACTTGTTTGACAAGATAGCACTCTTGAAATAGATACGCTCACCCACAGCCAGCTGAGCAGCATATTAGAGCTGTGGGATTTTCTGATTGTATTTATTTTGTTGTTTACCCCTTTTTCGTGGTATCCAATTGGTAGTTACAGTCTTGTCCCATCGCTGCAACTCCCGTACTGAGAGGCGAAAGTCGAAAGTCGTGCGTCATCAGAACCCAGTCAAGCTGCACTGCTTCTTGACACAATGCCCGCTTAACCCGGAAGCCAGCCGCACCAATGTGTCGGAGGAAACACCTGGCGACCGTGTCAGCGTGCACTGCGTCCGGCCAGCCACAGGAGTCGCAAGTGCGCGATAGGACAAGAACATCCCTTCCCGCCAAACCCTCCCATAACCTGGACGACGCTGGGCCAATTGTACGCCGCCCCACGGGTCTCCCGGTCGGCTGCGACAGAGCCTGGACTCGAACCAGGATCTCTAGTGGCACAGCTAGCACTGCGATGCAGTGCCTTAGACCACTGCACCACTCGGGAGGCTGAGGTGTGGATTTTCTGATACAAAACGTGTCACTATTTTGAAACGTCTTCTGTTTAAATCACTGAGAATAATATACCGAAGTATAAAAGGTAATGTCTTATAACACAAGAACATATCAAGGGTAGCCTATACAATAGAAGCTGTAGTTACATATCCATCAAAGCCAATGAACAACTTGCTCTGTGATTTTTACTCTCCTGTTCATTCTCTAGGCTTTTGTTTCCATCCAGTGGCGGACGTTAGTACTGCACCTCACCACAGAGTAGGTTGGGTGCTGTCACTCAATGGAGCAAGATGGGACATTCCATTTTCTAGTGTCTCTAGTATTACATTCAAAATATTGAGCGCACTGGAATGCATGGGCAACTTCATGCTAATCATTTGACGTTTTGTAATAGTCCCAAATGCGTAAACCCTTCCTATCTGACACTCCAGAAAGGCTCAGTCAAACGCTTAACGCGTTGGCAAGAAATCTGATACTGTTTGAACCCAGGTCTGCTGCATCGACGTCAGTCTACTCCTTATATGGAGGTTATCACACTGAGATCAGACTTAAGTCACACACACACGTGTCATACAGTATATTCTCGCATATCAACCTCCACGAGTCATGCGGCTCTGGTTATTCAAAGTATTTCCTATGTATGATCTGACACCTGGCAGAGTTTGCCTGGGGCGTGAGAAAACATTTTACAAATCAAATGTGTTATGAATGGTGACCATGGTGTCGCAAAGGAGTGGGCAATGAGAGCTGACCCACTGGGCAGTTCAACATCTAGTTTGATTTACAGTACATTTGGTTGAGTTGTTAACTAACGGGCATTCAACATGACCAAAAATTTCACCATCTCATTGGATTTAGGCTAAAAAGGTTAAAAAAATAAATTAAAATTCCCTTAAATTTATGACTTTTTTCTAATCAAATCAGTTTTCCAAGTTGATTCTAACAGTTTTTCCACCTGGAAACAATGTTGATTCAACCAGTTTTTGCCCAGTGGGGAAGCTCTTATCTATAATCACAACCAAAATGATTGGCACCCTTGATAAAGATGAGCAAAAAGACTGTATCAAATAAATACATTATGCTGAGCTATATTGTATGCTCAACGTTTTGGGGAAATTATATTATTTTATATTAATACAATTGCTCACAAAAAAAGTATTTTGTTTAACAGGTAATAAATAAAAAGGATAGGTGTCAAAAGTCCGGAGATGAGATGGCTACAGCAAATGTTTCGTTTTGTGGTCAATTAACCATTTCTTTGTGGATTTTGATGTGTGCTTGGGGTCATTTTCTTGCCAGAAGATCCACTTGTGGCAGAAGCAACCAGGTTTTTGACGAAGATGTTCTGTAACTTGGTAGAGTTCGTGATGCCATTGACCTTACCAAGGGCCCCAGGACCAGCAGCCCCACAACATCAAAGATCCACCACCATATCTTACAGTATGTATGAGGGGTTTTTTCTGCATATGCATCCTTCTTTCAAACGCCAAACCCATCACTGGTGTGCATGACCAAAGAGCTCTATTTTTGTCGAATTTGATCATAGCACCCGGTTCCAATCCAAGTGCCAATGCTGTTTAGCAAACACCAGGCGTTTACATTTGTTGGTTGATCAATAAAGGTGTTTTTATAAAGGCTCCTATTGGCATGGAGGTGGCGTCTATTTGTAGATTTGGTGTCTTGGTGACCCCAGGATGCGACCAAGTTCTGTAATTCTCCAACTATGACCCTTGGTCTTTACTTTGCCTCCCGAACCATCTTCCTCACTGTGATTGGGGACAACATACACTTGGGTCCTCTACCAGGCATGTTTACCACTGTTTTATACTTTGTAATTGTTGCCTTAAAAGTGGTAAGCAGTATATTTGTTAGTTTTTTTGCTTTTCCCCATGGTGATGGAGGACAAATGGATTTTACATGCGTGTTACCTTTTTGAACCCCAGTGAAACAGGAAGCCATGAAAAGCCACAATACAGTTCCTTAAATGATGCTTTTTGTGTCATCAGGGGGAGTTGTGATATGCAAAAAAACACATTTCCATGACACATTTGTGTATAACAGGACAAATATATGCACCCCCCCCCCCCCCCCCCCCCCAAAAAAAAAAAAATCATTATTCTTATTGAAAGGCCAATATCTTGAAAACTTGACTGCTGACATGCAAAACATTTTGGGACTGTATCAACAGTGGACTAATGAAAAAAACACTAAAATATAGTTTTTGAATAGAGTTCCCCTTTAAGCTTAGATTTTTTTTTTTTTTACTACAATGTTAAAGCTGATTCAATTTTGTTTGATTTTATTTATAAGAATCATTAGGGATGCTAATCATTTTGATACCATCTTTTTTTAGATTCGTTTTATTACTTGTTAAACAAAATATTTTTCTTTGAGCAATTGTATTAGTAATATAATGTTCCCATACAATACAGCTCAGTATTTGCATTATTTATTTGACACAGTCTTTTTTGCTCATCTTTATCAAGGGTGCCAATCATTTCGGTCGTGACCGTAACTGCAAGCTCTTAGGGACTCTAAACCTCACACAGTGCTCTTATCACTGTTTTTATTCAAGCATCAACTTGAATAAAAACAGTGATATGAGCAAGAGCCGGCAAGAGCAGTGTTATCGCATTATCCCCACACACCTGCCACACAAGATAACATTACGTTTTAAAATGAAGTTGAACATTTTATTATTTCAGCTGGGACTCTGGTCATTTTAAAATGTAGATAACTGTGAATGTACAGTATAGTTAACACACATCGACTTCCTTCTCTCTTCTCTTTAACGGCTGTTGCAAAAGAGGAAATCCACTCTGAACACAAAACCCATTCCAGTAACCAAACAATACATCACACTTGACAGATCACTGTGCAATAACTCAGATAAAAACTAAAACTATTGAGAATTGTGCCTCTTTTGGGGGCACACTGTCATAGGCCCAGCAAACTGACCCTATGAGAGGACAGCACATGTATTTTTCTACTAGCCACTTCAGTCACATCATAATGACTGAGTACCTGAGGAAAGGGGTGCCTCACGCTACGGAAACAGGAGATCCTGCTCCTATGAGCCATTCCGGCTCACCCAAGCCAAGACTCATGCAAGGCTACTTACTTACCTGAGGAAGATGCTCTTGTGTCTGTCTCCCTCTCCTTTACCCCCCCCCCCCTTCTCCACCTCACTGTGTCTATATTCCATTCCTTTACCCCCCCATCTCCCTGTGTCTATCTCCCCCTCCTTTACCCCCCATCTCCCTGTGTATATCTCCCCCTCCTTTACCCCCATCTCCCTGTGTCTATCTCCCCCTCCTTTACCCCCATCTCCCTGTGTCTATCTCCCCCTCCTTTACCCCCATCTCCCTGTGTATATCTCCCCCTCCTTCCCCCCACGTCTATCTCCCCCTCCTTTACCCCCCATCTCCCTGTGTCTATCTCCCCCTCCTTTACCCCCATCTCCCTGTGTATATCTCCCCCTCCTTTACCCCCATCTCCCTGTGTATATCTCCCCCTCCTTCCCCCCACGTCTATCTCCCCCTCCTTTACCCCCCATCTCCCTGTGTCTATCTCCCCCTCCTTTACCCCCATCTCCCTGTGTATATCTCCCCCTCCTTCCCCCCCACGTCTATCTCCCCCTCCTTTACCCCCCCATCTCCCTGTGTATATCTCCCCCTCCTTTACCCCCCCATCTCCCTGTGTATATCTCCCCCTCCTTCCCCCCACGTCTATCTCCCCCTCCTTTACCCCCCATCTCCCTGTGTCTATCTCCCCCTCCTTTATCCCCCATCTCCCTGTGTCTATCTCCCCCTCCTTTACCCCCATCTCCCTGTGTATATCTCCCCCTCCTTCCCCCCCACGTCCATCTCCCCCTCCTTTACCCCCCCATCTCCCTGTGTATATCTCCCCCTCCTTTACCCCCATCTCCCTGTGTATATCTCCCCCTCCTTCCCCCCCACGTCTATCTCCCCCTCCTTTACCCCCCCATCTCCCTGTGTATATCTCCCCCTCCTTTACCCCCCCATCTCCCTGTGTATATCTCCCCCTCCTTCCCCCCACGTCTATCTCCCCCTCCTTTACCCCCCATCTCCCTGTGTCTATCTCCCCCTCCTTTACCCCCCCATCTCCCTGTGTATATCTCCCCCTCCTTTACCCCCCCCATCTCCCCGTGTCTATCTCCCCCACCTTTACCCCCCATCTCCCTGTGTCTATCTTCCCCTCCATTACCCCCCCCCATCTCCCTGTGTCTTTTTCCCACTCCTTTACCCCCCCATCTCCCTGTGTCGATCTCCCCCTCCTTTACCCCCCCCATCTCCCCATCTCCCCGTGTCTACTTCCCCTTCCTTTAACCCCCCCCCCCCCCCCTCCACCTCCCGTGTCTAGCGCCCTCTCTCACTTCAGAGCACTTGTCCATTACTTCATCAGTCTCACCTCTTCCTCCCTCACTTCCCTTAACCAGGACCTCGGTGCTGTTGAGACCCACGGCGGTAAAGGTGTCCATCCCTGGAGAAGTGATCAAAGACAACATGCATTAGTCATGGTTACTACTACAGTCAAACATGTATTATCAGTTTGACCACGAGTTAATGTGCAGTAGCATTAGCTAGATGCTCATTATTACTTATTTATTTTAAATGCTATGGTGGTACAGTTTTTTTTTTTCTCTCTGTATTGTCTAAATTTCCCTAACACTATTAATGTGTAGTAGAGGATCATTGATTATGATAGTGTAAATTAATGTAGAGTGTATCCTCCTCCATACAGATATATAATACATGTTTTATTCTATAAATATGTGATGTAATTCTATGTTGTCACCCTTCTGTGTTGAGGAGTTGTCAAACACGGCGTCATGTTCCGCAGTACTCAGAGGCAGATCCTCATGCCTGTCTCGGAGATCTACGGAGTACCTCTGGAAACACAACAGGGTACAACACACACACACACACTTCAATGGGCTAGAAAACATACAGGCATCGACAGACATAGTTGAACGCTAGCGTTTGGTGTTTGTACAAAGCCAAGTTGAAGCTTTGTTAGACAATGTTAGAATTGATCAAATCACATTGGAATTGAATTTGACAAACAGCATATACATTACTCACCCTTGACCTCTTCTTTGTCAATAAGCATGCTGCTCCAAGCACAAAGGCAGTGATGATGATCACAATCATGATGATCAATCCTATTAAAGAAACAGAAAACAATCCATTTTTGAGCAACAAGATAAAGGCCATGTAAGTCACTCTGGATACGATGACTAAATGACCTAAATGTTCATGTTATTTATAATGTCGGTTACTCTGACAAATGGTTAACCAATTCAGATTTGGTGTCAGAACACACATCGTTGGGCATGTTTGAGACATTTTTAAATGCAATCATGTTACCAATGCGGTTGGACGTTTTTCCCGCAGGGGTTTTTTGTTGAGTAGTTCCCGCCAATCCTTTTAAATAAAGAGAACATACAAGTTGTGTACTGATGGAATCATTTCTAAGTGGATTCACTTCACAGTGGATTCACTTCACAGTGGATTCACTTCACAATGGATTCACTTCACAATAGATTCACTTCACAATGGATTCACTTCACAATGGATTCACTTAACTCTGGTGAGATCAACTCACTTGTATCCTTGGTGGTGCTAGTAGCAGAAGTGCTAGCAGCTGTGCTGCTGGCCTCTGCTGGGGGCTTTTTCGTAGAGATGTCCGGTGGTGAGGACCAGGATGTGGCTCCTGGAGATCCATCTTGAGAAAAATTATTTGTTACTTTACCTCCACCAAAGCAGGTAGGAAATTAGCATCAATCAGAGATGGAGTCAAGACTTAGACCCCTCGAGACCGAGACTGTATTTATCGACTGGTCTCAATACCCAAGACAACGAGATCGAGACTCCATCTCTGGTACCGACCATTGACCATAAACTGACCATAAAGTGAAAGCAGCACCTCCAACATACCTGGACTGGTCTTCAGTGTTGTGGTTTCCGTGGCGTTAGGCCTCCCGGTGGAATTGATTATAGGGATGTTATCAAAAGTTAGATCAGGAACGCCTGAGCTTGGGGTTATGGTGGAAAATGGTAAATCATAGTTGTCTACAGCAGTGGTGTTGTCTCCTGGAGTGGTGTTGTCTCCTGGAGTGGTGTTGTCTCTTGGAGTGGCTGTGTCGATGGCTGGGTTGGAGGCTGAGGTGGGCTGGGGTACAGTGGGATTGACTGGCTGTGTCTGGGCTGTGGTGGTAGAAGTCATGACGAGACCTGGAAAAAGACATGGGTATAGTTTAGAATCAGTGTTGGGGAGTAGTGAATTACATGTAGCTCAACTAGTAATTGAACTACATTTTGCAGTAGCTTGGTGGTAGTTGAACTGAATTCTAATCTTGGTAGTGTTTTCAGTAGATAATAACTTTGTTGCCATGTAACGGTGTAGCTAACTACTGGAACTACACACTACTTTTTTTGCAATAAGAAAAGAAAGTATGGGTGATGTAGGAAATCATTTCCTTGCCTTTTTTCGGTATCAGAGTTTGGGAAACCCTGGTCTATGGCATTTCAGATTTAGCAGAGGAGGCTGGTGGGGGGAGCTATAGGAGGACGGGCTCATTGTAATGGCTGGAATGGAATCATGGAACGGAGTCAAACATGTGGATTCCATGTGTTTGGTACTGTTCCATTAATTCCATTCCAGCCATTACAACGAGCCCGTCCTCCTATAGCTCCTCCCACCAGCCTCCACTGAGATTTAGATATGATCATTTTCACAAAGTAGCTTGGATGTAGTGAACTACTTTTTTAAAGTAGCTTTAGTTAAGTAAACTATACTTCCCTTAAGGCAGGGCTCTACAGTGCGACCATTTTACTCGTATATGCGCCTAAATATTTTGCTGTGCGACCTGGAATAGAAAAATGAAGGATGTAATATCTCAGATATTTTTCATTGTGCTCCTAAATATATTTGTGTGCGCCTGCATTTTTCAACTTAGGCGCACACATGCTCCTTGTTAAAAAGGTCAGCATAGTATGCTTTAGTGTAGCTTATCTTTTTCCAATGTAAAGTAATTGGTAGTTTGGTAAACTATGATTTCAGAGTAGCTTCCCCAACACTGTTTAGAATATATAGAGAAGAATCCATTGCATAGATAGAGCATTGATTACATCTGCAGCTTTTTGGCAGATAAAATGAATTGACAAAACCAGTTGAGAAAACAATCTTGTATTTGTATAATAACCTGCACCAAATAATCAATGACTTGATCTTAACTAAACAAAAACAAGCAAAGTACATCAAAGTAACGTTATACTAGATCAAATTCAACAAGTAACCTAGTGGTTAAGAGCATTTGGCCAGCCCCCCAAAATAAAATAAAATAAATATATTTTTTAAAGATAAAAAATTGCTTTTGGCCAGTAACCGAAAGGTCGCTGGTTCTAATCACCGAGCCGACTAGGTCGATGTGCTCTTGCACAAGGGCACATCAACATGGCTCCTGTAAGTCGCCCTGGATAAGAGCGTCTGCTAAATGACTAAAATGTAAACATACTGTAAATGTCGCAAAAACTGAGAAAGGCAGAGAGGCAGCTTACCCAAAAGGACAATGAGACAGGGAAAAGTAAATGGTATTTTGTCCATTTTGAGTAACCCTTGTGTGTAGTTAACTTTCCCTGGTACTCTGGTAGCCTGCTATAGGCTGTGTCACTAACAGAATGAGGGAGAGCAGTGCAGTCTAGTGCATCCCTCTCATGATGCTGGGCCATGACGCCACAGAGACGATCCAGCACCACAGGATGTATAGAGAAATAGCGTTGCTCAAAGAAGTACCAGGGGAAATTACGCACTTTTATACAAAACTACTTCCCTTCGGGTTCAGAATTCAGCCACATTCTCTCAAAAGCAGAGGAGTAATGATTTTCTATCATCTAGAATTCTGCCCATACCCAACCCCAGACATTTATTGTTTGGAAATAGGTTTTGATTCCATCATTAAAAGAGGACACTGAATTTGGACTCCTGATGCTTGTGTGTGTGGTACACTTACAACGCCCAACACCCTTATCTTACCTCATCTTATGACTGCATTGGGTCATGTCTATCTTTCTCAGGTTGCCACGGATACTTGTTGTTGATTTTGCTGTATTTATGTCTTCCTTGTAACCTCTCAGTTCTTTCCTTAGAAGGCAACAGACAGCAGGCACGTACAGTCGTGGTCAAACGTTTTGAGAATGACACAAGTATTGGTCTTCACAAAGTTTGCTGCTTCAGAGTTATGAGATATTTTTGTCAGATGTTACTATGGTATACTGAAGTATAATTACAAGTATTCCATAAGTGTCAAAGGCTTTTATTGACAATTACATTAAGTTTATGCAAAGAGTCAATATTTGCAGTGTTGACCCTTCTTTTTCAAGACCTCTGCAATCCGGCATGCTGTCAATTAACTTCTGGGCCACATCCTGACTGATGGCAGCCCATTCTTGCATAATCAATTCTTGGAGTTTGTCAGAATTTGTGGGTTTTTGTTTGTCCACCCGCCTCTTGAGGATCTCAAGTTCTCAATGGGATTAAGGTCTGGGGAGTTTCCTGGCCATGGACCCAACATTTCGATTTTTTGTTCCCCGAGCCACTTAGTTATCACTTTTGCCTTAAGGCAAGGTGCTCCATCATGCTGGAAAAGGCATTGGTCGTCACCAAACTGTTCTTGGATGGTTGGGTGAAGTTGCTCTCGGAGGATGTGTTGGTACCATTCTTTATTCATGGCTTTGTTCTTAGGCAAAATTGTGAGTGAGCCCACTCCCTTGGCTGAGAAGCAACCCCACACATGAATGGTCTCAGGATGCTTTACTGTTGGCATGACACAGGACTGATGGTAGCGCTCACCTTGTCTTCTCCGGACAAGGTGTTTTCCGGATGCCCCAAACAATCGGAAAGGGGATTCATCAGAGAAAATGACTTTACCCCAGTCCTCAGCAGTCCAATCCCTGTACCTTTTTCAGAATACCAGCCTGTCCCTGATGTTTTTCCTGGAGAGAAGTGGCTTCTTTGCTGCCCTTCTTGACACCAGGCCATCCTCCAAAAGTCTTCGCCTCACTGTGCGTGCAGATGCACTCACACCTGCCTGCTGCCATTCCTGAGCAAGCTCTGCACTGGTGGTGCCCCGATCCCACAGCTGAATCAACTTTAGGAGACGGTCCTGGCACTTGCTGGACTTTCTTGGGCGCCCTGACGCCTTCTTCACAACAATTAAACCTCTCTCCTTGAAGTTCTTGATGATCCGATAAATGGTTGATTTAGGTGCAATCTTACTAGCAGCAATATCCTTGCCTGTGAAGCCCTTTTTGTGCAAAGCAATGATGACGGCACGTGTTTCCTTGCAGGTAACCATGGTTAACAGAGGAAGAACAATGATTTCAAGCACCACCCTCCTTTTAAAGCTTCCAGTCTGTTATTCTAACTCAATCAGCATGACAGAGTGATCTCCAGCCTTGTCCTCGTCAACACTCTCACCTGTGTTAACGAGAGAATCACTGACATGATGGCAGCTGGTCCTTTTGTGGCAGGGCTGAAATGCAGTGGAAAAGTTTTTTGGGGATTAAGTTCATTTTCATGGCAAAGAGGGACTTTGCAATTAATTGCAATTCATCTGATCACTCTTCATGACATTCTGGAGTATATGCAAATTGCCATCATCAAATCTGAGGCAGCAGACTTTGTGAAAATTAGTATTTGTGTCATTCTCAAAACCTTTGACCACGACTGTACAGTGATGATGGAGCTCATGCAATCTTTTTATGGACAAATAACTACTTACCATAGCAGTAGTCAGTACACTCTCAGAAAATAAATATGCTATCTGGAACCTAAAAGGTTTCTTTAGCTGTCCCCATAGGAGAACCCATTAATTAACCCTTTTTGGTTCCAGGTAGAACCCGTTTGGTTCCATGTAGAACCCTTTCCACAGAGGGTTCTACCTGGATCCAAAAAGGGCTCGAACTGGAACCAAAAAGGGTTATCCTATGGACACAGCAGAAGAACCCTTATGGAATCCTTTTTTCTAAGAGTGTAGTGTTAGCGGACTTAAAGGCCTCATCCTCTCCAGTTGCCTAATAAATGAGACTTTGATACCAATTATTGGTATACAGTCAAACAAAACACTGCAAAATCATGGACATTTTCCTTACAAGACAGAATGTTGAATACAACTTACTCTACCCGTTGTCTAGCTGTGCGGTTGGTCCTTCAGCTGCTCGAAATTTGAGACCAAATATCCACAGGACATAATTGTTTACCCGACTTTTAGAGCACCAGTACTGAAGTTGAAATTTCTATCACCTGGCACATGTGCAAAACTGCATTCAGTGCGTGCATGTCAGATAAAATCAAATCAAATATTGTTTGTCACATGCACTGATGCACCGAATACAACAGGTGTACTTCCACCTTGTGCACGTGACTCCGGTCATGAGCAAACACATCTTGATTGTTACACACATAGACCCACGTTTTGAAGTCAGTTTAACAATGACCTACCATACCCAAAATAACCCCTACCTAACCCTTAAACATGTCAACTTCAATGGGGGTAGGGATGTCCCAAGGATCCCAGATAGCAAGGACCCAATTGGAGGCATCGCCACCTTTCGTTACCATCTCTCCAGCTACATGGAAACAATGAGCAAGTTCGTTTTGCATGGCCCGTGCCCCGAGTATTTACATTTTTTTACATTTTTAGTCATTTAGCAGACGCTCTTATCCAGAGCGACTTACAGTTAGTGAATACATCTTTTTTTTTTTTTTTTTTTTTTATACTGGCCCCCCGTGGGAATCGAACCCACAACCCTGGCGTTGCAAACGCCATGCTCTATCAACTGAGCTACATCCCTGCCGGCCATTCCCTCCCCTAAATTCGACACTCTTATTGCCCCCCATATAAAAACTCCTCACCTGCTTAATAATTAAGGATCTGCTTAAAGTGGACAGATTTGGGGCAGAGATATGGCTCTCGATTCACCTCCCTTTCTCTGATTATGACCTTCATTGGAGATTGGAATGCCGGTTCTATTTTTTCCACAAGAGGTCAGCATTGTATCATAGGCAAATAAAACCATCATCACAGCTCTCTCCTCTAAATTCAAAACGCTGTGTCAATGGAGCTTTTGAGAGTGTCTTGGCAACATCTGACCCAACAGTGAGACAGACGCTGCTGGTACCTTTGGGCGGAAAGTTGGACTCTGACTCAGTCCTCAAGAAACATTCCATGTCAAATGATTTACACTTTCCCCATTAAAACAAGCCAAAGTTCTGAGAAACCCTTTTAATCTCAAATAATGTGCTAGTAATTCATGTAGCTAAATGTACAGTCAGTGCAGGCCAGTGTTGATGTCTACAGAGCCAAAGTAGACAGAGTTGAGGCCTACAGTAAAATAATATCTAAACCAATTGGTTCATAAGATCTCAACATTGGACCGGAGTGTGAGTGTGGTGCTGTGCGGTTAGGTCGAGGTGAGGTCTGGGGTTGTGGGTTGTTCCTGGGGTTTAGACTTGAGTGGAAGTTGAGGTCCGGTTTGGCCTGGTCTCTGTAGCTTTAGAAATTGGGCAACACTAGTAAACCTTTTAGGGATCATTAAGCCTAGTTTTGTCATGCAAAAATATTTTAAATATAAACAAATATATATGTTTTGATAGGCTTTGATATGATATTTTGATAGGCTAACTACAGTGAGATAAGGCGGAATAAAACAATTGAGAAATGTCAAAATATGTCTGGATATAATAGGTTGCTGTGCCTGTGTATAGAAACGTTTTGATGGGTGGAGGAATACAGTTGGATAAGGGTGTGTAGTGTGAAGGAGTGTGTGTGTGTGTGGCAGGTTGACGTTTTTTGGGATGAGTCTTGTCCTGGAGGCAGAACTGAGCGATATCCGCTAGATAGGCCAGCCGCAAAGTCAAAATTGGCTATATTGTAAAAATTTATATAAACAAAAAGGAGCTTTTTGGTCTTCATTTAAGGTTAAGGTTAGGCATTAAGGTTAACAGTGTGGTTAAGGTTAAGGTTAGGGTTAGGTTTAAAATCAGATTTTATGACTTTGTGGCTGCGCCAGCTAGTGACCACTCTGCAGAGCTGCCTCCAGAACAATATTCATGACAAAAAATGCTAACCTGCGTGTGTGTGCCTCCATGCGTGCCTCCATGCGTGCCTCCATACGTGCATGCATGCGTGTGTACCACAGCGTGGTCAGGTCACGGAGCATGGCTACAGTTAGTCTCCCTGTCTGTGTCGGCCCCTGGGCCCTGGCCCTGTAAGAGCAGGGCAGAGCGCTGGGCTGGCTGGCCGGTGACAGGCCCTTGGCTCCCAGCCTCTCTCATACAGTGATCCCCTCGGGGCAGCCTGCCCAGCGAGCCACCGGCCCTTTCATACATTCCCCCACATCGCCCCCAGCCCAAGGCCTTTACCCACCCGCTGCCAACCAACGCAGAGCCACACAACCGTGTGTGCCACCCACTGCTCCCCAGGCAGACCCAGACACCTGAGCTGGCACAGCAGAGAAGGAGAGGAGGGCTGGATGGAGGGATGGAGGGAGAGCCCAGCCAGACTTTTAGCCAGCCAGCTAGCCAGCGATCCCTGCACCCCGTTGCAGCTGTTCCGTCCCGCTCCACAACGCTCCCACTGTTCCACTTCCAATACAGAAATAATTAAAACTGCGCCCATCTCTGTCCTTGCCAGAACGCCCCCTCCCCTCCACACACACACTCCTCCCCCCTCTACCCTCAACTCCTCCCCCCCTCCTAAACCCACCCCAACAGCTGCCTCCACTGCACAGTTGAATTGAGTTATTGACCAGCCTTTTTGTAAACTAAATTTACTGCTTTCGCCCTTTTCCCCCATTGATTTAATCTTCATGTAATTGATTCCTTCTCTGTGGGCTTCTCTCTGCTCTGCTCCCCCTCTCTACCTCAGGTTCCCCCTATGCCTTTAAAGAGCTGCTTGGGAAGTTAAGCGCAGAGCAGTGGTGCACCCTGCTGCCAGCAAGGCAAATAAATACCAATTGCACCATAATAGTAGGTGATCTTGGCCTAATTAAAACATCTTAGTTATAATCTCAGAGGACAGGAAATACCATATAAGGTCATGCCACCAACTGACACAGTATTATCAGGTGTTCATTACACATCCCTGGTGTTATTGTTTTCCCACGTTGCCAACCTCCAGGTTTGGTGCTCGGAAACCTTCCTGTTACCACAAAATTACACAATAGTGATAGCCTCCTTCTGTAATTTCAAGGCAAATGTGTTGTTCCAGAGGACCAGAAATAGGTTCTAGCTTCTCTCTCTCGCATCCGTCTGCCCCTTAATTGCTGTACAAAAAAAATAATGAAGAGTGTTGGCTTCCAAGAGCAGCAACCCTCCTAGTCTCGGCCACTTCCTTTACCTTGTCCTCACCAGGCATTCCGATATAGATTAGCTGGAAATCTTTCCTGCTCTGCCAGGATAATCCCTTGACCGTGTATTAGGAATGATTTAGGCACACTGTATTCCGGGCAGAGCAGGACATGGCTGGATCTCAGCTTTCATTGCACCCCCCATGATTTGGGTGTTCCGATTGTTTTACATTGTTGAGGGGGGGGGGGGGGGGTATTTTGTGGTTGAAGAGGGGTGCAAGAAAGTGGGCAATTTATACTACTTATGCTGGGAAAACAGAGTTCAAAGTCATCATGTGGATGTGAGTAGAGGAATTAGGGTCACTGGTAAAGGGCAGAGTCTGGGCCCTTGGAGGAGAGTGTGTGTGTTTGTGTGTGTGTGTGTGTGTGTGTGTGTGTGTGTGTGTGTGTGTATGTGTGGTTTGAAACCAGGGGGTCCTGGGAGTGAAGTTATTAAGAGGTTTGAAGTCTGAGGGGTATTTCCACATCTTTCAGCCACACGGACCGACGTTACCCACCACAAAGCTGGGTTACATTCATCCGTCAGGATTATTAGTAATATGAATGAGGATTTCAACAAAAGAGCGATGAATGCCCTAGTGTGGGAGATGGAATAAGTGTACATTGACATGTTTTATTGGAGACAGTAATACATACACAAAAAGGTTCCAAAAGGGTTCTTCAGCTTTCGCCATAGGATAACCCTTGTTGGTTCCAGGTAGAACCCTCTGTGGAAGAAGTTCTACATAGAACACAAAAGGGTTCTACCTGGAACCAAAATTGTTCTACCTGGAACCAAAAGGGTTCTACCTGGAACCAAAAAGGGTTATTCAAAAGGTTCTCCTATGGGGGCATCCAAAAACTATTTTAGGTGTATAGACAGTGTGTATAGACAGTGATACATAACATAGAACATCCAATAGAAATGTGAGCTGGAGGATATAGGCATGATGTCCACAGTCGTTTCTGACAGCACTCTGTCAGGTTCTATATAGTTATCTGAGACTCTATAACCTGTGAAAGAGTGTCATCACACAAGGCTGTGTAATAACGCAGTATATCAAGCCTGCACTACCGCAGATCGAATGTGTGTGTGAGTGTGTGTGTGTGTGTGTGGCGAGCTAAAATCAGGAGCAAATGGTTCTCCAACAAGATTTATAATTTTACGACATGATCTCAAGCTGTGCCGGAGCTCCCTGGAGTGGGCCGGGTCAGCATTTGTCATTTTAATTATTCATTCATGGAAACACACTGTGACTGTGTTGTCTTACTCAGAGTGACTGCCTGGGTGTCGAAGCAGTGGCAGTCCCAGGTCCCAAATGGCACCCTGTTGCCTATATAGTGCATTACTTTTGATAGGGCTTTGGTCAAAAGTAGTGCACTAAATAGAGAATAGGGTGCCATTTGAGATGCGAACCCAGTCCCACACCGGGTACATTATACAGCCATGGAAAATCCCTTCGCTGATGGGCCAGTCCCAGGGGAGAAAAGACTGGCTTATTTCACCTAAAGTGAATAGGACAGTATGTGTAAGACAGGGGTTTTAGTGGTTTTGCAGCTCAGTGCCTGTGTTTGAAAGCATGCTCTTTCAGCAACGTGGGTGGCAAGGTTTCTTCTTACTACCATCTCTCCCCAGTATTGTAGTTGGCTCTTTGCACTTGTCAGAGCCATTGCTCACTTGCTCGGAAAATGTTAATATTGTTTCATAATGAAAGCCGAGAGGGACGTTGTTGAATTCCCCCACACACACAGCACAGCCCGCAGGACGAGAGAGCTTGTTGTCATCGCAGATGTCCAAATTCAATTACCATATTTATTGTTTTCCTATTTCTTTCCTGAGGAGGGCATTCTCTCCACGCAGACGGTCCCAGTGCTGTGTTCCCGTAGCTACTCCTCCATGTGAAATCACAGTGTGTCACGTAAACACAGGACAGAGAACAACAAGCACAAGCAAAAAGAAACTTTCCACTCCTTCCTGATCCTCCTCCTTTCTCTCTCTCTCTCTCTCTCTCTCTCTCTCTCTCTCTCTCTCTCTCTCTCTCTCTCTCTCTCTCTCTCTCTCTCTCTCTCTCTCTCTCTCTCTCTCTCTCTCTCTCTCTCTCTCTCTCTCTCTCCCCCTTCCTCTCCTCCCACTCCTTGTTGTCCTTTATTTGTAGCCTAACACTTGGCATTAAATCTTATTATTTTTTGGTAAATAAACCTGTTTCTGGTAGGAATTACACACAACTTAGTGTGAGGTCCTTTTCATAAAGGGGCCCTGGAACCTTTAATCTAAAAGGTTTTCTATTTGTGCTGCTTTGAAAGAGAGAAAACAGGTTTTCCTCGCACTTCTGGGGGTGAGTTTGGGATTCTGTCTGGGCATTGTGGTGAGAGTTTATTCCAATAGGCTGCATTTCTTCCTGATTTCTCCCCTTTGTTCTCAGCTATGCTGTAAGTAGTTCCAGGTCCCCCCCCCCTCCCCCCACACACACACAAACACACACACACTCATCTGTGTGTGCGTCTGTGTGCGTGTGAGGGGCAACGCGACATGACACCTGCTGTTGGGATGAATGGGGTCAGCGGCAGGGCCCATCCAGCAGCTGCCTCTTCCCACTGCAGCCACAGACACTCACATTGCCAGATAGAGCCCTGCTAGTACAACCACAACCAGAACCAAAGGGACTGGGGCCCCACATAGCACACAACATAGCACCCCCTACCACCACCCACTGTCACTGCAACCTCAGAGAGAGCAGACAGTGCAGGAATGGACATGTCATTATGCTGTCACTGCAGAAAGGGTTGGGGATTAGAGAGGTGCTGAGAAACACGACATTTGGTTTGTTTGGTCTGACCTGTCTGACCTGTCTGTGCTCTCTTGCTGTGTGTGTGTGTTTGTGTGTGTAGAGTGTGTAGCTGCTTGTTTTAGCCTGATTTCCTGCCATGATGGGTTATGAAGTGGGCATGACCATGTTAGTAAGTCAGAAGTATTATTGTGACCAAATATGGATTCAAAGGCAATTGTCGCTCCGGAATCCAAAATCATGAAACGCCTATTATTGACTTCCATTCCCATGTGAAGGGCAAGAGAAGCCACAATACATTACAGAGCCCACACAACATTAATAATAACACACTTTATTGGTTGGTCCCATTCAACAATTATACCTTTATTCCACCACACTTTACATAATCAAACAGCCGATCTCTCAAAATGCCTTAGTTAATTAACATGACTTAACAAATACATGCATTTCAACAGCTTTCTGTTATGTAGCCTATCTATGAACCAATCTATGGAGAAGTCAGGGAGATGCTGCTATCTATGATCCATTTATGGAGAGTCAGGGAGATGCTGCTATCTATGATCCCATTTATGAGAGTCAGGGAGATGCTGCTATCTATGATCCCATCTATGGAGAAGTCAGGGAGATGCTGCTATCTATGATCCCATCTATGGAGAAGTCAGGGTGATGCTGCTATCTATGATACCATCTATGGAGAAGTCAGGGTGATGCTGCTATCTATGATACCATCTATGGAGAAGTCAGAGTGACAAATATCCTCCCTTATCTTTCCACCAGAGGTCAGCCTTTTAATAACAAATAATGGACGTATACACTCCTCTCAAATAATAGTCCCTATGGAAAACAACCTCCAGAATGGAGGTATCGTGTACACCCACTGGCCTGTCAGAAAATTAGCTAATCACTCACTGCATGAAGTCCCTATCAAAATCTCTTATGCTGACAACATGTGTATTGTGAAATTGGTTACGAATGCCAAAGCAGCAGTATGGCAGTGCGTGTGAAACTTGTTCTTACCCATGACCTTTTCCGAGACAATAAGCTGGGAACTTAAACAAAGGAAAATTCCATGTCATCACAGAGCGTTTTGAGTCTGAAGCGCGTCAGGCAGACTACAGAGTGTGGTTCCTTGACGAGTGTATTTGTCAAATGAGTGGCTTCTTTGACTTTGACTGACATCAAACAGTAGACCACTAATGGCGCCGAGTAGCAATCTAGGGTCTTTGTTGACTAACTGAAGAGAGGCAAATGATAGGTTAAAACAGAACGTTACCACACTTTCCAGTTGTGTGAGGAATTCTTAGCATTTCTCGGCTTTTACTATGTTGTGATAGTGACACGCCACCTCAATTTACCCCATTCACCCCCAATCTACCTCATGAATTGTCCATTGAGGCTGCCTTCAACACAAATATATTTTCCTCCTAGAGTTCTCCTGTGCTGCCTCGACACGGCTCGACCCAAAATGGCCGCCAGTAACTACTTCACAACAGTGTTATCAGTCAGAACCAGAGGCACCGTCAGAGCTGCGTTTGTTGCGGTTGTTGTATGGGCCTGGTCCTTTTGGAGAGTTTGTACTGGTAGTACATGGAGGTCTTGGAGTGAGAGGCTCTCCGGGGCCAGCACGTGTGGCCGTCCCCAGAGTAGTCCTCCAGACACTGACAAGTGTAGGAACCAGCGGTGTTGAAACACTGGGAATGACGGCTACACAGATGAGTACTGTCCAGACACTCGTCCTTATCTGGGGAAAGAGAGAAGGATACGATGAAATGATGAGAAAGGGATGATTATCGCACCAGGCAATAAAAGCTAAGAGTATTAACATCAATATATAAGTATTATTTTGTCAGTCCCATCATAACTGAAACAACTATATCTAAAGTATCAACAGATCTGAATTCAAATCAGTAAATCTCCATTGAATCTAACACTGAGACACGTGTGGATGTTTGTAGAATGTTTTCCAGATGTTCTAATCTACAGTACCAGACAGCATCTGTGTCAAAGTCAGCTTTGTGTTTACTTCTCTTCTCTCTCCTCTCTCTCTCTTCTCTCTCTCCTCTCTCTCCTACTCTCTCTCGCTCATCCTCTCTTTTCTCTCTCTCTCGCTCTCCTCTCTCTTCTCTCGCTCTCTCCTCTCTCTCTTCTCTCTCTCCTCTCTCTCTTCTCTCTCTCCTCTCTCTCC